>NC_051086.1:82798689-83107189 GCF_004664715.2 Peromyscus leucopus
AGGCTTAGGCCAAGACCACCTGTGGAGATTGTCACAGAAGGAAACCATGTGGTAGAAACCAATCTGGGAGAGCTAAAGTGGCTTCTTGCCATGCATCTAAAAACCCAGTAGCCCTTCAGAAATTATATCTGGGTCTTGAGGCACAGAGCAGAAGACCAGAGTGAGCAGCTGCTCTTCTAAATCCCACCTTCCCTTTAAACCTCTCTCCTCCACCTGAGGACACAAATCAAAACCCACCCCCGGAACACAGTTTTAAAGATGTCTTAAAAAGCCATGTTTACTTATTGTTTGCTAAATATTTTATTATGTATGTGGCAAAACATGCCAACCTTGAGAAACCCATGCATACTTACTCAGATTGTAGACCCAACAATCAACACATAGCCTGTCTGATCAAGATATTTACCCCTCCCCATCCCTTACCCCTCCCCTCTCAATATATATGGAATTGTTTCTATTTGTTTATTTCTAGTCATGTGTATATACTTCTATACATGTGTATGGCATGCGGATGTGAGTGTTCGCAGACACCAGAGGAGGGTATTGAATCCTCTAGAGCAGGAGTTAGAGGAAGTTGTAAGCCTCTTGACCAGGGTGCTGGGAACTAAACTCAGGTCCTCTGGGAGAGCAAGCAGGAAGCACTCTTAACCATGGAGCCATCTCTCCAGACCCATACTACATTATTTTTAAGTAAATCCCAGATACCATGTGTTATGTTTTAGATATGAACTATCCTCACTCAAAAGTTTCTGTGGTAAAGGCTTAATTGCAACTTACATACTTTTATTTTTATATATACATATTTATTTTTATTGTATGAATGTTTTGCCTGCATGTATGTCTGTTCACCACGTGTGTACCTGGTCACTGAAGAGGTCAGAAGAAGGCATCAGAACCACTGGAACAGGAGTTACAGGCAGCTGTGAGCCACTGTATGGGAACTGGGAAAACTTGGGTCCTCTGCAAGAGCATCTGGTGCTCTTAACCACTGAGCCATCTCTCCAGGCCCGGCTGATGTGCTTTCAAGTCTATTTACCTAATTTATGTGTATGTGAGTGTGCCTGGGGATATGTATGTGCACCATGTGAGTGGAGGAGCCTGCAGAGTCCAGAAGAGGGCATCAGATGCCCTGGAACTAGAGTTACAGACAGCTGTGAGCCACCATGTGGGTGCTGGGAACCAAACCCAGGTTCTGTGCAAAAACAGTAAGTGATCTTAACTGTTGAGCCATCTCTCCAGGCCCATGATGGGCTTTTAGGTGACTGGTTCATAGTGATATAACTTTATCAATGGATTAACCCACCAATGACTTCAGAACTGAATGGGCTAATGAATGGGAAGTGAGGCCTAATTCAAGGAAGTAGGTCATATCTCTTGTCCCCAGACTCTTCCTGTCATACTACTCTCTGGTTGTGCTCTCTCTAGCCTGGTGCTCTGCATTTTTTTCCCCAAGCATTTTGTCATAGCAATAAATAGCAGTTTCACCCACAAATATTCCTATATAGTTCTCTAAAAGATGAAAAACCTTAAATAACTACAGTCTCATTAACACTTGACTTTTTTTTAAAGATTAACAGTTATTTGTTATTGATTCAGAGCCAACAAATATCCAAATGTCTTCCTTTCTTATTGTTTTGGGTTTTTTATTTTGTCTTGAAATGTTTCGTTTGGTTGTGTGTGTGTGTGTGTGTGTGTGTGTGTGTGTGTACTTTGAGTACCATTCCTCAGGAGTTGTCAGCTCTCAGGCTAGACCCCCACGGCTTGCTTTTTCATGCGGGTGCTAGGCTATGAACTCAGGTCTTCTTCACACGTGGGCAGCAAGCACGTCACCCACTGAGCCATCTTGCAGGCCCCTGGCCTTCCTTTGGGGACAGGCAACACAGCCCAAGCTGGCCAGGAACGTTGATCCTTCTAGCTCAGTCTCATAAGGGCTGGGATGACAGGCATGCACCACCACACCCGGCTCTCCCAGGCATTTCCATATCTCTTCATTTTAATCCACATCTGGACGAGGTCTGCCTGACATACGACGCACTGCGTTCCTGTCTCGTCTCACTTAAATGCTCCCCTCTCCTTTCCCCTGCAGTATACGTAAAAATAAACTGGGTTGTTTGCTCCACACATGGTCGCAAAGTTTGGATTCAGCTGACTGTATCCCCTATGGTATCATGTAATAAAATGTTTCTTCTGCTCTCACTTTCTCTGCAAATGGGATTAGAGGATGCAGAAGTAAGATCTGATTTAGGCTCGATTGTTGTTGTGTTTGTTTGTTTGTATGTTTCATCAGAGTCCTAAAACTTGGACCACAAAGCCCTAATTCCCTGTGTGATGCTGGTATCTAGAGAAGGTCCCGAAGGTAAGTTAGGGCAGATGAGGTCATGAGGATGGAGGCCTCCTAACCAGACTAGTGGAGACAATGCATGTAGCCCCAAAGTAGCCACATACAAGCCAGGGAGGGGCTCCTTTGGAATGGCTCCATGGTGGCCTGCCATGCCTACCTGGCATTTACAGGGCTGCTAGGAATCTGAACTCCAGCCCCTGCATGGCAAGCACGTCACCCACTGAACCATCTGCCCAGCTCTCTTTTCTTTCCCGGAGTGCTGCAGAGCAAACCCTGGGCCCTTTGCATGTTACATAAGCACTCTAGCACTAAGCTATAGCCTACACCCCATGTTTCTAGACTATGAGTCCAGTGTAGACAGTGTAGTCCAGTGTAGTCCTGCTGGGGGGGGGGGACACGACGACACTGGATTCCTCATTTAGCTGGAGACAAAGCCATAGTTAACTTCCTCCTTCACTCCCAACAATACAGGAGAATGAAACGACCCAAGCCATGCTCAGGAAGGCTGACTTAACATTATGATTCTACCTCTCCCTCGCTCTGAGGGCTAAAAAAGGATACCAGATTTCAGAGCACTTTGGAAAACGAAGGTGACGCGAGCCCAAAGCCTTACTGAAATCACCATTGAACAAAAAAGCATTTCCAGTGCGGGTGGTGAAACCCAGACTCCTGCAGTTATTTGCGCGTCTCTACTGGAGCTGCATGTCAGCCAGCTCTGGTGGTGGCCTCTGGAAGAAGGGAGAAGTCACAAACACCTGGGTCCTAAGCAATGTCACAAGGAAAGTGAAAGGTCGTTCTGGTTTGCATTTTCCAGCTTCCAGACTATGGCTCCTTGTCACACAACCCCGTTACCGGTTGTGCTCTCTTTGGGAAACGCGAGCTAGGTCCCTCTGCTGGGCAGAGTCTGCTGACATTGTTGGTAAAAGCTCGCTTCCAGCAAATCTGGTTTGGGGCACTATTGCTATGAGGTCTAAATGACCGGTGGGTGGGAGGTGGTGGCAGGGGAACTTCCCTTTCGCTCTCTTCCTAACTGAACGGAGGAGCTAGACGACTCACCCACTGGTCTGAGCGGGCCAGGCACTCAGCAATGGCAGGAACTTCGGTATGTTTTATGCACGACCTAATCCCAGTACCTTGCCCAGAGAGTGCTCAATCAATATTTGCTGAATGAGGGCATTTAACACAAACAATGAAGTCCCAGCCCAATGGGCCCTGCCCTGAAAACCCGGCTTCATCTCCTCGCTTTCCCTAACCTCAGATGACCTTTCTGACTTCTCCTTCCAGACACTCACTTGTAAAACTTGACTTGCTGAAAGGCTGTCTTAGGGGGCTGGAGGTGTGGTTCAGTGGTTGAGTGCTTGCCTAGCACGTGTCTGGTTCCATCCCCAGCTCCAAAGAAAAAAGAAAAAAGGGGAAAAGCCAAACAGGAACCCGAGAGATGGCGAAGTTGGCAAAGCGCTTGCTGCGTGCGCAAGCATGAGAACCTGAGTTCGATCCCCAGCACAGACATAAGAGCTAGGCAAGGTGTTGTATGTGTGCATCCCAGCGCCGGGGAGATGGAGACCAGAGGAATCCCTGGGGAGTGCTGGTCAGCCAGTCTAGCAGAGCCAATGAGCTTCAGGTTTGACAGGAGACCGGATCCCAAGTACTTAAGACGGACAGCAATGAAGGAATATGCCTGGCCTCTGATCTGTACATACGTGCATGTGTGCACGAGCGTGCTCCTGCCACACAAAGACACACACACACACACACACACACACACACACACACACACGAATAAAAGCCTACCTTTAGTAATAGACATATTTCCTATCATCCTAACTAGATAATAAACAATTCGGAGAAGGGAACACACCCTCTGAGTGTGGTTTTGTGAGTGATGACTGCATTCATCATCCTGGTCATGGAGGGTGAGCACAGATACACCTCCACCATCCTGCGGAGCATCTCTCCCAAGTCCACCTAACCCTGGAGCCCGCGTTGGGCCATAGCAGAGTTCCAACCAGGCAGGGCCTCTCCCAGCCTCTCCTCCATAGGACAGTCCTAGAATCATGTGCTAGCTGAACTTCTGTAGCCATCAGGAAGAACATGGCTGTCCTCCTGTTCCTAAAGAGTTAAAAACGAAGGTTTAAGATGGCCATCATCCAGGGAACCCATGAGTGTCTGTTTCGACAAGACAGGGGGAGCCAGCGACTCTCTTGAGGCAGAGACAGAAGAGTAGGCTTTTATTTCCTTGGCCAAGAGGGGCATGGCAGGTGGAGCCACCACAGCAACTGTCTAGGGGAAGCTAGATTTCACTGGAGCACAGGCCAGTGGTTCCAGACGTAGCTTCCCACCATTTCAGATTAGTTTTCATGACCCAAATCCACATTATAAAGGTTACTAATATCACGTGGATCCATTCCTAAATGCAACGTGATTAATACTTTGTTCTGACGACGTGGGTTTGTTTTCTTAGGACTTCTCCAGCAGGCCCAAGGCTATGTTCTCTTCAGTGCGGCTGTTTTTTCCCTTCTTAAACTGTGACAGGACGACACACAGAGACTGGAGCGGTAAGCTAGGAAGACTGAGAAGGCTGGGAGAGAAAGGGGTGGTGTTGAAATCAAAGTTGCTCCAGACTTAATGAGACACAGCCATGGGCAAGGGATCAATAGGGCACTGAATGATAACCGGGTGTGACAGAATGCACAGCACCACAGGCCCCCACTGCTGGGAGTGACCTCACTGTCCCCAAACACAGCATGCTTTCACCCACTCATGCCTTCCTGTCACTCCTCGCACCCCTCCTTTGGCTCACCCACCCATACACACACACACACACACACACACACACACACAAACTTCCCAAGATCCTCTCCCTGCTTGTTTTATACTCCACAGATCTCCCAAAGCCTGATGCATTGTGGGAGGACACCTTCTGGGAGCCAAGCACAGCGGGAAGCCTTACGCTTTCTCTCCTTGAGCCTAGGACACGGCAAGGATTATTGTTATGCCCTCGTTTCCACTGTCCTTGGCCATTACCACTAACCCGGCAGAAATTAAGATACTCTGAAAAGACACTTGCATCCCTCCGCCTGACTATCAAACTACTGAAGCAATAGACCCCCAAACCCAGGAGCCCCTCCCCTCCAGGGATCACATGATGGGTGAAGGAAGAGACACCACCCAGAAGGAGAACTTGCTTCCCATATCTAACAACTTGTCAGCCATCTTACAGGGTAGGAATGGAGCTCAATGATGGGCAGTATCACACCATAAGAGGAATTGCTTAGATGTCTCTGGCCCTTTATTTAAACTTTACTCTCACTTCAGGAGCCTGAAGATGCACTTAGGTCAGAGCTAGAGGCTCATGGATCTCTTTATTCCTCTTTCCAATGTGATCACATTGACTAAATCGCCCTTTTCTCCTTTTTTCTATTAATTCATTAGTCTGCTTTAATTGGCTTCCTAAGGCCTTTTGAGGTACAGACCGTGACCCCAAGTTCTGTAACACCATCCCTAGCTATTCCTTTCCAAATATTCACAGTCCCTCAGAGGACTCCCCCCCCCCCTTTCTACACTCAACCCAGTGAGAGTCAAGACCACAAGATAAACACACAGCCCCTCTACCTGGATACTTGAGTTCACTGAAGAGACCTGGACAGCACAGATGTCAGCTTTTCTGCCAACTGGAGAAACGCATATTAGCATTTTAAAGCAAGAATGAACTATAATGGGATCAACGCCACTCAAGCAGAACACAAGCCCTTAGGTAGACGACAGGTGGGTGGGATGTAGACAGGAAGTGGAACTGTGAGGGATTGAGGCCTTCCCTAATAGCCCCCTCACAGAGGTCCCTCTTCTAAGACTACCCTGAAGACCCAGCAGCCCAAAGCAGGCTTGCAGGACCCTCCCTCTGAACTCCAGGGGAGACTCCTTCTAGTCTACTTCCCAAGATGAAGTTCTCACAGGCTGGTAAAAGCGGTGAGCTTATTTGCAAGCCAGGGTCATATCTGCCTAGCAACCCAACCCGAAGACTTGAGGGACTGACTATAAGTGTGGACAGGGAACAGGCAGGCCAATTCTACACAAAGGAATCTGTTCTCATGCAAATGACCCTTAGCAAGAGGGCTAGGGAAAAAAAAAGGGGGAGGCTGGGGCAGCTCTGAGGAAGCTGTTTTCCTCCCTAGAAGATGCTGAGAGACTCTTTCACAACACGCTTACTGCCTTGCCTTCTGCAAAGGAAGAGCCAGGGGGGCTCTGCCTGATCCACGGACTCCCACTGACCCACTGCGGAGGCCACACTACCGCCTGCTTAACTTCCTGATTTTTCTTGGTCCCGCACTCCAGACTGCAAAGGTCCCTTTGTTCTTATTTAGGACTAAACAAAGTTAGTTTTGTTTGGGGGTGTTGATTAGCATGGTGATGCAGTACTTTCCCTGAAGAAGTGAGAAAAGCAGAGGTTTTCGTCTTTTCATTGGACCAGTAGGTTTGAGGAGAAAGATGTGAGGCCAGTCTCTTCTAACCAGCACTAGCAGAAATCACCAGCCAGTGGGCAACACAGGCTGGATTCCAGCCACCTCTCCATTATCCAAACGCACATAGTCCAAGTCAATTTTGGAGTCTAGTTGCAAGCCAGGCCTGGGGGTTTCTACAGATATCATGTGGCCAGTGTTCTTGCCTCAACCTGCCTCATCTCTAAAATGGGGATCGTGCCTACCCTTCACAGAGGTCTGATGGGACCAAACCACACACGGATGAAGCAAGCATGGTGGAGCAGACCTAGCGGAGGTGAATTCTGAGGGTCAGGATTTCAAAGTCATCCTCGTGGGATTTTATCACAAAACAAAAACCAAGCTGGGCATGGTGGAGCGTGCCTTTAATCCCAGCATTCCAGAGGCAGAGGCAGGTGGATCTCTGTAAATTGGAGGCCAGCCTGGTCTACAAAGCTAATTCCAAGACAGACAGGGCAACACAGAGAAACCCTGTGGGAGGAGGGGAGAATCCAAACAAACAAATAAAATCACATGGATGGCACTTAATTCAGTATTGGAGACAACACAATTATCAAAAAATTATAATTACATAAAATAGTAGTGATACACTATTAATAATTGTACATTATTGTTGTTACCGCCTCCAACAGCCAGATATTATCGGGTCAATCATTCATTGATCGCTAGGACTTCAGGCATTGTCTAATTTTTAAAGTCAAGATGTTGAAAAGGTAGGTGTCATGGCCCCTAATCTCCGCCCTTGGGAAGCTGAGGCAGGAAGATTGCAAGCCCGAAACCAGCCTGAGCTACACAGCATGACACTGTCTTAAAAACATGCCATTTCCAGCCAGGCAGAGTGAACTGTGCCTGTAGTCACAGTTACTGTGCAGGTTGAGGCTGAAGGATGGCGAGAGCCTAGGCGTTAGGAACCGTGATGAAAGCCCGTGACCCCATTGCTTGGGCGGCTGAAACAGGAGGATCTTCAGTTTTAGGCCAGTCTTGGCTTAGCTGGTGCAATTACTTTAAAAAAAAAAAAAAAAAAAAAAAACCTAACAAACAAACAAATGGGATCAGGGGGCTGGAGAGAAGGCTCAGCCGTAAAGAGCACTGACTGTTCTTCCAGAGGTCCCCAGTTCAACTCCCAGCACCCACATGGCAGCTCACACTGTAATTCCAGTTCCAGGGGACCCGACACCCACGACAAAATACCAATGCACGTAAAATAAAAATAAGTAAATAAAAACAAAAACGGGATGAGGAGTTCAAACTTAAGTTTGAGGCCAGCCTGGAGACCCCGTGGGGGAGAGGGGTTTATTCCTACAAATTTGCCAGCTACTATTCAGTGGTAACCTGGCAGGAACGGCCATAATAACACACTATGCGTCAATACACCTGCTCTCCACTTAACGCACACCGGATGTTAACAGCACTGGATGATTGAGATCCCAAATCGTAGGGGGAAAAAAATCATAGAGCAAGGGAGGGTTTTTATTAAAATTTAGAACCGGCGGCTCCTCCCTGTGGAGACCCTCCAGGCACACTCCCAAAGTAGGTTCTCTCAAGTTTCTAACACCATAAAGATATTCTCTGAACCACAACCAAGCAACACGGGTTGGCGAAGTCTGCAGGGAAATGCAGAGAACACAGCCTTTGCTGTGGAGCAGTTCCCAATTTTCCCCTCGAGGTGTGATATAGAGTCCAGGAAACCAACTTTGCGCCCCCTCTGGTTCTGAACTGTCCCTAATCCTCAGACGCATGTTGTCCTCAGGAGAAACTCATAACTCGGGCTTCCCAGGCAGCAACCATTTAGTTCATAGTGACCTTGGAGTCAAGAGGCTTGGAGATGTGGGGATCCCGATCCCCTACAGAGGCCTCCCCGGGGGTAAGGCAGTCTTGCACCTGTGCTGGTGTCGCCTCCCGCCTGGGCGGGTGCACGCGCACGGAGCAGAGGGGGATGCTGGCCATGCTTCTGCCATCCCTTTCGTGCAGCGCGGATGCTGGCTGCTGCGGCTGCAGCCAAGGAGCGCGCGCGGGGGGTGGGTGGGGGGAAGGCAATGCACCCGCAGCAGCCGAGCAGCGGGCTCCTTGGGGCCCACTGCGGCACTCCCTCCCCATGCCCGGAAGGGGAACTGGCGCGGGGCGCGCGAGTTGACGAAATTTTGGGGGGAAGTGGTGTCTGGAGGAGGAACTCGGGAGCCCGCGCGTGCTCCGCTCACACCCAAACTGGAAGGAACCTGTTCAGTCCGGGGCCAGCGACGCGCGGGACCAGCCCCGACGCGCGCCTCCCCTGCCCCCCATCCTCCTCACTGGCTCCCCAGATCCTCAGGGCGCGGGCGGACCCGGGAGCTGCGCTCGGAGAGGGGGTGCTGGGGCGCACTCGATCGCCCCGGGCTCGATCGCGCTCCCGCTCCCGCTCTCACTGCAGCCAAGTGCCGGGGTCCGATCGGGCCGGGAATCACACGGGCACGCGCGGATGAGGGGATGAGGGCGTCGGGCCAAGGACCCCAGAGGCGTCGGCGGGGATGGGCGACTCGCGATGGCAGCGCGGTTACCTTCCGTGACCCCCAGCCCCGGCAGCCGGCAGGCGGGGCGCGTGCCTTGCGCGGCCCCGATCCACGTGGGCCCGCGCGCGCGCGCCAGGCCGGCCCCCTCCTTGCCGGCGCTCGGCGCTCCCAGCACATGGTCCGCGGCGGCGCGCCCCCGAGGCCGGCGGAGACCGGCTGCAGCCGGTATAGGATAAGAGATAGGCAGAGAGACGCGGGGCCGGGGCTCGGGCGGCGGCACGCACGGCCCGGGAGGAGGCGACAGGGTTGGGGGGCGGGGGGAGGGTGTGGCCCGGGTGGCCGAGGCTGGCGTGGGTTGGGGGCCAGGGTGCTCCAGGCTCCCCGGCCAGAGCCAACTTGATAGAGACTCGGGCCCACGCCCTAAGGGGTTAAACCTTTTCTCATGTTACGGAGCGGTTTATAAGAAGGCTCGGGAGGCCCAGCCTCCGCCTTATTGGGAGCCTTTTTGGGGTTTATTCTCTTCCCTTCTAACTTGGTGAGTTGGTTTTTATTATTTTACATGCTTAAAAGTTTGATTGTGGGGTTTGGGTTTTTTTTTTTTTTTTTTTTTTTTTAAATATGTGTGTTCGGGCCTTTTTTAGGGCGGGTAGGAGGAGGAGGAAAGCACTTAACATTTGAACATTTTGAAGAGGTTAATCCGAAAAATATTCTGACAGTTGGGAGTGCTCGGGGCCGCCGGGATGACGCGCTCTCGGGCAGTTGCGGGCAGCTGAGAGTTGAATGTCTCTCACCCTAGACAGATGGGTTCTGGGAAATACCTTAAAGGGTGGCCTGGCCTTTGATCGTCCCCAACCGGGATGAAAGGACCTAGGCTGTGAGGAGAGTCCGGCCACCGTCTCAGACCCTCTGTGGATTTTCCACATGAAGTTGCCTGCGCGTCACCAGAGCGAGATGTCAGAGAGGTACCTTCCTTCCCCAGGCTCGCGCGCGCACGCAAGGCGGCCACTGAGGCAGCTGGAGGCCAAGTGGGACTCCGGGTCTCCATCCCCTACTACCCCACTCCCCAGGGCGGTGCTAGGGGGAGACAGCTTTCCCCTCAGAGCGTGGGTCCCACACCTTGACGGTCTGCACTGTCACCCACTGCCACCCGGTCCCGCGCAACTTCCAAGGTTCGCGGGGCTACCAGCGGCAGCCAAGTGTCTGAGCGGAGCGGCTCCAGGCGGGGGAAACGATTTTGCAGAGGAAATAGGTTAATTTCCTTCTGGGTTGTTTCCATTCCCGGCACCTCAGCAGACAAGTGATAGAAGTTTGCTAGGTGGCGTGTAAAATGTCATCAAACACAGGGTGGGGGGAGGGTCGTAGAAAAAGCTCCCGGGATCCAACTGGGGAAACGCAATGACAACTTGTTAATCTGGAAGCTGGTTCTGTTTGCACAGCTAGACACTGTGCCAGCTCCTTTTGCGGAAGGAGGTTTTTACCTTTGGATTGAGATTTCAGCCTCGGTGATCTGACTGTTTTTGCAAACCATACTGATGAGTGTCTGGCTGCAAGAAAATGCCAGATCCTATGCTGAGATCTCCCCGTGGTACCATTATGTGGCTCTGGGGGAGGTGATGGGGGGAAGACCGTCGAAACACCTTTTTTCTGGTAATTAAGGGAAGGGCATCTAAGATAGAAACTGACAGTACGTAAATAAACAATGCAGCCAAGTGGAAAAATGGTCTTAATGAGTACCACTAGCCCCGAGTTTTCCTTCTGTGGTTTCCAGAAACAGGACTTTTCCTCGGTGGAACTCCCGAGGAAGACACTTAAATTAGGGGCTTGGGTTTCAACTCAGTGGTCTTGCAAAAACCGATGAATTGGTTGTAGCCAGTGATTCATTTAACTTGGCTGAGGCAGCTTACCAGGTTAGAGTTGGGATTTTTGTTTTTTAAAATGGCTAGTCTGGACAACAGGGGCTAGAGACAACTTGTCAGGAGCCTTATCTTCCAGGCTACATCTTGAAGGAGATCCCCAGTGCTTTGGTTCTGATGACGTCAGCAGCCATGTCCCTGCCTTCCAGGACTGTCTTTTGAACTTCCATCGGAACTGACCCTAGGCTAACCCCAGAGGCTGTATGATAATCCAGTATTTTTAATGCATTCATGCCAAATCCTTACAACACATTAAAGTACAGGGAAAGTCCCAGGTGACACCTATATCCAAATCCTGTGGGGTACCAAATTTATTTAGGGTGTGTGTCCCTCCTGCCCCCACTTCTGTGAGACAGTAGCCCAAGCTGGCCTGAAACTCACTGTGTAAGTGAGCCTGGTTTCAAACTCATAGCTCACTTCCTGCCTGGGCTTCCTGAGTGCAGCGTCTATAGGTCTGTGAGCAGAGAACCTCTCTCCATTTTGTCTTCTTTGTGTTTGTTTTACATTCTCTCCTTTTTCCTTCTTGAAGGAGACACTGAGATAACCAAAAAGACACTAGGAAATACTCTCAACGGCCCAGCCTTTTTTTTTTCTCTCTCTCTCTCTCAAGGGCATGGGGGTCTTGGGGAAAAGCCAGCAGGAGCTCACTCGGGCTACCAGAGCTTTCCAGTCGGAAAATACTATAGAGCCTGCTTTCACAGATGAAATTTAGTGATCAAGAGATTTCTGCCAGGTAGTGAACTATTACCTGAGGGCTTCCAGAAGATAAACCCAGACCTGCCTCCCTGTAGATGGTAACTCAGAGCCAATCAGGGTCAAAGGCCATCCTTGGAACTGCCTCTTCTTAGGAGAAAAGATCTGGACTCAGACTTCAGTTGGGTTGAGAATCACGTGTTGCGAACACCAAAAATCAAGAAGTGAGGTGGTCACCAGAGATCATCAGGTTGCTTAAGCAGCCCTGCCGTTTAGAACCCCCACCCCACCCCCACCCCCACAAGGGCTTTCCTATCAGGTACAACCGCAACACCAAACGGACAGGACAGGCTGTCTTGGCATTCTGTAATTTGTAGAGGCTTTTGAGTAGTCAGGTTGAAAGTCGGCCTCTGCTGCTTCGTGCTCAGTGTGGCAGTGTGTAGAGCTAGCCGACCTGCTGACCCAATGGCTGACGGAAGAGCTGAGAAAACTGCTTCTTCGGCAACCAGACACTTCCTCGTTTTACGATTCCTTTTTATGAGGCATGAGCTGTGCACTGCTTTGAGGATGCCCAGAGACACTTACTATGTTGAGTAAACTTTGAGGGAGGCTGTTTGTGTTTCTGTTGGGTTTCAGTGTTTATTGTTTTGTTTTGGGGGATTTGTTTGTTTGGTTTTTGTTTGTTTGGGGGGTTGCAGGGGGAGAGAAGGTAGACAGTATTGTAGTCCAGGCTGAACTTGAAATTTTTTTTGAGACAGTGTCTTGCTATGTAACGAAGCTGGCAATCCTCCTGCCTCAGTATTCTGAGTGGTCCACAATGCCCAGTTTGTTTAGCAAACTTTTAGCAAAATGTTATGCAGCAGCCAGTGGGTCTGGAGAGAGTGGCTGCCTGCCTGCCTCGTGCAACCCCCCCCACACACACACACAATGAGTAGGGGTTGAAATGAATTAGGGTCTCACTTCAACCCAGACTAACTCAAACTTACCATGTAGCCACAGGTGACCATGAATCCCTGATCCTCATGCCTCCACTTTCCATATGGTAGGTAGCATGCTACCATGCCCAACCTTTTTTTCCTTTTTTTTTTTTTTTTTTTTTTTTTTTGAGACAGGGTTTCTCCATGCAGTTTTGGTGCCTGTCCTGGAACTCGACCTATAGACCAGGCTGGCTCATAGAGATCCGCCTGGCTGTGCCTCCCGAGTGCTGGGATTAAAGGCGTGCACCACTACCGCCCAGCTGTGCCCAAGCTTTCGTGTTCCATCTTAGATATAGCATGCCCTTATCATCTTCCACTCTGTTACAAGGCTACATTGTGGTCTGAGCTCACAGCCATCCATAGTAGGACATAGGATGCTCCAGACTCAGAAAGGAATAAACTCTGGAGTTGGTTTGGGGAGGCCATCTTACCTTTATGATGATCTCAGGAGTAAAGAAGCAAGTTTTGTTCCCCTTATGGCTGGCTTATGCTTTTAATCCCAGCACGTGAAAGGCTGAGACAGGAGGATTGCTGCAAGTTAGAAGCTAGCTGGGGCTATAGCAGGAATGCAAGTGAAAGTTATATTTGGTTGTAGCCAGAACAGTGCTAGTAAAGGAGCTGATCGCCCAGCAGGGGCTCAGAAAATAAACAGAAGCCAGAAGTTAACTGTCTTCTGGGCAGCTGTCACAGATCAAATCTAATGTCCAGCTGCTTCACACCCACTCGGGCAAGACCCTTCCAGGGTTTGCACTTTTCCTCTTAGCTCAGTGTCCTCCGGCCACCCACTAGGTTCAGCCTGAAAAATCAGCTGATGAATAGAGCTTAATGCTAAAGTCACAAAATGTCAGCTGTTAAAGCTGGATGATGTTAGAGAGTCTCCAGTCACCACTGGCTTTAGTAGAGTGTGCTTTTAATCCCAGCACTTGGGAGGTAGAGGCAGGCAAATCACTATGAGTTCAAGGCCAGCCCAGTCTATGTCTATATCAAGTTCCAGGACAGCCAGGGCTACATAGACAGACCTTGTCTCAATAAACAACCTAAAGAGTCCCCAGTCAATTCTCCTTTGATTAAAGAGGAGTGCAGGCTCTGAGATGGGAACTGACTACCTCAAGTCACATAGTTGTGTGGCTAAACAGTTTAAGACCTCTCAGCCGGGCCGTGGTAGCGTACGCCTTTAATCCCAGCACTTGGGAGGCAGCCTTTAATCCCAGCACTTGGGAGGCAACGCCAGGCAGATCTCTTGTGAGTTCGAGGCCAGCCTGGGCTACAGAGTGAGATCCAGGACAGACACCAAAACTACACAGAGAAACTCTGTCTCAAAAAACAAAACAAAAACAAAAATTAAAAAAGACCTCTGTACTTGGAGGTCAAGAGTGCTTTAGGGATGGTGAGGTGACAGTCTCAGGGGCCCATCTGGTGGAAGGGGAGAACCAACTCCCACAAGTTGGTCTCTGACCTCCACCTGTGTACTACGGCACGAATACACCCCATTCCTCCCGAATAAATAAGCTAATGTAATTTTTAAAAACTTTTTTTTTTTTAAAAAGGGGGTGCTTTGTCAGCTTAGCTGCTAGAGTGCTTGCCTAACATGCATGAAGCCCTGGGTCCCTAGTATCACATAAGCCCAGTGATGGCTGATGCCTACAATCCCAGCACTTAGGAGGTCTTAGAGAAACAGGAGGGTCAGAAGTTCAAGGTCATCCTCCATGCCACAGCTGTTAAGAGACCCACTTGAGCTAAGGGAGACTGTCGAAACAAAGGTGCTTTGACAAAAATGACTTCCTCACAATGAACACGGAAAGCACTTCCCTCCCTGGCCTTTCAGACTGCTGCTCAGTTGGCTTGGACAGTCTGATTCTGGACTGTGTGGGCCAAAACCCTTTACCTCCCTGGACCTGTTTCCCTGTTTTGCCAATGAGGAAGAGAACAAGCTGACTGTGGACTCCCTTGCAGCCTCAACGTCCTGTAATTCTGACTTCGTTTGGAGGCCATAGGTTGATCCCAGCACCACCCAGCTTTTTCAAGAGTAGCATGAGCAGCTGCAAGCAGAACGTGGAGGCTGTCTGGATGCAGCCTTCTGGTGGCAGTGGGAACTTTAGTTCAGCTCAAACTACAGCTGCCGCTTGGTTCCCTCCATCCAAATAAAATACAGAATCTTGATCAGGACAAAGGTTCGGCTTGTCTCCCTGGGATCTTTATCCCAATATATTCTGTTCAAGGTGGTCCTGAGGACTCCATTAAAACTCTTAAGACTTTCTGGCCAGGTGGTGGCGGCGCACGCCTTTAGTCCCAGCACTCGAGAGGCAGAGGCAAGAGAATGTCTGTGAGTTCATAGGCCAGCCTGGTGTACACAGTGAGTTCCAGGACAGAACAACCAGAGCTACATAGTGTGACCCTGCAAAAAAGCTAGGTGTGAGGTGACATTCAAGACATAAAAATCAGATTTTGTGACCTTATAATCTAATTGAGCAAATAAGACAAATGCATGAAAGGAAATAATTGCGCGTTAAGTGATTCCTCTCACATGAAGATGAGACCACCTTAGCTGAGTTTGTCAGAGGAAGCCTTATGGAAAAGGAGGACCAGACTGAGCATGGCAGTGGGAGTTGTCACAGCAGCTGTAGAGACTGTGTGCAGCTTGAAGAAATGACATGACCAAAGGCAAGGTAGCTGGAAATCAAGAGCCCCGGGAACCCTTCTTGACCATGGCAGATGAGTCAAGTTTGAGAACCAGAAGTAAAAAGGCTGCCAAGAGGGCTGGAGAGATGGCTCAGTGGTTAAGAGCACTGACTGCTCTTCCAGAGGTTCCAAGTTCAATTTCCAGCAGCCATATGGTGGCTCACAACCATCTGTAATGAAATCTGGTGCCCTCTTCTGGCCTGCAGGCATACATGCAGACAGTGCACTGCATACATACTAAATAAATAAATAAATAAATCTTTAAAAAAAAAAAAAAGGCTACCAAGATAGGTTGGGTGTGGTGATATATTGTGTATCCCAATATATTGTATACCCAAATAAACTTATCTAGGGATCAGAGGACAGAGCCAGCCACTAGATTAGACATAGAGACTAGGCAGTGGTGGCACACACCTTTAATCCCAGCACTTCTAGATCTCATGTCTTTGCTTGGGAAGCACACACGCCTTTAATCCCAGGAAGTGTCATGGCTGGGTGGAGAACAGTATATAAGGCGTGAGGAGACAGGAACTAAGCAGCAGTTCAACTGAGTCCCTCAGGGGTGAGGACTCAGGCTTTCAGTCTGAGGATTCGGGGGAAACAGGATTGGCTGAGGAGTTGGTGAGGTGAGGTTGGCTGTGACTTGTTCTGTTTCTCTGATCTTTCAGCTTTCACCCCAATATCTGGCTCTGGGTTTTTGTTTTTATTAATAAGACCATTTAAGATTCATGTTACAGTTGGGGTCTGATTATGAGGCACACAGAAATGGAGGCTCATTAGTAGGTTTTATCCTTCAGAAAGAGAAAAATGATTGACAAGCATAGGCACGCACGCATCCCCCACCCCCCACCCCAAGCACAGCAATGCAATGTTGCCAAAAGATTCATTTTTTTAGCCAGGAGGAACCTGTGGGCCTCACAAGGAGAAGGGCCAATAGATGGATTCAAAGGGTAGCCAAGGCCTGACAGCTGCAGGCTGGCCACCACTATGGCCCCCCTCCCCGAGGGACAACCACTGTCCCAAAGCCAACACCAGGAAGTACTCTTATTTTGTTGTCTTCTAAACCACAGCTGACTGCTGTTTGCACTCCTCTGCCCCAGCTGCCTGTCTTCAGGGTGACTGGAAAGACTGATGAAGGAGGAGTGTTGTAGAGACCTCCTTTGCCGGCAGACTTCTGACGCCCATCATAGGTGAATGACTGTCCTGAAGCTGCCCAGACTACATTCTGGAGCTGTGGCCCAGCCTTTGCTACCTTTTCATTCATTCTCAGGCATGAGGTTCAGCGGGCAAAGACCTTTGCTGCGGAGAGCAATTTAACACATCCTATGTCCTGTTTCACTCAGCCAAATACTTTGAAAAAAATGAGGATCTAGTGCCTTCAGATACCAGACTACTGTGGGAAATATCCACAGGATGAGTTTGAGAATTAGCTCGGTTAGATATGTCGCTGTTTAAGATTTGTGAACTAGGAGACAATGAGATGTTTGCTCTCCATTCTGCCAAGCCTGACTATCCTAAAATAATTCACTGATGTACAATGATACAATCATAATCCTTTATCGTTTGTTTGGGGAGGATGAAGGGTGGTGTGTTTTATTTAGAGACAGGGTCTCATGTAGCTCAAACTAGCCTTGAACTTGTTATGTATATGCCCAGGCAAGGGTCCTTATATTTGTCAATATGAGCTCTAAAACCATGGATTAATGTATCATTAGAGAGGTAACACTACTTTTTTAGTTGGGTTTAAAAATGTAATTGAAGAGGCTTTACAGGATGTATAGTTTATCTTAACAACTCAATAGGCTGTAAATCCCGCAGGAGACAAACTTCTGGACTTGTCTAGGCTAACTTGACTAGGAAGCCCCTCCTTAAATTGGGTGGTGCCCTCTCTTGAGGCCGTATAAAAAGGAGCGCAGGTTGAGCAGAGTCATTACTTTCTGCTTGTGGACTGTGCATGACCAGCTCTGCAGCCACTGACGGCATCCTTAAACCGTAAGCTTAAAGAAACCACCCCACCCTTCCTTAAATTGCTTTTTTTTTTTTTTTTTCCCGAGACAGGGTTTCTCTGTGTAACTTTGCGCCTTTCCTGGAACTCACTGTGTAGCCCAGGCTGGCCTCGAACTCACAGAGATCCACCTGTCTCTGCCTCCCGAGTGCTGGGATTAAAGGCGTGCGTCACCACCTACCGGTCCTTAAATTGCTTTTATCAGGGTAATTTTGTCTCCGCAACCAGAAGCTGGCCCAGCCTCCCTCCAGTGTTAAATTAGTGTCTTTTACTTAGCTGTGTTAAGACTCAGGACTGCTCACTCTGTTGTAGTTTGAAGAGAAAGGTCATAATGAGATCAGGAGTAACCGGGCTACGTTGACCAGCTCAGGGCCTCGCAAATCGGTAATGCCTCTTTTGTTTGTCGTGTGTGCATTCTGAAATTCATTTGCTCCTGGTGATCAACTTTGAGGGACAGAACCGAAATTCAGAAAACTCTTAGGTTTTCACAGAGTTGCCTTCTGTTTGAGAAGATGCCTCTTATGTGGGACACCAAATAATAATCAGGATGCTGATTACTGAGGAGAAAATGGGTCTGCTGGATGAATTGAATGGGCAGTGGTACTAAGTGGAAATGCATGGGGAGTCCCAGGCCACAAGGGCCTGTCGAATGGAAGGTGCAGACAATCCTTTCAGCATTTGGCTTCCTTTCCTATCAGCATGCCTCATGGCCCGTTCATTTTCTTTCTTTCTTTTTTTGTTTGTTTTTGTTTTTGTTTTGAGGCAGGGTTTCTTTGTGTAGCCCTGGCTATCCTGGAACTCGATCTTTAGACCAGTCTGGCCTCAAACTCATAGATCCATCTGGCTCTGTCTCCCGAGCACTGGGATTAAAGGTGTGCGCCACCATGCCTGGCTCCAGTTCATTTTCCTTACCTAATTTATATTCTTGGACATCTGTATCCTTCAAAGGGCCTTCGAATTCTACCTAGGTTCCTTTTGTCTGTTTATTGTTTCTCCCTTTTAATTATGACAGAAAGGCCTTATTTTCAGATTCTTTGTGGGCCTCAGGTATAATTCAAAGATAGATATAAAATTATATAAGACTGTACTAACTCTACATGATTTAAATATTTAATAAATAGATCTTGTCAGGTTTGCTAAAGATTGGTTGGAATCGGCTAGGTGTGGTGGCATAGATCTTTAATCCCAGCGTTTAGAAGGTGGAAGGATGATCAGAAGTGGTCATCCTTGCATACATAGTGAGTTCAAATCCAAGGCCAGCGTTGGTCTACGTGAGACCCCTCCTCACAAAAGGGACAAAGATGAAGAGAAGAGAGGAGAATGGTCAGCCCTCCTATCGCTGGTCTGAATTCTTTTTCTCGTTTTAATTTCAGATCAAGAATGACCGAACAGAATTCGAAGCTTCCTTCCCAAGCCAATGTGTATACCCAAGTGCCTGATGGAGGATGGGGTTGGGCAGTAGCTGTTTCTTTTTTCTTCGTTGAAGTCTTTACCTATGGCATCATCAAGTCATTTGGTGTCTTCTTTAATGACTTAATGGACAGTTTTGATGAATCCAACAGCAGGATCTCATGGATAATATCAATATGTGTATTTGTGTTAACATTTACAGGTGAGTGTATGGATAATATCGATGTGTGTGTTTGTGTTAACATTTACAGGTGAATATGTGGGTGATAACAATATGTTTGTGTTAACATTTACATACTAGTCTAATCTGCCAGCACAAACTCAGCCTGCTTACCCACCCCTTTTAATTTGCCCACCTACCTGACAGCAGTCAGTGGATCTGTGATACATTCTCTCATACATCCTGTTGGACTGTTTAACCTCAATTAAGGAATGCAGTTTTCAGAGGGTTGGGGGCCGGCAAGAATTAGGAGACATCGAACAAAAGGTCGTGGTTGCCAAATGTAATGTCTTTAGTCTAACACACCCATTAGACACACACTGTCTGCAGCTTGGGAGGTACAGTTCAGTGGGAGAATGCTTGCCTAGCACCTGTAAGGCCCCTGGTTCGATTCCCGGCACCATACAAAAAGAAAAAGAAGTGAGGTATCTGTAATCTAGTGCATGGTGCTAGTAGTCCATAGAGCACTTTGAAGATAGTGGTAAGCCCCAGCTCTCCAAGGACAGGAAGTAGTTACTAGCTAAGAAAGCAACATCCCAAAGTCCCTAGGCAATAATTTCAGCAGCACGTGCACTGAAATGGAGCCACACAAGCATGGCTCCTGAGCTGATGATGTGCACACTCATGAAGCATCTCATTCTTTTTAACAGCGAAGGGTATTTTGCCTGCATGTGTGTCTGTGTACCGAGGGTGTGCCTGGGACAAAAGGAGACAGGAAGAGGACCTAGGATTCCCTGGAACCGGAGTTATAGACGGTTTTGATTCACCGTGTAGGTGCTGGGAATTGAACCCGAGTCCTGTGGAAGGGCAGTCGGTCTCTTAACTGCTGAGCCACTGCTTCAGTCCCTCTGCGTTTTTAAAAAGAAACTCATTTGGGGCTGGAGAGGTGGCTCAGCAGTTAAGAGCACTGGCTGCTCTTCCAGAGGTCCTGAGTTCAATTCCCAGCACCCACCTGGTGGCTCATAACCATGTATCATGCGATCTGATGCCCTCTTCTGGCATAACATTGTAAATGCAGATAGAGCACCATATACATAAAATAAATAAATCTTAAAAAAAAAACAACAAAAACCCCTCATTTAGCAAACTAAGGCTCTGGCTCATAGCGACATGCTGAGCCTGACTAGAAACATTTCCTGGTGGACACAGGAAGAAGAAAGATGAGATGGTAAGGGGTAGATTGTCAGCTCTCTGTCACAGATTCAACCAGCCAGGCAGAAAATGTTACATGGCTGTTGACCAGTGTTAGGTCTACCACGGTTAACACAACCAAAAGTCTTCCTCCTGCCAATATTCCATGGTGTAACAGCGGTTTACATGCCATTACCTTATGCTGGGTTATAATGATCTGGAGATGATGGAAGAATGTGGAGGGTGTGCTTAGCTTATGTGCAAATACTACGTCAACACAAGAAACCCAAACACCCATGGATTTGGGTCTCATTATGGGGGAAGGAGTCCCACAAACATTCCCCATAAGTTTATAATTTATGTATTTTTTTTCTTTATTTTTGTGGTTACTAGAAACTAAACCTCAAGCTTCACACATGCTAGGCATAACATTACTCATAAAATTACAGCTATTGTCCTGAGGAGACAGAGTCCCATCATCCATCTCATTCCCTAAAGCACTTGACTGATTCATCACAGCACAAGACTCCCAGATCCATCAGCATAAAGCAAGATGGGGGTGAAGGGCCGGTGCCACCCTTAACACATTCCCTCTCACTTGGATGGGACTGACTGGAACACGCATGCTGACGTCTCATGCTCACCTGTCTGTGAGAGGCAACCCCAGGGCTTTCCTGAGAGGACAGGGTGCTGGGCTCAGCTCAAGAAGGCAGCCAGGCTTCCCTGACTCATCCCCTGCCATGCAGCCTCACCTGTGAGGTCACTGCTGAAGTCAGGGCCACTCTGGGTGCAGTTCCGTTTAGCCGCATGGCATCCTAAAAGGCCGCTCTATCCTGTTGGTTTGTTTTTGAGAAAGGATCTCTCTCACTATGTAGAAGCGCTTTCATCAGCAGCTGTCAATGTCAGCTTGCAGGTGCTTGTCTCCAAGCTGATGGGAGTTTGATCTCTGAGACCTATGTGGCAGAAGCAGAGAAACAAATCCCAAAAGCTGTCCTCCAGCTACTACTGGTGCTCCGGCATACATACGTACATACACACATAGAAGTTAAAAATGTATATGTTTACATTCTGAATACTAACAGTAATGTGTAGATTAATTCCAAGAGAATTCCTTCCCTTCCCTTCCCTTCTATCTAATGTGTTCCTCTTTGACCCAACTCTCAGTGGTTCACATATCTTACTGTACGCCTGCCAGTGTTAAGCAGCATGTTAATAGGAAAGAATTTGCTAGATTTCAGTGTCCCGGGGGATAGTGTATAGAAGCCAAGCAAACTAAGATTCCTCTGTGTTCTAAGTTAGTTGCCGTCTTTTAAGTGAACACGTCTGCGAATTGGCCTGATTTCCATCCTGTAGTATTTTCTGGACAGTCAAATGAAACTAAGTAGACTTTGACCACAGATGGGATTCTCTTAAAAGAATCCAAAGCAGTGAAGATAGAAAATAAACCAATTAGAGCCATCACAGGCCAGCCAGTGTATTCTGCAGACAAAGTAAAGGCATGTGTAACTCTGTATTGTGCGTGGTAAGCCAAGATAGTCCATTTAAACATATATTGTGTGTACCCACCCTCATCAGTGCTGGAGTCACAGGCTCTGCTCGTGCTGGCCAAGTGCTCTACGCCTGAGCTACACCCCAGCCCCTTGTTATTTTGTTGTTCAGGTACTGGGGGATTGAACCTGCTAGCAACCACTCTACCCATGAGCTGCATCCAGCCTTCTCTTAAGTTTTTGCCCAGGGTGGCCTTGAACTCTCAATCCTCCTGCTTCTTAAGCTTCTTAAGCAGCTGAGATGGCACTCTTGTACCACCAGGCCTGACCCTTTGTGTTTTAAAATGGGAACAAATGCTGAAACGACCTCTGGCCTGACCCATGGAACACACTAGGTTCTTATATCAGCCCTTCAGGTTCACAGCTTGCAGGAAGGGGTCGCAGTGAAGCCAGCACAAAGCCCAAGTTCACAGGTCACTTTCTGTTTCCTTCCCCCTCAGCTCCCCTCTCCACAGTCCTGAGCAACCACTTTGGACATCGGCTGGTGGTGATGGCAGGAGGGCTGCTTATCAGCACGGGAATGGTTGCTGCCTCCTTCTCCCAGAGGGTCTACCACATGTACATCTCCATCGGGGTCATCTCGGGTGAGTGTGTCCCTCTCCTTGGCTCAGAAGGTCTCTGCGTGCTTCACTTGAAGAAGGGAGGGGGGAAAGTGGACCCAAATTGTATTTCTTCTTCTCCCCACCCCTTTTTTTTCTTTCAAGTTAATTATGTCTGAGATCAGTGATTTTTTTTTTTTTTTTTAACCAGGCGAACCATGTAAAAATACATTCTCAAGTGTCCAAGAACTTTTGTTTGACTTAGGGAGAAAAGTGTACTCATAAGAAAGAGGACTTTTCTAGTGTCTCTAGTTTGAACCCAAAGCGCACCATTTTCACAACCTAAGACTTGAGTTCTTAGGCCAGCGCTTCTCAGTTCAGGTTCCGAGCACCCTGAGCTTTGTACGGGGAAAGTAGTATGCTGGACGGAGTCTTGGGGTGTCTAAGAAGACTTTGGGGGTAGGTGATACGTGTGTGTGTGTATGTCCAGTTTGCAAGTTTTAAATTTTGTATAGCACTCTGCACATATCGAAAGACTAAGCTGGCCAGACAGGATGACCCGTGCTTGTAATCTCAGCACTTGAGGATTAGGCCTAGACAGGGAGATCGTAAGTGTGAGGCCAGCAGCCTGAGTCACATGTCTCAAAGGAATAAAGGAAAAAGACATTGGTTTTCAAATGTAAATACCATACAAAAACTACTTTTAATGATTGATTCCATTGTGAATTGTATAGAATTGGGGAGCTCTGGAGAACAGTTCAAAGGTAACCTTGAACTCCTGGTCTTCCTGAATGCTGAGGTTACAGGTGTGCGTTACCATACCCAGGTGTACCTGGTACTGGGGACTGAACCCAGGGCTTCATGCCTGCTGGGCAAGCGCTCTGCCAACTGAGCTGCCTCCACAGCCCTTGAGGCCTGAGATGAAATCCATTTTCTTTGCCATCGTTTTCTGCAGAATGAACGGGTTGGCTCCCAGAACTTAGAACTTGCACAGCGCCCCCTGCCCGCTGACCGTGCCCTCCAGGCTCGGAGCAAGCATGGCTGGCTCTCACCGGCCCTTCTGATTTTCACCCGCAGGTTTGGGGTACTGCCTTAGTTTCCTCCCGACCGTCACCATTCTGTCACAGTACTTTGACAAAAGGCGTTCGGTAGTCACCGCGGTCGCTTCTACGGGAGAGTGCTTTGCTGTGTTTGCCTTCGCTCCAGGTAGGTGAGTGACAGTGGCTCATTAGCGGGGACCAGGAAAGCCGCCCTGGTGCTGTTGCTGTGCTAACTTCGGCCCACAGTGTGGGTGACTCTCACTCTGTGTAATGAGATGTCACGTGCTCTCTCTTCAACACATTTTTAGGATATCCTCCCTCTCCTCTATTTTAGGAATTCACACCATGTTAATCTTAGTCCAAGTTTACATAAACGGGAACATAATCAGCGGTAAGGCTTTCTTGAAACATGAAAAGATAATCCCTGAACTATTTAGTAATTTGCACTGTTCATATTATTATCATTCCCTTTCCAAAAGAGCTATATTCAGTATAGATTTAAGTTATGCCAATAAAATCAGTTTTCTTATGTGCGTATAAATAATCTCACAGTAAATACTTTATCCCTGGTTTATCTCACCCAACTTAATGTTCATACATGAAATACAAGAAAAGTAATGTAGTAGATAGTTAACCCTCCAGACCCAAATTCCCCTCCTTTCTTCCCCAGTTCCCTGGTCTGCCCTCTTCTTACTAGAGATCAATTCGGGACCTTTTGCATGCTGGGCAAGCATTTTACCCCCGGGCTGCTGCTTCGGGGCCCAATGCTCTTCCTTGATGAATGCATCGGGTGGGTTGCAAGATTGCAAACAGGAGTGATTAGGAATGAAGTATTATACTATCTGAAACTTTTCAGGTGGTTCAGATAATTGCGTGTTCACCCATATATATCATCTTTATACACACATATGTATATATACACAGAGAGAAAGACAGTCAGAGAAATCATGTTAATTGTTGAATTTAGGTGAGCATATGGGTGCCATTCTTCCCCTTTGTTCTTAAAAACATAAAATAAAACATTGATAAGCGAAGGAATCAGTGGACTGTGAATGCCCTGAGGGGTAGAAACAGTGTATTTGTCGGCTAGCACTGGGGGACACCATTCCTGCCCTTTGGTTCCTACTTAAGAAATGTTTCATGAGGCGCTGGATGGGTGCCTTGGTGGTTAACAGTGCTGACTGCCCCTACAGAAGACCCAGGTTCAGTTCCCAGCACCCACAAACCCACATGGTGGCTCACAACCGTCTGTAACTCCAGTCCTGGGGGATCTGGTATCCTCTTCTAGCCTCTGAGAGCACTGTATCCCGTGGCACACAGATACAAATTCAGGAAGACACTCTCATACACAGCAAATATAAATAAACATCTAAAAAATGTTTTTTCGGGGGGGGGGCAGTTTGTACAGTTTCATTGTGGTGATGGAGACTCACGCCCCCCTTTGACCCTCCCCTTCCCAGCTGCTTCTGGTCAGCAGCCTCTGCCCTGGGTTCACAGTGAGAGAGGCGAGCACAGTCCAGGTCGCTAAGGATGTGATCAGGGAGAAACTGCAGCGCTGTACCCTTAAACGCTAGGATAGAGAGGAAGTCTGCCTTTGGAGTTAGGATCCACAATGGAGGTCTGCAAACATCTGCGGAAAGGGTAGACAGCCATCGGGAAAGAGTGAGAAAGCTCAGAGTCAGGGCAGGCATGCTTAGGAATTTGGCATCTAAAAAAGAGACAGGAAATGTTAGGCTTTTGAGTTAGAACTCAGAAAAGCAGGCAGGCTTCCCAGCGAGGGTCTTGGCAACTGCCTCTTATTTTATTTTTTTATTTACTTCATCACTACAAAGATGGAGTGCATGGGATGTATAGTGATACAGTTCAGAGTTGGATAAATTGTGTTAACAAAAGGTCAGCTAGAAATAAAAAACAAACCAACAAAAAAAAACAAAAACAAAAAAACCTTACTATTTACTTTTGTGGTACCTGAGGGGTAGAACCCAGGGCCTCCTGCATGCAAGTGCTCTACCACTAGGCTGTGTCCTCAGCCTTGGAGATGCGTCGGCTTTGGGAACTATAGATGAAAGTGCGTTAGAACTACTCAGTTCTGCTGTGTCAGTACAAAGCATCCACAGACTGTGTGAGTGCGCACACATGGCTCAGTTCCAGCCCAGGTTTATTAACAAAAACAGACAGTGGGTCAGACTTGGCCTGTGGGCTATCGTTTGTTGAACCTTAATGTAGGTTGCAGACATGTCCTCCTTCTCAGGCCTCTGCCTGAAAAACCCACTGCCCAAAGCTTTTGGAAAACAGGCTGACAGTTTTTATAGCATATCTGATAATAAGTGTGCATATTTTCTTATCCATTCATAAGTCTACAGGGCTGGGGCAACGTCCCCATGCAGTGTAAGCATGAGACTCTGATTTGGATCCCCAGCAGCCCCGTAAAATGCTGGGTGTGGTGGCACATGCCTTTATTCACAGCACTGGGGAGATAGAGACAGAGGGATCCCTGGGATCAACCAGTCTTGCTGAATTCCAGATTCAGTAAGAGTCTGTCTCCAAGAGTAAAGAGGCCAGGACTGTAGCTCAGTGGTAGAAAAGCCTTAAACGTAATCCATATCACTGAATTAAAAAAAAAAAAGACAGGACAATCACGAAAGACCCAGCATTGGCCTCTGACCTCCACAGGCAAGCACACACTTATCGCCCCCCCACCCTCCACCAAAGTATAGAATGACTGCATTCGCCCTAACTTTGAGCAACATTTGTTACTAGATTTTCCTCCGTCTTCCCCCTGGCTGTTGCCTGCTGGGTCTGGGGTCTGTTATTGACCTTGGGTTCCTCTCTTTGCTCCTTCTCTTCAAGCCATCACAGCTCTGAAGGAACACATTGGCTGGCGGTACAGCCTCCTCTTCGTGGGCCTCCTGCAACTGAACATCGTGGTCTGCGGCGCCTTGCTTCGACCAATCATCATCAAAGGACCAGAGTCACCGAAAACAATCACCCTCGAACCCCGGAGAGAAGTGCAATACATGCTTGAAAATGAGAAAACAAGAACCTCAATAGACTCCATCGACTCAGGAGTAGAACTAACTACCTCACCAAAAAATGTGCCTAATCAAGCTAATACAGAGCAGGAAGCCAGAGCTGAACAGCACCAGACCCTGGTGGTTGGTCCCAAGCACAGCCCGAAGAAAACCCCGCTGTTAGACTTTTCCATTTTGAAAGACAAAGGCTTCATCTGTTACGCATTGTTTGGCCTCTTCGCCACACTGGGCTTCTTTGCACCTTCCCTGTACATCATCCCCTTGGGTATTAGTCTAGGCATTGACCGAGACCGCGCTGCATTTTTACTATCTACGATGGCCATTGCTGAAGTGTTCGGAAGGATCGGGGCTGGCTTTGTCCTCAACAGAGAGCCCATTCGGAAGATCTACATTGAACTCATATGTGTCATTTTACTGACAGTGTCTCTCTTCGCCTTCACTTTTGCTACTGAATTCTGGGGTCTCATGTTGTGTAGTGTGTTTTTTGGCACTATGGTTGGGACCATAGGAGGGACCCACATCCCACTGTTGGCCGAGGATGACGTCGTTGGAATCGAGAGGATGTCATCTGCAGCTGGAGTCTATGTCTTCATTCAGAGCATTTCAGGGCTGGCGGGACCACCCTTGGCGGGTAATTAAATTGCTTTTTCCTTATTTATTTGTGGGTGTGCGTGTGCCATTTACTTATGGGTGCACATGTGCCATAGTGTGCATGTGGAGGTCAGAGGACAACTTAGGGGGGGAGTCAGTTTTCTCCTTCCACCCTGTGTGGGTCCCAGGGATGGAGCTCAGGTTGGCAGGCTTGGCAGCAAGCACCTTTTACCCAGGGAACCATCTCAATGGCCTGTGCCACCTACTTTAAGAACACAGAATGCTGCAAACCTGCCTGCCTTAATCTCGCCAGCTGTGCGGCTTGCTTTATGGGACTGATTGTCAAGTCTGCTTCCATTTTTATACTTGAGTTGAATTTTAGTTTTCCTGGGTTGGAGATAACAATAGTTAACCCTCTTGGCTTTAAAAAGGAAGAAACTAAAAAGCCTTAAAATTTAGGGCAGTGGTCATTTTTATTTTATGTACACTGATGTTACCTGAATATATGTACGTGTACCACGTGCATGCAATGTCTATGGAGGCAGAAGAGGGTACTGTATGTCCTGGGACTGGAGTTACAGACACTTGTGAGCCAACATGTGGGGCTGGGGATTGAACCCAGGTCTTCTGGAAGAGCAGCCAGTGCTCTTACTCTCTGAGCCGTCTCTCTGGCCTCCTAAATACCCTGAAAGAAGGGAAAAAGAGCTGGGCATGGTGGTGGATACCTATAATTCCAGTACTCGGGAAGCCAAGGCAGGACCATCATAAGACTGAGGTGAGGCTGGCCTACATAGTCAGTTCCAGGTCCCCTGGGTTGTACAGAGAGACCCTGTCTGGAAAAAAGTGAAAATGACTCACAGTGGTCCTGTAGTTCCAGTAACCCAAAAGTCAGATGGCAATAGGGTTCTAACGCCCTCGATTCCCCTCTAGCCTTAGACAAGGCAGGATAACAGAAGGACCCGTGGGAGGCTTAGACTAGCAGACACAGGTTCTACTCTGGACTAAAGTCACTGGTTCAGAACCATACGACCATGGCTGTGAGTCTGAGGCCAGGTTAACAACATAGAGAATTTCAGGGCAGTTTGGGCTTCTTGTGAGCCCTTGCCTCAATGAATTAATAAAATATTAAGATGGTAGGTCAGGCTTAGAGATGGAGAAGATTTCGGATTGGGCAGGAGCCCAGGTGAGAGGGTGTGTTGTGGTAGTGATGTCACTAACAGTGCCGACGCTTTCTTCCAGGCCTCCTGGTAGACCAGAGCAAGATCTACAGCCGGGCCTTCTACTCCTGCGCGGCAGGCATGCTCATGGCTGCTGTGTGCCTCGCCCTGGTGAGACCCTGTAAAAAGGGCCTGTGCCAGCATCCTCATTCAGGTGAACACCAGACAGACAGCCCTCACAGGAAGGCGTTACAGGACATACCAGAAGACTTTCTGGAAATGGATCTTGGGAAATGTGAGCACAGGGTTCATATGAAAGTGGATCCAGTGTGACACACTTTGATGTCATAGCGTCTTTGTTGCCTGGGAAAAGAGTCCCTGGGGCAGGTGCCGACCACTGGACCCCACCTTCAAAACCGAATAAAGGGAACGCATGTGTGAACAGCAGCAGCACCAACACCTTTCCTTTCCCTCAAGTCCCTTCTGCTTGCTCTTTAAGCCAAAACCAAAACAACCAAACACTCTCCGGCACGGGAACCCAGCCCTATTCAGTAGCAATACAAAGACAGGTGCAGGAACACTGGTTCACATCCCGGCACAAACCATGCCACGGACTGGCAAACTGGTGTTAAAAGCACTCACGCGTGTAAGGTACTATTTTATAAAGTGACATCCAGCCCAAGTCACGGAAATGAATTGGCCATTCAAAAAAAAAAAAAAAAAAAAAAAAAAATCTCGAATCATTAAAAGTTGTTAATTTTCAGAAATACAGGTAAATTATTTTTTAAACAATTTGAAAAATTACTAAAGTTTAAATTGACAAATTATGGCTTCTGAGTTTTCTAAATATTGCATGGAAAGAAAGCAACGCTTTAAAGCTAAGCATTTGATTAATATGCAAGAAAAATTAAAAGCATATAACAACTTGAACTTCAAAGATTACTACTTCTTTTTATGGCCAGCCATCACCACAAGTATTTCAATAGAAAGGTTAAATTGCATTCATGTTTCCTATTGTTTTTCATAGTTCAAGAAATAAGTGACTGTAGTGTCTTTAATTTAAACTGCTATTTATTATTAAGTTATTCTGGGTTGATTAGAATGATCTAAAGAAGGGCCAGTGAGATGGCTCAGTGGGTAAAGGTGCCTGCCGCCAAGATTCACGACCCGAGTTCAATCCCTAGAACCCGCGTGGTAGAAAGAGAGAGCCAACTTCTTCAAGAGTCGCCCTCTGACGTCCACACGTGTGCTATGACAATGCATACACACACAAAAAGTTTAAGATATAAAAAAATCTAATAATCAAAATACATAAAAGGTGATTTGAGATATACACAGCATTTTTTATTTTATTTTTATTTCTTTTGGTTTCACAAGACAGGGTTTCTCTGTGAAGCCCTGGCTGTCCTGGAACTAGCTCTAGACCAGGCTGGCCTCGAACTCAAAGGAGTGCTGGGATCAAAGGTGTGTGCCACCACCGCCCGGCTACAGAGCTTTTTGTTGTTGTTGTTCTGTTTTTTCTTTAACTTCCTTTATATGCCTCAGAGAGTTTTTCTTGTCTCATAACAATCTCCTGACAGCCCGAGCTGTAATGATTCTTTGGTGTTGTTAAATGCAACGTGGGCTATTTAAAGGGGAGGGGGGAATAATGGATGGCAAATCGTCTCTGTTTTTAAATTATCACCTAAGAATACTTGAGGATCTTCTTTGATCAGAATTATAGTTCATTGAATTGTTGGAACATTTCCAGTGGCTTTTGTTGTTGTTGTTGTTCAATCTTTAACTGTTGAATCATTTCTTCATTTCATCTGAAGTGAGAGAAACGTTTCTGTCACTATCACGAGTTACAAGTGGCAATTACATCCTCCATAGCACTTGACTGTCCTAAGTTGCCATGGGTACCAGGTACCTGGTCACTGTTGTTGGCAAGTTCCACTACGTGTGTATAGTGTGTTCTGCAATCTAGCAGGTCTCTGTAAAGGGGGCAGTGTGAGGATGGGGGGTAGTGGGGGGGGCTGCCTCCTGGCCTGTTCAACTGCATCTCCCCGACTGGGTGGCCGGTGCTAGCTGCTCAATATTTCCTCATCTTTACTGTTCAAGACAACTCAGGGGGAACATAGAACAAGCCTAGTTTGGTTACAGGTACACACAAGCTTGAATCTCTCTCTGCACTCAGATGAAGGTGGCATAGTCCGTCACCACCGGCCTCCTTTGATACAGCATCTTCTCAGCCATAGAAATAGGACAATCCATAAAACTCTGGGGAGGCCGAGTGACTCGACAAAGTGTCTGTCTGAAGACACGACACACCTTAAACAAGATGGATGTAGCAAAGCTCTGTGGGGCTACCCCGAGAACCGCTTTAGGCTTGGGGGCAGTTTTGCAGACGTATGTGACTTCTGCACTTTACAACCTATTTTGTACTACGAATGTTCAATACGATTTAATATTTATAACTGATTTCTGAGGAATCAACTCCAAGTTTATTCTGTTTACTGCATGAGACAAGAAAATGTATGCCAATTTCAGTATGTCAACAATCAGAAGTGTAAATGTTGGGAAGGGGAAAAAAAAAAAGAAAAGAAAAACACAGGATCACTGATTTGTTCTGTATGAGTCACATTCTGGTACTTCTAGATTTACAATAAATTTTGGCTTTTTATTTAAACAGTCCGATGCTCTTCTGTATTGAAGTGATTTCAGAAACTGTAAAATCTGTGAGCTACCTCAGGACACAGGATTCCCAAGGCAATGAAACCTCATCCATAGTCAGGAAGCAGAGAAAAATGCTCAGAAACTTTTTTAAAAGTTTTCTTAATTCTTTGATAATTTCATGCAGTATATTTTTTAATTTAATTTTAGATTATGTTTATTTGTATTTTGCTGTATGTATGTCTGTGAGGGTGTTAGATCCCCTGGACTGGAATTACAGACAGGTGTGAGCTGCCATGTGGGTGCTGGGGATTGAACCTGGCTCCTTTGGAAGAGCAGCCAGTGCTCTTAACCGCTGAGCCATCTCTCCAGTCCCCGCACAGTGTATTTCTCAGCATATTCAACCCTCGCTCCTCTTCCTAACTCCTCCCAAGTTCACTCCCACCTCCCTCCCACCCCTACTTCGAATCCTGGGCTTTGTTTTTGTTGTTGTTTTTATGACCCATGGAGTCCAGTTTGTGTAGTCATGGGTGTGAAGCAAGGTGGACCTGTCAGAGTTCACACCATTAAAGACGATGGCACTCTCCCTTCCCCAGAGGCTCTGCAGAGTGCCTTAGCTAAGCTGGGAACTCGTGAGCCGTCCCCAGTGTGCCAGCTCGCTCTGCACGCCTGCAGAGGGACAGCCACTATGAGTTCACAACAGGTCAGAAGACGCTTCCCTCTGGTTCTCCCTGACCTCTGGCTCTTACAATCTTCTCAACTCCTCTTCCGAGAGTCCCTGAGCCCTGGCTGGGGGAGAGAGGTGGTATAGATGTCCCATTTGTGTATGAGTAATCCACTGATACATTCTCTGCCTAGCACTACAACTGTTCCTTTATTTATTTAGACAGAGTTTCACAAGCTGGCTACAAACTCTTCATATCCCTGCCTCAGCCTCCATGTACACTATGTTCAGCTGACCTTTTTTTTTTCATTCCTTCTGTTTTGTTTTTTTGAAACAGGATCTCACTACATAGCCCTGGCTATCCTGGAACTCTAGCTTTGTAGACCAGGCCTCTGGCTGGGATTAAAGATGAGCGCCATGATGACCAGCTTGACCACTTATCTTCTATTGACTCCTATAAATTATTTTGAAATGCTTTGGAAAATAATTCAAAGAAAAAAGAAGAATTAAATAATGGCCCACAGGACAGATAAAAATTAAATAGTCTAATCACATGAAAAGAAACATATTCTCAATTTAAAAACCGAAACATAATTTAACCTGAGAATCCATTTATTCCTCCTCCTTTTCTACTTTTCCGTCGTCTGCCTCCTCTTTCTCTTCTTTCTTGCCCTCCTCCTCCTCCTTTGTCTTCTTCATACTGAGTCTCAACTTTGACCTGCCTGGTTTACTACTTGTTACATAATCCACAATGGCCTCAAACTCATGGCAATCCTCCTGCTTCATCCTCTTCCATGCAAGAGGTAAATGCCCTGATTCCTCAAAGAATTTCAATTCTTTTTTTTTTGTGTGTGTGTATGTGTGTTATATGGGTTCACTTGTGTGTGTGTGTGTGTGTGTGTGTGTGTAATATGGGTGCACTTTGTGTGTGTGTGTGTGTGTGTGTTATATGGGTTCACTTGTGTGTGTGTGTGTGTGTGTGTAATATGGGTGCACTTTGTGTGTGTGTGTGTGTGTGTGTGTGTGTGTTATATGGCTGCACTTGTGCACTTGCCGGTGTGTGCACATGTGGGCCAGCAAGATTGCTCAGCTGAGCTTAACAATGTGAGTTTGATCTCCAGAACCCACATAATGGAAGAGAGAACCAACTTGTACGAGCTGTCCGCTGACACCCACACACGTAAACCAAGGCATATGTTCACCTCCATCCCCGTGCACACAAGACAAATCAAAATGTATTTTTAAAAACATAATAAAGACATCTGGGCATGAGGTACATGCCTGACATCCAGAATTTGGAAGTCAGTGGCAGGAGGATGGCTGCAAGTTCAAGGTCAGCCTAGCCGGGGTGACATCTTATGATCCTCTTCAAAAAAGAAAAATGTTAAAATGGTGTGATGTTAAATGTACCCCAGAGGCCATGACACTATTGGGAGGTGGGGTCTAGTGAAAGGAAGTCAGGCTATTGAGGGGATGCACTTGAAGGGGATATTTATCCCGCTACTTTGCCACAGTGATTGGAAAGTTCCAGAAAGTCCCAAGAACTTTTCAAAACTCTGGTTTCCCTCTGTGTGTTTGTTTGCTTCCTTGTTTGTTTGGGGTTTTTGTTGTTGTTGTTGTTTTGAGACAGGGTCTCATGTTGTCCAGGTTCACCTTAAACTTCAGATCCTCCCGCCTCTACCTCCCAAGAGCTGGGATTACAGGCGTGAGCCACCATGCTTGATTTAGTTGGGGCTAGGGAGAGGTTGAACCTTGGGTCTTGAGCATGCTAGACAGGCACTCTATCAACTGAAGCCTGCTCAGAATGCTAAATCTCTAGGTAAACAGCACAGACACCCAAAGCCAAGGGCTGGCAAGCTTTTACCATCCACACCCCAGCTCTGAAAACTAAGTTCTGACAATGGGAAGATAATGCTGTCCCTGGTGTGGTGGCCCACACCTGTAACACCAGCACTCAGGAGGTTGGGGCAAGATCATCAAAAGTTCCAGGACAATCTAGACTACTAAACTAGACTGAGATCTCAAAAAAAAAAAATTAATTGAGTTTTTAAAATTTAAAAAAGAAAAAAAATAATGAACCAATAAAACTGAAAACTTCAAGGATCGTTGTTGGAGCTCCATAAGCAAAGTGCTAGCTACACAGGAGGAGATCCTGAGCTGAACCCCTGGTCCTGAGCTGAACCCCTGGTCCTGAGCTGAACCCCTGACTCATACACAGAAGCCAACTGTAACCTCAGCCCTGGGGGTGGGGGAGTGGGGCTCAACTGTCAGCCAGTCTAGCTGAAAGAGCAAGCAGACCCAGTGAGAGACCCTGCCTCAAAACAATAAGATGAAAAATAATAGAGGAAGGCGCCCGATCATGACCTCTGACATCCACACACTCAGGCACAGGAGAGCCCACCTTTACAAATGTGTACCCGCCCCTGCCCCCCCCACCCCCACATGTGTACACACAGGATCATCAAAGTTGTTTTCCTGGGCTGGAGAGATGGCTCAGAGGTTAAGAGCACTGCTTGTTCTTCCAAAGGTCCTGAGTTCAATTCCCAGCAACCACATGGTGGCTCACAACCATCTGCAGTGAGATCTGGTGCCCTCTTCTGGCCTGCAGGGGTGTGTGCAGACAGAACACTGTATACATAATAAATAAATAAATCTTTAAAAAAAAAAAAAAAGCCGTTTTCCTAAATACTCATTATTTTGGTACTAGAGAGATTGCTCAGCAATTAAGAGGACTGGCTGCTCTTCCAGAGGACCCAGGTTCAAGTCCTACCACCCACATGGCAGCTCACAGCCATCAGTAACTCTAGTTCAAGGGAATCCAATGCCCTCTTCCGGCCTCAGAGGGCAACAGGCACAGATGTGGTGTGCAGACACATATGCAGGCAAAATACCCACACACATTAAAATAATAGTTTTTCATTGTGATTTATGTGTATGAGTGGGGTGCCTGAAAGTATGTGTGTGCACCACTTGTATGCAATGCCTACAGAAGCCAGAATAGTGTGTCAGGTCCCCTGGAATTGGAGTCACAGACATTGTGAGTTCCCAGGATGCTCAGAGTTGAACCTGGGTCCTCTGGAAGAGCAGCCAGTGCTCTTAACCACTGATCCATCTCTCCAGCCCCTCATCCAAGTAATCTTTAGACCATAGGTGTCAAAGACAGGCAAGATCAAACAATTGGCAATACATTAATTAATTAAGTAATGGTTTTTATTTTCCATGATGACTCTTTTCAGCCCATTACTTTCTGTCCTTGTATATATACCATGTCCTTCTATATGAATGTAGATTGTGTACCTCTGTCTAGTTAAGGTCACATTCCCTCTTGAGGCAAATGTATATCTTTATATAATACTGTTTCCAAACCTTTTATCAATTTATCTTTTTTTTAAGCAAGGTCTTATGTAGCCCAGGCTAGCCTGCAACTGACTATGTAGCAGAAGATGACCTTAAACTTCTGATCCTCCTGTTTCCACATTCTAAGTGCTGGGATTATAGACGTGGTTGCTGTGCCCAGTTTTATGGAGTGTCAGGGATCAAACCCGGGGCCTGGTGCAGGCTAAGCAGCCACTCTACCAACTGAGCTACATTCCCGGCGCACAAAGTTACCAATTTTATTCTCCAGCAATATGTAGCTTCAAGGTATCTATTTATATCTGGTACAGAGTAGAAAACATACCCTAAGTCTGAGTTTCAATAGACTAAATTCAAGTCACCTAGAGGTATTTTTACACATGAATTTCCACACTCTATCCAAAATAAACTAAAAATCAAAATCATCACGGTTCATTTTCTCTCCTCCTCCCCCTTCTCTCTGACTTGTCAGGGAGAGCCTTGAACTCACTACGCAACCAAGGACAACCTTGGACTTCTGATCCTCCTGCCTCCACCTCCCATGTGCCAGAATTACAGGCCTGTACTACCACGTCCAGCATGATCCTTATTTTCCAAAGCTCCTACATTTTGGAGTTCACTGAGAAGCAATCTAGTGTTTAGAAGCTATAGTTTGGAGGTTTTAGAGTCATTAAAAATCAGCCTATCTAAAGGCATTTTGGACATGTTATGGCTCACTCTTCCAGGTACACAGAACACAGAGAAAAGAGAGGCAGTCCTTGTCTCCAGGCGAGTCTCCCGCCCAACAGGTGGGCCAGAGACTAGGTCCCCCTGGTGTTCATTTTTATAATGCTTCTAAAGGCACAAGACAAAACAGTGTCGGGAACGAGCAGCTTGGGTTTTCACGCAAAAACAACAAATTAAAAACCAAATAGGAATTACTTCGGTGCTTACGGCTTCCTCGGAGGGGAAATTAGACAGCAAGCCTCCTGTTCTAGAACGCATCGCCAGCGATCACTGAGAGGGAACACAACGTAGGCCACACATCTGTGTCATTTATTTGCCTCACTCGGGAAGAGAACATGGTAAGGGCCTTAGCAGCTTACTTCCTTAGACTCAAACATGACGTCCCTCCTCTCCCCGACCACTCCATCCTTAGACTTGTCTTTGCTGCCGAACTCCAGCCTCACATTAACCACAGTGCGCTCTGGCCCTTCTTCTACTAAAACTACACCGACCTCTACTATCTCTACAAATTCCATCAGAACTACTGGTTGGCTTTTTTTTGGGGGGGGGGAGCGGGGGTGTTGTTGAGACAAGGCCCGTGTCGCTTAGGCTAGCTTCAAACTACATAGCAAGGATGACCTTGAGTTGATCCTCCTGCCTCCATCTCTTAAGTGCTGGGATTATAGGCTTGTGCCCTGACACCTGTCTCTACTTTCTAAATATATCCAGGATCTAACTGTATTCTCATCTCTGCTTCTCTCTTTGATACAAGTGTGATATCACAACTGTATTATAATAATAATCTTCCAGCTACACACTGACACCTCCTGAAATTCCCACATAGCAGCTGTGGTGATAAAGCACAACCAACCACAGCTCTTCAAGTATGGACCCTAGAGGAACCACATGATGCTATTACTTTCCCCCTTGGTCCAAGTCTGCTGACCTCTAACTGATCCCCCCACCCCTATGGGTGTTTGGCCTGCTTGTATGTCTGTGCACCACAGGCATGCAGTGCCTGCAGAGGTCAGAAGAGGGCGTCAGATTCTCTGGTCCTGGAGCGGCCATGTGTCCACTGAGCCATCTCTCCAGCCCCTGTCAGTTCTTACAGTTCAACTCGAGGTTGTCTGTGCCTGTTATACCCCTCCATTCAATGTGCATATGATATATCCTTTTAATTTGCTTATTCCTAAATGCCAGCCTTATGGATTCATTTCTAACTGTCCTATCCAAAAGAATATTTGGGGCTGGGGGACATAGCTCAATTAATAGAGGGATCATCTAGCAAGCAGGAAGCCCAGAGTTTACTGCATAAAATCAGATGTGGTGGCACATACATGTAGGATCCGGAGTTCAAGGTCATCCTTGACTATAGCAAGTTCAAGCCTTCTTGGACTGTTTGAGAATGTATCTCAATCCCCAAGTCCAAATGAATTTGCTTCTATTCCTTTACTCTGATTCTAAGCTATAAAAGCCCTGATTTACTCCATGTTTCTGTCTCTTCGTCTAGAAAATTAGGGGAGATTTTTCTTCACTGACATATATATCAGGAAGGATTTGGCAAGTCCTAGCACATAGCACCTGGTATTAAAATATTAAGAGATTAAACACGCAAATGAATGTATTTTGTTATTCTTCACTGACAAACTCCTTTGTTACACAAGTTTTGAAAACTGGTGTCTATATACAATGATAGCTCAAGAGTCTGGTGCTACTTCAAAGAGCTTGGTGGGTCACAGGGAGCTGACAGCATTGTGCACAGAAGCCACTGCTGTTCCAAAACCTGAAGATGGGGCTCAAAGCACCCAGCAGAGTACATATAGTATATATAGTATATAGTAAGAGTATAGAGTGTGTATATAGAGTACATAGTAAGTATATATAGTGTGTTGGCTGTAAGGACCAAACACTGATTGATCCGTGAACAGAGACTAAAGGCAGCAGATGGAAGAAATGAGCGCTAAGTAGGCATGCAAATGGAGGGCTGTGAGATTAATACATTACCCATGCACATTTTGTTTTAACTTAGTCTGCTTCCTATGTCTGTGTGTGCCTCCTCCCACCTTGTACCCACAGCCATGTAGCCCAAGCTGACCTGGAGCTTTCTGTATAATAGTCCCATCTATCCTTAAATTCACCATTCTGCAGCTGTAGCTTCACAAATCCTGGGGTTACAGGTGTGGACACCCATGCCTGGAGCCCAGTAGATATTGACACATGGAAACTGTACACAGTTACAGAGCCCAGTGTGACGTGTTAGTACATGTATACAGCAAGCAGTGAGGTCAAACCAAAGTAATTGGCATATCTACCATCCCTGACATTTCTTTTTTGTTTGTTTGTTTGATTGATTGTTTTTGTTGTTTTTCAAGACAAGGATTCTCTGTGTAGCCCTGGCTGTCCTTGATCTCGCTCTGTAGAACCAGGCTGGCCTCGAACTCACAGAGATCCGACTGCCTCTTCCTCCCGAGTGCTGGGATTAAAGGTGGGTACCACCATCACCCGGCAACCCCAGACATTTTTTATGTCTTTGTGTTGCCAACATTCCAAGTCCTTTCCACTAGCTACTTTTGCAATGTACAATTATTAATCTGGGTGTGTGGTTCAGTGGTAGAACACTTTCCTGGCATACCCAAAGGCCTGGCCTCAATCTCCAGCACTGCAGAGAAACAAATGAAATACAGCTTGGCCGTTTTTCTCTCTCCTCTTTTATGTAGTGCTGGGGATGAACCCCGGGCTTCACAAATGTTAGACGTGCACTCTATCACTGAGGGATCTTTATAGTCCATAATTCACTTCATATGTGTGATGGTTCTTAATTATTATTATTATTATTATTTATTATTATTGTGTGTGTGTGTGTGTGTGTGTGTGTGTGTGTGTGTGTGTGTGTGTGTGTGTGATGTACTACAGTGCACAGGCAGAAGCCAGAGGATGATAACCCAGGGATCAAACCTAGGACATCAGGCTTGGCCACAAGCACCTTCACACGCTGAGCCATCTCACCAGCCCAGTTTCCTTTCTAAATGGCTCAGTTAACAGCAAGTGCTTCCCCAACATGCCACCTCTTTTTCCACAGACTGATTCTTCTGATTCTTCACCCACCCCAGACGGCCCCTTCTGGATTAGAAAGGAAGCTGAAAGAGAGCTTAACCCCAGAACCCCTTTATAAACAATCTGGAAACTAGAGGCTTGTTTTCTCACCACTGGTATTTTACGTGCACGAAGTCACATCTGAAAGCAACACAGAACTTGACCTTAGAACAACCTGAATCGGGTCCAGTTTTTGCCACTGGTTTAAATGTCACACGTTCACTCGGCAGTTACAGGCTTATCTCCACATGCGTTAGTTAGATCAAGGCATCTTAAACTTTCCCACTTGTGACCCCTTTTCTTGGCTTGAGAAATTTTTGGGACCCAGGTATGGAAGTATACCAAACAGGTATTCAGGTCAAACATTTACTGGTAATAAATCATAAATTCCCCTAAAAACATTTCTTTTTTTTTTTTTTTTTTGATTTTTCGAGACAGGGTTTCTCTGTGTAGCTTTGCGCCTTTCCTGGGACTCACTTGGTAGCCCAGGCTGGCCTCGAACTCACAGAGATCCGCCTGCCTCTGCCTCCCGAGTGCTGGGATTAAAGGTGTGCGCCACCACCGCCCGGCCTAAAAACATTTCTTAAAGATGAAAGCAAACTTGAATCCTAATGAGATGGATGTAGTTGTTTCTTTTTACATAAAGAATTAACTTTATAACTGGGGGTGGAGCTGTGATAGAGCACTTACCATGCATAAAGGCCTGAGTTTGATCCCCAGGGGACGGACACACACACACACACACACACACACACACACACACACACACACTCACTTGAGGGGGATTAAATCATGGCTCAGTGTCTGATAATGCAAGACACACAGCATCTTTAACATTTTCCACAGCTCATGTATTTGATTGTTTTAAATCTTCAGTGCTGAAAATGCCTCTTCTCATAAAAACACAGCACAAAGTGGTAGACGTATATTCAAGGCAACTTGAGAAGTTGTTAGAAATTCTGTCCTGATCTCAAGCCAAATTCATCATACGAATTTTGTTTAAATGAAACTGAAGTCAGCAACTCAAATATAAACTTCTAGAAGGAAACGTTTAACATAAGAAAATCTAAACTATACTAACAATACATGCTGGTGAATGACTATAGAAAAATATTAAATGTTTTCTACAATTAAACCATAATGTTTCTATTGGAGCAGAAGACCTTGTATACATACTAAAACACCGCAACTTTTACATAGGATAGTCTGGGGTCTCAGCTGAGGAATTTGGGTCATTTTTCACTGGAGATGTGTGATATGATGCCATGTGCAGTGTGTGTGCTGTGTGCTCAGACTCAGGGATGCAGTGAATCTGCAGTGTGACACAGATATGCCCTGCCAGGAACACCTCATATACATTTGATTTTGAATTCATTTTTGGTCATTGCACTTTTAAAGATATTTTAAAGTGTATTAGCATTTTGCCTGCATCTGTGTATGTGTAACATATGCATGCAGTAACCACAGAGGACAAAATAGGGCACCGGATGCCCTGGAGCTGGAGTTACAGATAGTTATAGGCTACCATATGGGGTGCGGGGAACCAAACTCAAGTCCCCTGCAAGAACAGCCGGTGTTCCTAACCACTGAGCCATCTCTCCAGTCCTAATTGCACATCTGGAAACCTTTCTTAGTTACCAATTTTTTTGTACTCCCAACACTCAGTTATAGGAGCCCACATGGGGTTACTATCCACAGTTTAAGACCAAACAATCTCTCATGTGTAACTTCACAACTCTGCTTTCCCAAACTGAAATATATCCCTCAGGCCCTTGGCAATAAGAGGAAGGTCTAAAAAAAAAATGTACAAGTCAGGAATGGTAGTGAATGCCAGCGATCCCAGTTCTAGGGGGTTAAGGCAGGAGGATTGGCCTAAGTTTGAGGCCAGCTTAGGGCTACATAGTGAGTTTGAGTCCAGTTCTAGGCTACATGGTGAGACCCCGTCTCAAACAAAATCAGGAAGAAAGGTAGGAAAGAAGGAAGGAAGGAAGGAAGGAAGGGAGGGAGGGAGGGAGGGAGGGAGGGAGGGAGGGAGGGAGGAAGGAAGGAAGGAAGGAAGGAAGGAAGGAAGGAAGGAAGGAAGGAAGGAAGGAAGGAAAGAGGGATGGAGGGAAAATTTCTCATGAGCACCACCTGGACTGTGAGACAGAGACCCTCCTGTGCCACATTCAGCTACAGCACCCTGACCTGCATGGCATGGTCCCTAGCTCAGCCTCGGTCTACAGCTGCCTGTCTTAAATGTACATCTTCCCAGGTAGACGCTGGGGTAGCATCAGTCCAGAGCTGCTGCGCTGTCCTGTTGGACAATACCACAGTCACATGGGGCAGCCAGCCAGAGTTGAGATGGCAGATGAGGTTTTAGAAGGACTTGGTCAGCAAATGAATATAAAATCTCTCTCAACCCCTACAGTGATTATGTGTTGAGATGGTGGCATTTTGGTGGCACCGGGATAAATGTTTCTTTTTCCATTTGTCACAAGGTCTACTGGACAACTTAAAATTACGTGTGTGGCTCGTGGTGGTTTTCTATGGGACAGAGTCGCTCCAGAGAAAAGAATCCAGAAGGTGACTAACACTAATTGGTTTTTGTTGCTGTTGTTGTTTTGGCGGTGCTGGGGGAATGAATCCATGAATTTGTATGCAGGAGGACTACCACTGGGCTACACCCGCAACCGGATATTCAAGCTCTTGGCAGAAGAGTTTTGCAAGTGCTCTGAAGTAGAACTGATTCCACCCACGACTCAGGTGTCATGGCATCAAGACCATCCAAGGTCGGGTTGTGGGAGTCGGGTGGCCGGGGCCTCCCCGAAGTGCTGTGCCAGGGTGTGGTGGTTTACCTGGGTTCCTGACGCCCTGCAGGCCGAGCTGCCGGCTCCACTCTCCTCCGGGGGCGGTCACAGGTGTCGCCGGCCACCAGCTGTCCGTGGAGGGATGGCTCTGGGCACAGCTGGAGACAGCGACGCGCTTCCTGCCGGGCGGGGAAGGGCCTGATCGGACGGCTATAGCAGTCCCGCCGGCTGCCTGCTTGGATTTTATCACTGGGGCTTCGGAGAGGAAACAACCAACAATCCGGGCCTCTGTTCCTCCAGGGGGTTGGGATGAGTCATAGCCCTGTGTCAAGGAAATGTTTGCTTCGAAAAGCAAGCCCGGGGCACGCTTGTGATGCCAGCCCTGGAGAGGCTCTGAGGCAGATGGACGCCAGATCAAGGCCAGCCTGAACTACATACTGAGACTTGGTCCCACAGAACCAATAGGAGTGAAATAATAAAGGAATAAATACAAACTGGACAAAAATCCTTGCCCATTACTCCTGTTCGGCTGTCTCTATTAAGTTTCCGTGGACTGAAATGTCAACATTTGATCCATTGCTTGATGGGTGTGTGTGTGTGTGTGTGTGTGTGTGTGTGTGTGTGTGTGTGTGTGTAAAATATCCTTTGAAGGTATAAGTGTTGAAGCCAAAGAATAGGACAGATGACATAAAACGTTTTCAAACTCACTTATTTCTAAGTGAGTTTTAGACACTTATTTCTAAGTGGTATTTAGACATTGGGAAATTATTTTCATCAGTAATTTAACTTCATGTTTATTTAGCATGTGCAGAGCAAAACCTGCTTGAAGTCCTGGCTAGGGTAGAGTGTATGCTTGCTAGGGGAAAAAAATAAAATATATATATAAAAAAAACCACCACGGAGCTCCAGGAACAGTAAATGACACACATTCCTCAATCTGTGTGTCTCTCCGTTTTTCCTGGGTGCACATAGGCCGCAGCATCACTGAGTCAGAGGACATCTTGGACAGCTAACCCTCTCCTTCCGTCTTGTGGGTCCCAGGAGTCAGACCCGAGTCCTCAGGCTTGATGGCAGCTGCCCTCACCTGCTGAGCCCGCTCACCAGTCCCCAATCATAAAGTTAATCCTAAAATTCTCCAAAGGTATATACAATCTAATGTTATTACAGCACTCAAACGAAGACTGCTTAGTGTTTGTTGTGTGAATTTTTCAGTCCCATTTTCATCAGCAGTAGTCATTTCATCCAAAAGTTCTTCTTCCTGGCTCGTTGGCAGAGTAGGCTAAGATGGACTTTTTTTTTATCTTGTCCAGATCATTGTAATTCCCAATCTTTTAACCTAGGCAAATCTCCATTCTAAGTTTATGACTAACGTTGACCCACCGGAGAACTGCATTTACCTGGTAGGAAAATTAAAGAAAATATAGAAGAATGGGGGATAACTAATTATTCAAGGAAGAATTAAACTTCATACACAAGACCTGTGAAACCCATCTGGCTTCCTTTCAGTATTGGAACAACCATGAACAGTCTCCATCTGATGCCAGTGACGGCTGCCATTTTCAGAACTGATTTAAAAGGCGTTTAACCAAGAAAGCGAATCTGAGGAAAACCACTGGTTTGGTTGTCAAGCGTGCTTTTAATTACACTGTGTAAGTTACAACAATGGAAGAATTTAGATTCTGAGTGCAAAAAGAGCTGGAAATAGCTCAGTCAGTAAGGTGCTTGCCATGGAGGCAGAGGCCCAAGTGTGATACCCAGCACCCATGGGGTGGGGGTAAGGAAGCAGGCAGGTCGATCCCCGAGTTCACTGGACAGCCTGAGGAATGACACCTACAGTCATCCTTCACCCCAGCCCCCACCTCGTCATTTGAAAAGAAGAAAAAGAAAATCAAAGACAGAGGAAGGAAGAAATTCAAGTCTTACCTTAAAGATAGGAGTGTGGGAAACTGGGACTGGGGATGTCACTCAACTGTAGAGTGCTAAGCGTGCACAAAGCCCTGGGTCAAGCCCCAGGATTACCAGGTGTGGTGGCACACACCTTTCAATCCCAGCTCTTGGGAGGCAGAGGCAGGGGATCTCTATGAGTTCAAAGCCAGCCTTGTCTATATATCAAGTTCCAGGCCAGCCAGGGGTAGTTGGAGAGACCCTATCTCAGAGAAAAACAACAACAAAACAAAACAAACAAAAACCAAAACTACAAATAGGTGATAAAGTAGGACAAGCTACCAGCTCCCCAGCATGAAGTAACAGTAGTTTCTTGTTGTCCAGGATACATTGATCATAGAGATTTGTTGACCCTGAGAGTGTCGACCGGCTCACCACCACAGCAAGTGGCTGATGTCATAGGCTGACAGGCGACCACAGGCATTCTGGGCATCCTGACAGGTAAGTAAGTAACCCATTCACTCTCTTCCTTACTCAAACCTGTCACAATGCAATAAAGTGCGTAAAACGTAAACTTCAATCTCACCTAACCCTACAGAATGAGTGCAACCTACAGAGATACAAGCACCGTTACACACGTCATCCGTAAAGGCCCTCAGACATGACTCATCAACAGCTGCTGTGGGCAAGGACCACTGCTGCTCTCACTGCTAAGAACTCACCTAGCTGCTGCTTCTTCCAGGGACAGGCTCATAAATGGCCAGGAAAAAAAGAAGGGCACCCACGGGTCCCAAGGGGAGACGGCAGGCAGCAAGGGTGCCAACCCCTGCATAGCCGCAGCCCTGGTGACTCAGCTGGGCCGCACAAGGGGCAGCATCTCTTCCAGAGCAAAAGCAACCCTGGGAAGTGTTCATTCATTCCTTGGGCCACACAGTCATTTTTAAAGTGGTTTTTTTTATTATTATTATTTTATTTATTTACCTTCTAGCTTCAGCTAATCCAATTTGAAGCAAGGAAGTGATGGGCTCACTGCCACAGCCCAGGCTAATGAGACAAGAGAGAAAGGCAGAGAGGGTTTTCCTTGTTCTCAGTGAACCTTATTCTGGTCCAGGGGCTTCCAAGAAGCTTCTAGTCTGTTACCTGGCCTCAGCATAGAACCAGTAGAAGGTTTATTCCAATGAAGTACTCTAGCCACAAACACCTAGTGTGCTGGTATTTGTTTCAGTTACACCTATCTCAAAGTCCTTATTTTTCCAGAACAGCAATGCATTTTACTATCCATTCTCTCCAATCCTGAAAGGCTTCCACAGGTTTCTGCAAATTCACATGGTCAGAACTCTTTCTCGGAGTTGCTCGTGACAAGTCGTTAGATTCCTCATCAATCCACCTCAGCAGTGCCTTGAAAAACACAAACATTGCATTGTAACAGATAAGAGCAGAACAGTCTCAGGCACAGTAGCTGGCATTGGAGTCAGGTTTTCTCAATCTGTGGTTGGGACCCCCATGAAAGGTCTGCATCTGATGGAGCGGGCTGAGTACAAGACATGAGTGACACCGAGTGAAAGAGCATGGACCAAACACAGAGAACATAACTGAAAACTAAGTCTACAAGGAGCTGGGTGTGGTTCCGCACGTCTGTAATCTCAACACTCAGAAAGGGCAAGTAATGAGGACTGCTACACGGTCACAGCCACCTCGGGTTACACAGTGGATTCCAGACCAGACTGGGCTACCTTATGGAACTCCACCCCACCTCAAAAAACAAACAAAACCCAACTACAAAAAGTACGCACAGGAAAAAGAACTATACTAATGTGTATACTATTTTAGGACAGCAAGATAACTACCATTTCTTTTCTCTGTTTACTCTGTAAGGCACTGTGCTGTGCTTTTAGCTTCCGTGCATATAAACATAACCCTACCGAGGCAAGGGCAGGCCTATGTATGTGAAGACACGATGGAGACATTCAAGTGCTGCCCTGAATGAGCAGGCAGACCACGAGTGACCTCGGGATGTGTACTGGAGTATGCACAAGGACACCAGGAGTGGTCTCTCTTCCTCCTTAAAGACATCCATTCTTTTCTAACAGACTCCTGTGTCTGTCATGTATTTGGAAAATTACAATTACACAGTCAGTTATATGCTTATAAAAGTGAGCTCCACCTCACAAATCAGTATGCATTTTGCTTTGTAGAGTCAATCCTGCTTGACCTAACTGGACAAGAAACAGATAAATTCCTTTTACCATTTCCCATTGAATTTTAAGTTGTAAAACAGTCATTATCTGGGATGGAGAGATGGCTCAGTAGTTAAGAACATTTATTGTTCTTTCAGTGGACCCAAGTTTGGATCCCAGCACCCACATGAGGTGGTTCACAAATACCTGTAACTCCATGGTATCAGACAAGCTCCTCTGGCCTCAGAGGGCACACACATACATAAATAAATCTTTAAAAAAAAAAAAAAAAAAAAAAAGACAGTCATTATCAAATTAAAATTTATCTTTAGGAGTGTTTGTCATCCACATACACTCCTGGTGCCCCGAGGAGGTTGGGTCCCTTGGAACTGGAATTACACAGGGTTGTAAGCCACTGCATGGATGGGAACCAAACTCAGGTCCTCTGCAAGAACAGCCGGTGCTCTTCATGGTTAAACCACTGTTTCGGCTCCAAACTGAAACTTCTTTTTTGTTCCTTTTTAGACAGTCTCAACCTATAGCCCAGGCTGGCTCCAAATTAAGAGCAATTCTTCTGCCTCAGCTTCCTGAGTGTTGGGATTATAGGTGTGAGCCACCATGCAAGAGCTTTTCGTGTTTTTTGAAACTTATTTATATTGTTGAGAGGGAGGTATCCATGCCATGGCATGAACGTAGAGGCCAGAGGACAACTGGCAGAAGTCAGTTTACTCCTTGCATCAAGGGCTCCCGGGACTGACTTCCATCTTCACACTGCAGGGGTTGTTGGGGTTAGAGGAGGAAGCACCGTTACTGAGAGAGCTGTCCTGTCTCTTCCACCCTGAACTGAAGGTTTTACAACGGGTATTTCTCTGCATGGTTTTCACAGTGTGTGAGTTCAGTGTGTGCACGTGTAGATTCAAGGTTGACCTCAGGTGCTTTTCCTTATGCACTGAAGCAGGGTCTCTCGAACCCAAAGCTTGCTGGTCTGCTAGTCTGGCTAACTAGTTTCCTCTAGGAGTCTGTTTGCACATCCCACACACTGGGATTACGGGTGGGCACTTAGGTGGGTGCTAGAGACCCAGACACTGGTCCTCCTGCTTTCGTGGCAAGGCAGCAAAGGATCTACCCACTGAGTCATCTTGCCTGCCCTCTTTACATTTTTTTTAACCACAGTTTCCTGCTTATCTTTACCTAATTTCCTGATAAATCATAGCTCTCAAAGACCTAAGCGAAAGCACCGTTAGCTACTTAGCTCACCACTTCCCTTACCTTCGCGGCCCTCCCACTTACTTTGTATCTCTCAACAATACTGAAGCCAATTGCAGCCTGCAGCTTGCGTAAGCAGATAGGACAAAGGTTTAGAGGCCGCCGATCGGATTCTTCCAAGTGATTGGAGCCTTGCATTAAACAGGCAAGCCACTGGCAGTGCCGCAGTCCAAATATGTGTCCAATCTCATGGGTTAAAGTCTGCAAGACAGTTACGTCACTGCTTTATGGTACCACCATTAGCAATTACACAAGGGACAGATTACAGGAATCAACGCCTTTGCCATTGCCTTACTTAGGGTTTCTATTGCTGCAACAAAACACCATGACGGAAGAGCAAGCTGGGGAAGAATGGATTTATTTGGCTTACACTTCCACATTACTGTTCATCACTAAAGGAAGTCAGGACAGGAACTCAAACAGGGCAGGATCCCAAAGGCAGGAGCTGATGCAGAGGCCATGGAAGGGAGCTGCTTACCGGTTTGCTTCCCATGGCTTGCTCATCCCACCTTCTTATAGAACCCAGGACCAGCAGCCCAGGGATGGCACCACTCACCATGAGCTGGGCCCTCCCCCAATGAGAAAATGCCTTACAGCTGGATCTTAAGGAGGCACTTCCTCAGCTGAGGCTCCTTCCTCTGATGACTCGTTTATGTCAAGTTGGCACACAAAACCAACCAGTACGGCCATCATCACCAAAACGTCATTCTGCCCAGATCTTCTACATTAGTAGTGGTCATTTCATTACTTCCTCTTTGGGCCAGCTAATACGTTGGCTGGCTGATCCCATGTGTGGGAACTCTCATGAGTCGGTCCTACCCACTAGATGACAGTACAATGAGTTTGTATTTATGACTGTCAAAATGTGATGGTGTATGCCTGTCATCCCCGGACTTGGGAGATTGAGGCAGGAGGATAGTAAGTTTGCTTTAGGCCAGTAGGGTCCTAGCAGTTCAAATTGTGGGCTCCATCACCCCAGAGACAGATTCAGTAAATCTTGGAAAAGGGGCATGATTTGCATGCTAATGAGCACACCAAACGATGCTAATGAGCATCCTGGCTGATGGGGCCCTTCAAACATGCTCTGGACACATATTTCTAAGAGGGGAAACCTATAAACAATCCTGGAAAAGTAAAATCTCTATCTTAAAAAAAAAAAAAAAAAAAAAAAAAAAAAGACTTTCCAAGCATCTTACCTTACAGGATCGCCACAGCAAAATACTAGTGATCTCAGGACTGTAATAGTTATCAAAAACGGAATAGTCACTGGAAGATGTTCGCTGGGGCTTGCTCACTTTGCCTTCATATCGGGAGCTGTAGAAATCCTTGCCGTACCTCGCAAAGCTGAAAATCCCTACACCTACAAAGAGAGGACAAGCTTATCCTTATCACCGGGTAAGACATGCCAAGGAAAGACCGAGGACAGCTGCTCAGATATCTGGCCAGTCAGTGCACATCTGGATTGACTCCACAACATTGGAAATACTTAAAAGATTTGCCAACACAAACAACTTTCTCCCAGACTTCCCTATCGAGATCTTTTACTTGTCAACCAAATTCCCCTGCCCTAGAGAATTCAATGCAGGGAGAAGGACGCACCAGGTCCAGGACCCTCCTTGAGGGCCTGCTGGAGGAGGGGTGACCTTTTCTTCACTGGAGCGGCCATAGCTAAGGTGCCTGTGCTCCTTCAGTAACCCTTCATACACGCTCCGGAAGTAACCATACTTAAACTCACTGATTTGCGCGCGCACGCACGCACGCACGCACACTGAGTGAGTTAGAGAGAGAAAGAAAGAGAGAGAGAGAGAGAGAGAGAGAGAGAGTGAGTGAGAGAGAGAGAGAGAGAGAGAGAGAGAGAGAGAGAGAGAGAGAAGGGAGGCTATTCAAGCAGGAATCAACAAAAGTGGGAGCAGCACCCGAGAGAGGAACAGGATCAGGGGGCGAAGATGATCTCTTCTTCACATGTATGAATCCCACTATTACACAGGATTAAGATATGCTAATAAAAACATACAAAAAAAAACAACCTAGAACCATCAAACGATGGTTGAATTCTAAAGAAAGGGGAAGTTTCACTGAGTTTCTCCTAAAAAGTCTTCACTCAGAGATAGTCCAAGTCAAGTTCTCCAGAAGAGCCATGATAAACAGTAATGTAACAAGTAGTCATGATTTTGGCTTTAGGAGCACAAGGGCAGACTTTCTGCCTCACACACCAGTGACGTTTCTGGCCTTTATAGAGGCCCAAATTACTTAGGCTCAGAGAATCTGAGCTTGCTTTACCCAGTAGGGCTGCATAAGGAGATTTGACCACAGGCCTGGTTACCAGTTGTTTGGAAGGGTCCACACTTGGTTGTGAAGTGCCCTTTGATCTAGCAAGGGGGGGGTGTCTTTTACCCCGCCCCTTGGCATTGTAATAAAAAGTCCTTTAGAATGAACGGAAAAGGCCATTGGGTATTGATCCAGGTCCTCCCGAAGCTGTCCTGTGTCTCTGTCTTTCTCCTCTTCACTATCTTTCTATCTAATATTTTCTTATCCCTCTCTCCTCCTCCTAAGGACCTTTGAAAAGGTGGGGGCTGGCTTCCCACAGGCCTTCCCTAAGGCAGCACCCACTCCCCACCCCCAGTCTAGAGACTATGTCTTCAGAAAGAAGGGCCTCTTCCCTCCCCTACTTCCTTTTTAAAGCACAGCACACCTCTGTCAAGAGGCTGGTGACAGGTGTCCAGAATAAACAGCCTTGCAACTGACTTCCTATATGTGACAGCAGAGACCTGTGTGCCATCTCTGCGTGTGTGGAGAGTAGTCTGACACCTGATTCACAGTCCAGGGACGGGGCTGTCCCACTCTGTTCACCAGGGAAAAACTTTTAATTACGTCTCTTTCAATTGTTAGTCTTAATGAATTTGTATGTGTTACTAGGGTTCGAAACCAGAGACTCAAGCACACAAAGCAGTGCTCCCACCTTATGTGAGGCAGTGCTCCCACCTTACGGATGTTTTTGGTTTGGTTTTGTTTTGCTAGGGAGCAAGCCAGGGCCCTAGCCACACCAAGCAAGTCCCCTACCATCAAGCTCATGTAATCTTTATTTGTAAGTAAGTAAACTCATAGTAATGTTGTCCAATTCTACCTGATTCAAGAGTGTTCCTCACTTCATCCCCAGGAACTGCAGACCAATACTTGAAATTTAGGGAAAGAACATTCTAAAAGGAAAAGCAAATCTAATCATGTATCACAAGTGACTTGCTTTGATCCAACAAGTGTGAGCCTACTTCACATGATTCCTTCAGCCATAACATTTTAAATGCTTCTCTGTTTAAAAATAGTCTTTAATCTTGAAGAAAACCAGGCCACTTGGAGTAAAATACTCTCATTTCATATCAGATCAACTGCTACCCTGACAGGTCTTGTTTTATGTCATGTAATATTTTTAAAACTTAACCCCCCCAAAAAATAATTAAAATAGAATCAGTTTGGGTAATATTTCCTGACCCACTCTCCTCAAATGCATATAATAAATTAACTAGTGGTATCTAGGTCAATGAATAAATTGTTTTGCGTTTATTTTTAATGTTTTCATTTCTATCTCATTAATAAAAGGAGACATCTGATAAAAATACACAGCAGGATAGTAACCCAAGACTTCAAAGGGGCATGCTGGGAGAATCCAGGGCTGTGATGAAGGGCCTCGAGGGATGGAGCACTGAGGATGAAGTGATGAGAGAAGTTCTAGCCTGGCCCCCGCTCTAACACAAACATCTGCCAGGGGGAGCCCCTGGCCAAGCCTCAGCCTGGCGTACGTCCAGACAGACCATTAGCTCTCCAGTCCTTGGTTCTCACTGTGCCCTCCCTAGGATGCTAATGCCCGCTCCCTGGGTCTACTGGCCTTTTCTCTTCCAGCCTGCCTTAGATTCTGGGGTGTGTGTGTGTGTGTGTGTGCGCGCGCGCGCCCATGTGTCATTAGACAGAGAGCAGCAAAAATTAGGGGGAAAGATAACAAATTAGAGAAGCAAGAAAAAAAAAAGAAAGACGCTGACTCCCTTTCAGAGCCTTCTAGTATTGCCAGGCAGCTTCTACCGAGTTCAAGTTTATTGTGTCCCAAGTCAAGGTCTAGGTTGGTTCTTTCCTTCGTTGCCATCTTTTTTCTGATGGGGTATTGACTGTTGTATGGCCTTAAGCTTATGGTCTTCCTGCCTCTGCCTCCCAATGCCGAAATCACAGGCATGTGCCCCCATGCCCAGCAAGCACTTTGGTTTCTTTCTGTTGTTGTTTAAGCTTGGTTGGGTTGTTTTGGACAGGGTATCTGTAGTCCAGGCAGATCTTAAACTCACTAAGTAGCTGAGCCTACCCTTGAACTCCTGTTCCTCTTGCCTCCACCTCCCAAGTCCTCCAATTATAGAGCTATATCACCACATGTAGTTCAAAGTTGGTTTTCTAGGCCAGCACTCTACCACTAAGCTACACCCACAAATCTTAAGGAAAAATAAAGCCACATACAGGTTGAAAAAGAAAATATGTAATTATATATTTGTTTATGGCTATTCTATCTGTGCGTGATCAAAAATGCAAAATCAACTAGCAAGGGCTAAGGATGTGTGCTAGTTTGAATGTAACTGGCTACCATAGCTCATAGGGATTGGCACTATTGGGAGGTACGGCTTTGCTGGAGGAAGTGTGTCACTATAAGGACCGGCTCTGCGGTCTCATATATATGCTCAAGCCACACCGAGTATCTCAGACCACTTCCTGTTGCCTATGAGTCAAGATATAAGAACCCTCAGCTCCTTCTCCAGCACCATGTCTGCCTGCATGCTGCCTTGCTTCCTGCCATGACAATAATGGATTAAACCTCTGAACTGCAAGCCAGCCCCAATTAAATGTTTTCCTTTATAAGAGTTGTTGTAGTCCAGGTGTCTCTTCACAGCAAAAACCTAACTAAGACAGGATGCTTGTAATTCAGTGGTAGAGCCCTTGCCTTGAGCCAGGCCTGGGTTCAATGCCATGTACCATGCCACATCCTGGGCCCCCAGAAACACACACACACACACACACACACACACACACACACACACACACGAAAAGAATTAGAAAGAGTTTTATATGTTAATGATAGCTCAAATCCTAAGTTGTTTGTCTTGCTGATACATAACTTAAACTCCCCATATACTGAGCTGAATGCCTGAGTATGTACCAGGCGTCTCAAGCACTATTTATGGATAAGAACTGTTACACAAATGATCTCCAAATGACTCTGTGAGAACAGCATTATTACTTCAAGGTCAGATAGGGAGTATGTGACCTCCTAAAGAACCCGTATCATCAGTCTTTCAAAGCACTCTTCCCACTATGGCATGCATGGCACTTCACTGAAAATACAGTTTTAATTATTGAAATTCTACTGGTTGGATTTCTCTTTCCCACTCTCTGAATATCATCAAATACCCTCAAGCTGAACAATATCAAAACAGTATCAAAAAGGAATACCATCTGTCAAAGAGGCCTGTCCAAAGACAAAATTCCAGGAGTCCCGTGGGTAAAGATCGATCATTGTTATCCCCACGATACAGAAGGCATCTTTGGGTTTCTTCTTTTTCAAGAATGCCAGGATGTGCCCTATGTAAAAAGAAATGCATGTATAATATCTATGACACCCACCCACCCTTTCTGCTGCAATCCAGCTGCAGAGGTGCTTCCTTTACCTGCATGGATTTGTAGGTTGTGGGTGTGCTCGTTCACTCTAAAGGAACACTTGGTGGCAGAGACTGAAACCGGTTCTAAGAATTTGACAGTCAAACCATAGAAAAATGCTTCACAGTAGCCCTTGAGCCATTTAATATATTCTTCACTGATAACTCTGGTGTTGCCGAGAGAGCCTGTAGTATGGGGGAAGGGTAGGAAATTGAGACACACTTTAAAAATGATGAAAACATTCTTCACCTTATTCTATACACTGTCTGGAATTAGAAACAGAATCCACTCTAAGACCTCAATGCTTTTCAATCGGGTCACTGATGACAGCATGAAGTCAAAAGAAAAGAATCTCACTGTCAAGCCAGTTTGGCTACAAAGCTCCTGCCGCAGGAAGGAGGATCAGTAGCGGGTATGCACAGGGCCAGTGAGGCGGCTCAGCAGGGAGAGGTGCTGGCTGCACATGGGACATCCTCATTGGAAGCAGAGAACCAGCTCTCCAAAAGCTGTCCTACTGCACGTGTGTCTCCTCCCACGCCACACACACAATAACAATATTTTTAGCTATCACATATGATAAAATGCCTAGCATGCATAGAGCCCTGAATTCCACACCCAGCACAAGAAGAGAGAGAGAGAGAGAAAGAGAGGGAGGGAGGGGAAGAAGGAAGGAAGGAAGGAAGGAAGGAAGGAAGGAAGGAAGGAAGGAAGGAAGGAAGGAAACAGAAAAAACAGAAGCCATAAAAAATTGCTCACTTTAAGCTGGGTGTGGTGGTGTAAACCCAGGACTCAGGAAGGCAGAAGCAGGTGGACCTCTCTCTTTGAGCTCAAGGTCAACCTAGTCTATGAAGTGAGTTCTACAGCCAGGGCTGTTACACAGAGAAACCCTGTCTCAAAAAAAAACTAAAAACAAACAAACAAAAAAAACTGCTCACTTGAGGCTGGGCAGTGGCGGCGCATGCCTTTAATCCCAGCACTCAGGAGGCAGAGCCAGGCGGATCTCTGAGTTTGAGGCCAGCCTGGTCTACAAAGTGAGTTCCAGGAAAAGCGCAAAGCTACACAGAGAAACCCTGACTTGAAAAATCAAAACAACAACAACAAAAAAAAAAACCAAAAAAGCCCCTGCTCACTTGAATTTGGTCAACTGCCCAAAGTACCACCAAGGACAGCACCACAGCAAAGCCAAACCTCAACCATGACACTCCCAGTACATACCAATGGACTGCATATAGATAATGTGTTTCTCCGGACAGGGTATGTTTCTGTGGCGATCAGTGAAAAACTGTTCGAAATCTTGGGGAACTTCAGGGTGGGAGGTGATCCAATCTGACTGTGAATGCACAGTAATTGGTCCAAAGAGATGACTGGCCGGCTGGAAGGCTTCACTCATCAAACGTCGTTCCCTAGCATCTAATTTCTCATACTGTGACACAAGCACCGGGTTCTGAGAGATGAGAGCGGTTTTTAGTGTGTGTTCAGAGTGCTGTAGTACCTTCATCTACAAAAAGAGAGAGAGAATGAAATTTAAAAAAATGAGCAGACAGACACAAAATCCATCCATCCATACCGAGGACTACTCTTCAAAAGCACCTCTAGTGTCTCTCCAGAATAAGTGACCTACTGATTGCTAATGTCTTCAAACGTCACACTTAAAGGTTTCTCCACATTTGATCAGTTTACTGGGAAGAGTATCTAAGGAATTCAAAGGAAAACCATTCAATCCATCCTCCCATCTCTTACAGAACCTGCTGCTCCCACCCTATTGATAAGTTGGGCATGGTGGGGACACCTGAAAACCCAACATTCAGGAGACTGCAAGTTGAAAAACAGCCTGAACTATTTTGTCTCAAAAGCAGTAACTAACAACCACAACAAAAACGAACAAACACTAGTGATGACCCGGAGAGCCTAACTTGATGTCCAGTGTCCTCTGTCATTTAACAATAATCACAATATTGTGAGCTGACTCACTTGGGACACAAACATCTCATCCCTTCCAATGTTACTCAAGGGTATTCAATTAATGAGGGAGAGAGAGAGGGAGAGGGAGAGAGAGAGAGAGAGAGAGAGAGAGAGAGAGAGAGAGAGAGAGAGAAATGCAAGTGACCGTTCTATAATTTAACTGCAGGTAGGCAAGATACATCTCAGCCCCTTAAGCTTTTCATGTCAGCCATGAAACACCAGGGACGACCTAAGATGACTACCACCACGACGCCAGACTCACGCTGACGGGCCTTTTCCATTCATATCAAGTTCCTGTGTGGCACCTTCATCCTCCCACTGATATGGTCAAGCAGATGTTCCACCACGAGGCTTTCTGAGTAAGAAAAGAAAAAAAAAGATGAAGATTTCTGTCCAGTCTGTGTTTTCTAATCACCTAAGGGCCTTTTCAGTTTATTGACAAATGATTTTGAAATGCAAGCTAACGCATGTGCTCACTTAACTTCTGAATTCTGGAGCTCAAGAGGGTGGTGCAGATTCCAGACTAAAAAGGCCTCTATAGACCAAGGTGTGAATGCAGCTCATCCTCATTACTATACATTTGGGCTGAAATTTTAGGATGAAATATAGGACAAACGTGGCCCCCTGTAGTCTACCTACCTTTATAAAGGAGAAGTCTCCAGTTGCTTTTTCCACTTAAATTTTTCTAATGACAGACATGTCTGGCAAAGGGGTGTGGAGGGCGCCTTCATCCTAATTTAAAAAAAAAAAAAAAAAAGCAGAGTGGGAGGTCGGAAGGCCTCCTCCGCGTCCTAGTCCACTGTGGATGGTGACGCTGAACAAGTGCGCGGGGAGGCATTTTAGAGTCACTGCCGTGGGCTGGGGGCCTAGGATGCCCCCACGCACCCCACGCAAACTGGGTCTCGTCAGACATGCTAGCTGGTTGCAGACACCACCCGGGTTCCGCTCGGGTGAGTTGTGGGGGCCTCCCCGGAACTCGGTTCGCCTCTTCTCCCCGGGAAGCAACCGGAAAGACCGGCGTCGCTCCCAGGAGACATCCCGCCCCCGAGGTCCCCTCTGCTTCCGCTGCAACCATCCCTCCCACATCCGCCCCTCCCCGGAGATCAAGACCTTCCCCCTCCTCCCCTGCCCAGCCCGGCCCGACCGGGCCCATCGCACCACCCTCACCCAGACAGGCCCTCAGGCCGCCCTCCCGCTCCCACGGCGGTCCTTGTGCGCATGCGTCTCGCGCCGGCGCACCACGCCCAGTCACGGATGCCCCGCCGGCACCACCCACCGGCCACGCGCCTTCCCGCCCCTCGGCCATCGCCCCGCCCCCTAACCGTACGCTTTGCTCCTAAGGCTCCGCCCCCAAGCACTGGGCCCCGCCCCGCTCCCCTGAAGGCCCCGCCCCATTTCGCTGCCTTTGCAGGGTGTAGCGGCGGCTACCGCTCCCAGTGTGAACTGAAGCTAGAGGGCGATGTAGTGCCAGGCAACCCCCAGCCGTCGCCGTTTCCCCTCCTGCCCTCGCGGGGGCGCCGCGGCCCGCTGCTCGCGCGGGCGGTGCAGGGTCACGGGGGCCACCTGTCGGGTTTGCTCAGTGGTCCGTGGGCTGAGCCTGAGTAATTTAACCACCGGGTCCAAGGCAGTCAGCCGTGTCCGCGGCTTGACACGTCGCCCGCTGGACTTTCCCTTCTCGATTGGTTTGCGCGACTGTCGTGGCCTTACCGGCTGTCAGGAAGCAGGGCTGCGCCCCAGGGCGTGAGGCCTAGGGTAGCCCCTGAATGGGGAAGCCCCAGCGCCCAGGATCTCCTGATCCTCACACTCTCAAGCATACACCTGTTCGATCTTTTATGCATCCCTGGGCGCTTCAGGCACCATGGACAGTCAGACCAGGAGATGCCACTTCCTTGTCAACATCCTCTCATCTTTGGAAGTTCAGGACCTCACACCCCACATCTCTGTAACCTTCCTCCTACCCACCCCCCAAACTTTGGGCTCTCCTTGTCGCAGCTGTTATAACAAGGCTCATACGTGTTGTCCTTACTCAACCAAACTGTCCTCACCAAGCTGACAAAGCACTTATTTGGGGAGGGTGTCATATAAAGCCAGGCAGGCCTTGAACTCACTATGTAGCAGGTGACCATGGGCTTGTGTCTCCCACTTCAGAGCACTGGAATTACCGTTATGAACTATCAGGCCCACCCAAAACTTTGTTTTTAAAGGTTCGGTGTAGTGATTGCATCTGTTATCCCAGCTCTTAGAAAGCAAAGGCCAGTCTGTCTGGTCTATACAGCAAGAACCAGGCCAGCCTGGGCTATACAAGGCCTAGTTTTAAAATGAAAATTTAGCTTCACAGAAGACTAGCAAAAATAGCAGCTTTTAAATGTCTTGATGTAATCTTGGCCTCTAGAGTCTCTCTCTTTAACTCCTTTAAGGAAAAAAAATCTAGTTTTTCAGACTTATAGAATGTACTTTGCTCATATTTCCCTGTGAGCCTCTCTGAGCCTCTTCCCCCTCCCACCAAATCCCTCCCCAATGACCAGATTTTGTTTCCTCCTAAGCCATTTTCGAATCAGCTGTAGACATGATGCCCCTTCACTTCTAAATACTCCAGAGTGTATTTCTAAACAAGCAAATCTAGTCATAAGACACCTACACGGGGAACTCCTACCAAGCTCTCTGAAGACCACAGTGTTCCTGCTGGCTTTCCTTTTTCCATATGTACTACTACTCCCTCCCCTAGTAATGAAAAGTCTGCCTCCCGTTATTCATAATTTGATTCTGCATTTAACTGCTTTGTGGTACAAGACACTCAGAGAGTAATTTCAGAATAACTAATCCATACCATTGCAGACAAACAGTCTTGCCAATAAGTGTTCAGAAATTATTCATGGTTCCTTATAGCCAGGCAACACAAAGTATACTATGCGGTTGACATCACCTGAGGGAATTCGTCCCTACCTGGGCTAGCACCACTTCTGGCCTGGGACTTACTATGTAGTCTAGGCTGGCCCCAGACTCACAACCATCTCCCTGCCTCAGGCTCTTGGATGGTAAGATCACAGGTAGGTGTCATCACACCATCTTTAAATTTGCTACTCTTGTTGTTGTTGTTGTTGTTGCATGCTATGTCAATATGGCTATTGAAAAGTTGCATTTGGCCAGGTGTGATGGTGCACACTTTTAAACCCAGCACTCCAAAAGGCAGAGTCAGGTAGAATTCTGCCAAGTTGATAGTTGGTCTTGATTGTCAACTTGACAAGCTTTGGAATCGCCTTTGAAATAGACCTCTGGGCACGCACATCTGTGAGGGAGTTTCTTGATTGGGTTACGTCAGGTAGGAAAGCCTGACTAAACTGTGGGTAGTTACCATGACATAATAGGGGTCCTGGGCTGAATCAAGCCAAGCCAAACACCAGCATTCATAGCTCCTTGCTGCCTGATTACGGACACAATGTGACCAGTTGCCTCTGGCTCAAGCTGCCATGCCTCCCCCACCACAACATGGATTGTGTCCCCTGAAACTATTAGCCAGAATAAAGTTGTCCTTAAGATCCACTTGTCAGGCATTTGGTCACAGCTGTCAGGGACATGAGTAGTACAGGAGGTGAGCAGATGATGGCAGAGGAGCCCTCAAGAGCTGGATTTGTGACACTGTAAGAGAGACACCAGAGAGCTGCATATTACCTATGAGCCAGAAAATGGAGCCGACAGACAACACATGCCAGCATGTTGATCTTGAGTTCCCCAACTTCCAGAACGATGAGGAACACCCAGCCCATGGTATTTTGTTACTGTAGCTCCAACACACAAAGACACACCCTGTCTCCTTTCACAGGTTCAACGTCTTATCTCTCTTTGAATAGGAACCACACGGCCTTTCAAATTTTGTTCTGCCATACTTGCGTCTTTTTCTTCCTGTTCTAACGTCTTAGAGGCATGTGAAGAAGCTTGTCAACCTATTAAGGAATCATTTGGTGGTAGAAACGGCTGGTGGGGGACTCCATGTGCAGGGTTATACACCATGCCTTGCTTCTCAGAGGCAAACTGGCAGAGGGCCAGCTCCTCCCCTGAGAGGAGGCCCTCGAGTGTGAATGTGGGAATGTCTTTCCTGTGGCCATCCTGGGTTTCCCAGGAAAGGGTAATTTCCCAACAGACTGTGATGTAAAAACACAGCAGGCAGTTAACCGCCCGAGAGTTCCACAAATGTGGATGAAGTCTGAATTTTCTTTCTTTCTTTCTTCCTTTGAATTTTAAAAATATTAACTTGTAAAATAAAGTTATGTATTTAGTATGTGTACTCACATGCGTGTGTAGGTGTGTGCTACAACGTACATATGATTGTCAGAGGACAAACTTCAGAGAGTCGGTTCTCTCCTTCCATCATGCAGGCTCTGGGCTCAAACTCAGGTTCTAGGCCTTGATATTGAGTGCCCTTACCCACTGAGATATCTTTTTCATGTTTGTTTGTTTTTTTTGTTTGTTTGTTTGTTTGTTTTTAGCCCAGGCTAGCCTGGAACTCACTATGTTGCCCAAGTTGGCCATCCTCTTGCATCTGCATTGAGTCACCCCATCTGAATCTTTTTATAAAAAAAAATTGTTTAAAAATTGTTATTGCTGTACATGGGTGGGTGCTCATGCAGTGGCACATGAATGGAGGCCAGGAGAAGTGTTCTCTCTTCCCAGATCAAACTCAGGTCTGCAGACATGCACAGCAAGTACTCTTACCCATTGAGTCACCTCACTGGCCCAAAAGTCTGAGTCTGAAATCCCTAGTTTTGTTTTGTTTCGTTTTGTTTCAGTTATGTGTATGCGTGTGTCTGTGGGTAGGTATGTGCACATGAGTGCAGATGCCTGTGGAAGCCAGAAGAGGGCATCCAATCCCATGGAGTGGTCGTGGACCGATAGATGTAGGGACTGGGAAGCAAACTCAGGTCTTTTGTGAGAACGGTACACACTCTGAACTGCCGAGCCGTCTCTCCAGCCCCACTACTCCCTACTTTTCATCCCCATCCTGCCACACAGCTTTCAAGTCTCACAACCAACGCATTTTATGGCTTTTTTTTTTTTTTTTTTTTTTTTTTTTTTTGTTATTCTTTAAGTTAGACTCTTATTCTGAATCTCAGTCTGACCTGGAACTTACTAGAAAGCCCAGAGGGGCCTCGCACTCAAGGCACTTCTGCTATGCCCCCCTTGTCCTGGAGTTAAAGGCATGAGCCACCACAGCCAGCCAGCTAACCTCTTCTAACATGAGAATACACTATGAGGGTTCAGAGGCTCTTAACCATTTGCCCCCTAGTGGGAATTCATGCCTGCTATGTTTTTCTTTTTCTCAGAACAGTAACTGATATCCACTGCCCCAAGGAAACGAAAGTTTGCTTGGTTAGGAAGCAGGAACAGGTAGGTAATTTAGGGTTACAGCCTACCCAATCAGGGCAACAGCCTAGAGGGGGTACAGCAGATAAGAGGAGGGTGTCGCAATGCAGAAAGTAGGACCCTGGCACCCTATACCAACTGGGAGGCAAGAAGATAGGAAATAATTACTTGATTAAAATGAATCTTAACCTATCTTTTCATTATGCTCAAAGTGAAGGCTGTGTATAAAGGAACAGGGGTTGACCTGTCTTCTCCCTCCACTGCTGAGAACCTGTCCTCTTAGGCCTAGAACTCCCGATCTCACAGGGGCCACACAGCATCATGCAGAGGAACCATACAATCCAACACAACACAGTTTTTGTCCCAAACAGCTAACTTACAGCTAATGTCTTGGACCGTGCCCTGCTTGCGAACCGAGGCCATATTCTTCCATAATGGGCCAGCTCTGGGAGCGCCCAGGGACAAGGGCCATTAGCAAAAATGAAAAGCAAGATATCTTTTAGTCCATTAAGTTAAAAGAGGATTTTTCTCTCCTTTATTATTGATGACTTGTGACTGCAGTTACCGTTTCCTGGAACAAGTGTTCTGGTTCTTCGGCTTTTGTTTACTGGAGGAAAATAGATGCTTATCTGAGGGCAAGCTCAGATTGCTGAGCAGTCAGGGAGCCCTTGGGTGCTGTGGTCTCCAGTCATCCTTTGATGCCGCATGAGGCAAGCTATTTTCTGTGCCTCTGACAGGTTCTAAAACCTGCCACACACAATCCGATGTATGTGTGTGGACACACACATATACATGCGCGTGTCTGTAATCTAGATATAAATTTGGAAACATACATATATACTGTATATGAATACAGCCACCCAGATTGAACGAGGGCACCCTTTAGTTTTTACTTTAAAGAATGTCACCTCCTAGACTGAGGCAGGAGGAGCTTGAGGTTAGCCTGAGCTACACAGCAAGTTCCAGGCTAGCCTAGTAAGACTGTGTAACAAGAACCCATCTCCTGAAACAAAACACACAGAATCAAAGAAAAAGTTCAGGGTTTGGTGTGTGGATGGGTGGGTGTAGTGAGCTGCGGGGCAGTGGCCCCTGTGCCCGCTGGAGGATGACCATGATTCCCCCAATGACTTCCCCAGCTGTGGCTCAGAGTGACGGCACAGTGTCCCCTGCTACTCAACTCCTCTGAACGTTCAGTTTTTTATTTAGGTTCCTCTTTTTTTCTGTCTCTAAGGTGAGTGGGAAGGTATTGGCCTGAACGAGGCGCTCAGATGAAAGAGGAAGCGTCGGCACTCAGCAAGCGCAAAGCGGCCGCCCACTCTCTGTGTGACCTCTATGGAAACACCGCACAACACGTCCTCCGTGTCCTTTTGGACTCTCTGGGGGCGGGTAAAGCCTGCTGCCCAGCAGCAGCAGCCAGCTTCCTTTTGGCCAGGCCGGTATAGAGCCAATCCAGACAGTAGCACCTGCCGGAAGCAGAAGGCAGGGCTTCTCCTCTTCCTAGCCCCGGGCACACCCCAAGCCTTCTCCCACACCAGCTGAAAACCACCTAGTCCCAGGGATGTGGTACCAGGGACTGCCTTGCAAGCTGTACGGTCTGAGGAAGCTGCCTTAATGCCACGAGCCACCACACCCTGCCTGCAGCTCACTCTTTAGGCAGTCTTTAACGCCCCCATCAAATGCCTCTGTGTGTGCTGGTGGGGTGGGGGTGGGGGGTTGTCTCTCCTTTACTAAATCAGACACTGGCCTGCAGGCTCTGCGCACCCTGGGGCAGGGAATGGAAACAAATGTGATGAAGAGGAAACCAGAAGGTGTGTCACCAGATGTGACATTAGGGTGGTTTGAAAGCATACTTCTTGTGCAATGTAGAAAATTCTACTTCAGCCAACAACATGAAAGAAGACAGGAAGGCACACTAGGAAAGGGCAGGAGAAAGCTAAAACACAATCAAAATCCATCCTGGTACTGCTGCCCAGAAAAATGTTTGCTTTTTTTTCTTTCTCAACAAAATTGGGACAATATGGGACCTCGCAAATCACACATTCTAGTTTTTCAGTTTACTTCTTACTCCAGAGAGAACAATGCTCTTGAGTTGAAGGATGTTCCCTGCAGCCCTGTTTATAATTCTGAGAAATAGACAATGATCACATGGTAAACAAATTCAATCAAGTCATAATGTCACAGAAGGTTCTGTAGTCATTAGAAAGACTGATTTCAGGCTGCAGTAACACAGAAGACTGTCCCCAAGGTCTCCAATGTCTGTTTTGTTCTGGTTTGGCTTTTTGAGATGGCATCTTGCTATGTAGCCCGGCTGGCACACGTTTAGGACCCTCTGGCTTCAGCCTCCCTGAATGATGGGATTACAGGTATGTGCCACCATGCCTGGCTTGAAAAATATTTTTAAATTTCAAAACAATATATAAATTTGGTGCTATTTATATAAAAACATGGATATATGCATATTTGGTAAAATATCTTTCTGTGCTATTCATTTATATTTTATTATTATTTTATATTTCTTCTGCAGTTAGCATTCATTAGCTTTATATTTTTAAAAACCTATACACTTTAAAAAATTATATAGGGAGCTTAGAGAGATGACTCAGCAGTTAAGAGCACTGGCTGTTCTTCCAGAGGACCCAGCACCCACATGGCAGCTCACAATTATCTGTAACTCCAGTTCCAGGGTACTTGACACCCTCATACAAATATACATGCAGGCAAAACACCAGTGCACATAAAATTTTTTTAATTATATAAACCTCTTCCTATTGATATGAAGTATAGCCATTATATAGTGAGTGTGAACGAGGGCTACAAAACACATGCATGTTATGACACTATTTTTCTATTTTCTATTTTTCTATATAAATATACATATTTGGGGGCTGAGAATGTAGCTCAGTTGTAAAGGGCTTGCCTGGCAAGTGCTGGTATTTGGTATCTGGTGTCTGGTCACGTTCCACTTTCTGGTTCATAGGTAATGACTAACTGTCTGGAGTCTTTTATTTTTCTATTTTAAATAAAAAATGTTAAGGTCTCTGTTTTTAACTATGTATATGGGGGTTATGTGTATGTGAGTGCATAGAGGCATTTAGAGGTGTCCTGTCCCCTGGCACTAAAGTTACAGGCAATTGGAAGCCACCTTACATGTGCAGCTGGGAACCAAACTTGAGTCTTCTGTATCACATGCTTTTAACCTTCAAGCAAGCCAATTTCTCCAGCCCCTCTAGGGTCTCTTATGGTGGCACTGATCCTATTCATGAGGGTCCCACTGCCAGGATCCTGTTGCATCCTTGCTGGGTTTGATCTTCAGCACTGTAAATAAAAAAAGAAGTTATGTCAGGCAGTTGTGGCACACGCTTTTAATCCCAGCACTCAAGAGGCAGAGGCAGGCAGATCCCTGAATTTGAGGCTAGCCTGGTCTACAGAGCAAGTTCCAGGACAGCCAGGGCTGCACATAGAAAGCCTGACTTGAAAAGCAAAAAAAAAAAAAAAAACAAAAACAAAAACAAAAAAAAGAGGAAAAAGAAGAAAAGTAATAAATTACATAATTTCACGAAAAATTATAAATAAAAACATTAATTTGCATCACAAATTTTATGGATGTACATATATAACGCTGGTTATTTCTTGTATTTTAAGCCATAATGATATTTCCATGTTGGTGAGAAAAGACTAATATTTGGGGCTAAGTTGTGGACTTAGACTGGCCCAGGGCAGCAACTGGAGGAGCAGCAGGTGCCCAACACATGACGTCACAGTACAGCTTGGACCCTTTGCTGGCACACTGGCTCTGCCACTGGACACTATGCCTTTGGATTTTCTGGGTCACTGCTGTCCCCAGCCAGCCAGTCAGGTACCTACAGGGGCCCTGAGGGAGTAAGGTGCAGGCTCCCCATGGTTTTGTTGGGTGGGGCACTGTGAGGAGGAAACCGGCCTATTTCCCTGTGTTCCTGAGACTCAGGCCTCAGCACTGCCTATGGATGGGACACGGAACCTGTGAGAGGTTGGCTTGGGTTCAAGCTGAGACCCTTCCAGGTCCTTGGTGGCTCATCTCAAACAAGCTATTTACCTCTGGGCCACTTGGTGTCCTTGTTCCCAAATGAAAATGAACAATAAGAAGCTCTGAGGAACAGGGGGATGGAGAGGTCAGTAAATCCTGAGAAGAGCACATCACACCTGTGGATTAGCGATGGTCCAACCATGGTTATAACAGCAGTGTGGCAGAAGCCTGGTGCCCTGGCAGTCATCAGGGCCTTTTTAGCTAAGAAGCTAGCAGTAGCCACAAGGCCTCATGACACAGTCTCGTGGCTGGATACATTGGTCACAAAGCCTAATTAGAGAAGTACTCTTTGACAGAAGGGCCTGTTGACATGAGTCATTGGGGTGGTTAGCCCTCCGGCCTGGGGTGTTCCCTGGCAGGAGCTGAGATATTCACATTTGAATGAGACAAAAGCACCCAGGGAGTTTTCAGTTACAGTCCAGAGAGCCCAGCAGCTCTAACAGCAGGTGGCAAAAAAATCACTTCCCTCCTCCTTCCCTGCGGCTCCTCCTACATTCGCTCCCGTTTAGACCTCATTTCACTTATACACACACCTCCTGGGGAAAATATTTTAAATGGTAACTCAGATAACTACAAAATGCAAACTCGAGAACATTCTGTTTTACATGGGCAGCCATGGCTGTAAGAAGGCTTTGGTCCTGATTAGGTTTCTATACAAGGATCTGGGTGGGAAAGGGGTAATGACGTCATGTTCTTCCTCCTCGATATTTGGATTCCTTATCTGGAGTATCCTCAAGCTTATTTACTTTCAAAGTATTTGTTGACATTTCAAGCTCTTCTAGCTTGCCTCCATGGCCTGGTGGTTGGAAGAGCAGAAGCAGGCCTTAGGTACAGCAGAGTCTCAACTGTGTCCCCTCCTGGCTGTGTGGAAGAACAGGGTTAGGAAACCTAAGTCTGTGCCTTTACCTCTGGAGCTGGGACAGAATGCTGCTATGGGCATTGCATTAGGTAGAGGAAGCCCCCAAGAAGTGCTACATAAAATTGTGCTGTGCACTTACACCCTAAAGAAGTGGGTTATGCCATTTGTTGGAACACGAAAATGCAAATGTACTAGGAAGCTGTGACTTCTTTTTTTTTTTTCCTTTTCTTTTAAGACAGGGTCTCACGATGTATCTCTGATGGGATGGCACTCACCATGTAGACCAAGCTGGCCTCAAACTCATGGGGATCCCCATGCTTCTGCCTCCCAATACTGGGACTAAAGGTGTGCATCACCACACGTGGCTCCAAGTGTACTAGTTGGGATAAAACTGACTTTCTGACTTTGGGTGTAACCATCAGTGACCCAGCACAGCAAGAATGGACTAGTCTCATCTTAATCACCCAAGATCCCAGAGAAAATGGTGTTAAAGAGACCCTAATGCCATCTGTTCCCCCTTTACCCCACCACACACACATACCGGGACTGAGCACATGTTCCCAGGAGGCATGGGAAGGCACATTGCAACAAGCACTCTGTGTAAAGGCTGTGGATTTGCTGGATAGTCCTTACAGCCCTCATCATTCAATCTTGTTTATTTTCTTTCTCTTTCTTTTTCCTCACTGTGGTGGTTTGAATATTTGGCCCATAGGGAGTGTCACTATTAGGAGGGGTGGCCTTGTTGGAGTAGGTGTGTGGCCTTGTTGGAGGAAGTGTGTCACTGTGGGACCAGGCTTTGAGCTCTCCTATGCTCAAGCTAAGCCCAGCGTGGTACACAGTCTCCTGCTGCTGCCTGCAGATCAAGATGTAGAACTCTCAGCTCCTTCTCCAGCACCATGTCTGCCAGCACACTGCCATGCTTCTCACCATGACGATAATGGACTAAACCTCTGAAACTGTGAGCCAGCCCCAATTAAAAGTTTTCCTTTAGGGGCTGGAGAGAGGGCTCGATAGTTAAAAACTGCTGTTTTCCCAGAGGTCCTGAGTTCAATTCCTAGCAACCACATCGTGGCTCACAATCATCTCTAGTGTGATCTGATGCCCTCTTCTGGCATAAAATCATACATGTAAATAGAGTACTCACACATAAAATAAATGAATAAATCTTAAAAAAAAAGTTTTCCTTTATAAGAGTTGTTTGCCACGAATGTCAGGCATTAGTAGTGCACACCTTTAATCTCAACACTTGGGAGGCAGAGGAAGGTTGACATCTATGAGTTCAAGGCCAGCCTGGTCTACAAAAAGTTCCAGGACAGCAAGGACTGTTATATAGAGAAACCCTGTCTTGAAAAACCAAACCTAAACAAAACAAAATAACAACAAAACAACGTTACCACGGTCATGGTGTCTCTTCACAGCAACAGAAACCCAAACCAAGACACTCACTATATAAGAACACAGCAAGAAGTTGGCCATCTGGCACTGAGGAAGAGGGCCTTCACCAGATCATAACCATGCTGACACCCCAATCTTGGACTTTCAGCCTCTGCAGTGAGTCACAAAAGCTTGTTGAGTATACTGCCAAAGGATGTCTGTGATAGCAACCGAAACACAGTAAGACTCTAGTTGGAGCTGAGCCAGCCCTGGAATCCATTATTCCAGGATCAGTTTGTCTCTTTGACTTTCCATTTCTGTTGCTGACCAACCCGGATTGGCACATTCTTAAGACCCAAGAGGAAATTAGAAGTGTTTTTGTAAATATACTCTTGATATACTCCAAGTACAATGAAACCTTGCTGAAGGGCTTATTTTGACTGCAGGTAACTTCCAGTTCCTTGTTCTGACCCACATGTGTTAATAATTTTAAAGTTGGGTTTTCTTTTTTTTTTAATTTATTATTATTATTATTATTATTTATTTTACATTACTATTTGGTTAAAGTTGGGTTTTCTAAGGGTTTCCAGATACAATACAGCATTCTCCATTACATTTGAATTCCAGATAAATAATTAAAGATTTCTTGGTATAAACATGTTCCAAATATTTCACAGGGTATACTTGCACTAAAAACAAAAATAATTTTGCCCACCTGAAATTCTAAGTGAATAAACTTTTCATGTGTTTCCCATTTTGGTGGCACTAGCAAAGGAACCCAGGACACTGTGCACGCTAAGGTGATGCTGTACTGCTGGGCTACTTCTCAACCCAGTGTCCCGTGCTTTTACTTGCTAAATATGATAACCTTATTTTCCAGGGAAGTCTTATTTCCTTTTTCCAAATTCTCAGAGGTGGTGATGGCCCTATGGATGCAACATTAACCGTATACAGCTCTGACAAGCTCAATGTTCACCTTTCCTTGCTGTCATTATGATAAGACACTCTGGCCAAAAGCAACCAAGGGAGGAAAAAGGATTTATTTGACTCACACTTCCAAGTCACATAGCCCCTCACTGAGGGAAGGCGGGGCAGGAACTTGAAGACAGAGCTCATCACTGCTTGCTGGCTCACTCCCTCACTCAGCCTCAGCTAGCTTCCTTCTATAGCCCAGGACCACTTGCCTAGAAATGGTGTTGCCTACAGCAGGCTGGACCCTCGGGTGTCAATCGATTAACAACCAAGACAGTCTCTCCCAGACATACCCACAGGCCAATCTGATCTAGGCAATTACTCAATTCAGGCTTTCCTCTCAGCTGACTTTAGACAGTGTCAAGTTGACAAGTGAAGCTGAGGAGGACAGGGGTCTAGGGAGATGGCTCAGCAGTTAAGAACACCTGTTGCTCTTCCAGAGGACCCACACTGTCTCCAAACACCCATGGCAGGTGGCTCTCAGATGTCTGTAATCCATGCCTCTGATGCCTCTGACCTCGTCAGGTACCTACACACACCTACACACACACACACACACACACACACACACACACACACACACACACACACGCATAATACTCACATGATTTAAAAATAGTATGGGGGCTGGAGAGATGACTCAGCAGTCAAGAGCACTGGCTGCTCTTTCAGAGGACCCAGGTTCAATTCCCAGTACCCACAGGGCAGCTCACAACTGCCCTGTAACTTTAGTTTCAGAGGATCCAATACCTTCACACAAACATACATGCAGGCAAAATACAAATGTACATGAAATAAAAATAAATAAAATTAAAAAAATAAAAATAAAACAATAAAAAACCTTCAGAGCTAACTAAGGCAATAAGCAAGATAATTCCACATAGAAAAAGTATCCTCCACAAAAAGCAAACATGACCCTGTCCAGATCAGGGCCTGGCGACCCCAGCAGCAAAGTTGGGCAAACACGAGGCCTGCCTTGTGTGGCCCCTGGTAAGTGGACCACGTTCCAGTGGAAGGCACAGACTGGTCTTGATGGGTTAAATAAAAGGAGAAGAAGAAGAAGAAAAAAAGTTGCATGAGTAGGGGAGGGGATGGTGTATGAAATTCTCAAATAACTAATACAAATATTAAAAAGAAGTAAATGTACATTTCTAGACGGTCTTGCTGGTTGGAGCTAAAACCAGAAAATATGGGCAGTGGCAGAGAAAAAAAAGTTAGTGTAGGGTGGAAGGAGGGAGAGGGGAGTGGCGGTTTACACACACACACACACACACACACACACACACACATACACACACACATACACATACACACACACACATACACACACACACACACACACACACACACACACACACACACACACACACACACACACACACCAGAAGTATGAAAGGCCTCACAGGCAGGGACAGACAGTAAAGACTGCCCAGGATTCAAGGGAATGGGAATGGCGGGGCATTCTGATTACCTGGGACAGCACCCTAAAGGTGCAGACATCTAACTGTGGTGGACACAGGCCTTGTGGGGCTGCAGAGGATTTGTGTGGGTGGCAGGAAAAGCGGGGGGGGGGGGGGGGCATGAATGCCAGGCCTCTGCAGAATATGCAGCAGGTTGTGACTGAAGGCCGGGCCTGCATCTGGCTTATCTCGCAAAAGTTAGCACAGCACAGATCCTCGATAAAGGTTCACCAATAAGGTGGTCTTGCCTTTTGGTCACGGAGGTAGTCACAACGGAAGCAGAGAGCTGAAGGAGAGTGGGCCAAAAGGAAGACCGGACAGTCCGCTGGGAGGCTTCTGTGGTTTCCTGAGAGAAGCCCAAGGCAAGGTTGTGAAGAGAGCAGCAGAGACAGAACTAAGGATGGAGAGAACATTGTCCTCAGCCACCTGCATGGCCAGCGCAGTAGGAATAGGTTGCAGGGGCCCGGACTATTGTCCTGCCTTGCCCTGGGTAGCCAGGGCATGTCTCTGCCTCTCTAGGGCTTAGCCTCATCCCTGGGAAGTGAGGAGGGAAATGAGAAGTTTCCCTTCTGCTCTGGGACTGTGAGACTGAGATTTGGTGACTCATGTGAAGGGTGGGTGGGTGAGTGGGTGGGTGGTGTCAGGGAAAGGAAGGAGCTTGTAAGGTCAAAGATAGCCCTGAGGGGGGGCTGTGGAGAAAATGATGTGTCTGTCTGGACAAAAAAAAAAAAAAAAAAAAGGAAGTGGAGATTTGCTGAGCCAAGAGGGGAAGGTGACGTGTTTGATGCTAGGGAATTTTGGAGACATGAGGACATGTCTCCACAGCAAACACGCAATAATGTTAAGAAGCACAGCCAATGGGGCATTCTCTCTAGAGCTGATGTGATGGGGTGGGAAAGACCAGTCACCCACCTAATGTATACATCTTATATCCTCATCCCCAGAACCTGTGGGTACTAATCACCTGTGGGTACTAATCCTGGCGCTCAAAAGGCTGAGTCAAGAGGATCTCAAGTTTGAGGGCAGTCTGGGCTACTCGGTGAATACAGACTAGCATGGGATATATTGAGAAAATTCTGTCTCAAAACTATGACAACAACAATCCCTGGCCGGGATGCCCAACATTTTGCGTTCTCTCCTCCCAGGTCTGCTGAGATGTGAGCAAACTGCCTCGTGTTGGTAGAGGAGGAGCTGCACCACTCACCATGCCTCCCCACCATGATGGGGTGTATGCTCCTGAACGCTGAGCCCAAATAAACAGTCCCTCCCTACAGTTTCTCCTTTTCTCTTTAAAAACTTGTATCCCGCCGGGCGGTGGTGGCGCACGCCTTTAATCCCAGCACTCGGGAGGCAGAGGCAGGCGGATCTCTGTGAGTTCGAGGCCAGCCTGGGCTACCAAGTGAGTTCCAGGAAAGGCGCAAAGCTACATAGAGAAACCCTGTCTTGAAAAACAAAAACAAAAACAAAAAAAAAAAAAAACAAACAAACAAAAAAAAACTTGTATCCCATGAACTCCAATTTGTGCCGTTCACACACTTCTGGGTTCAGGGCCATCAGCCAACCTCCCAGGGGCCACACCCTTAAAGAAAATGGACTCTCCTCCCCCGCACCCAGAAGCCACCAACTGTCAATTATTCCTCAGCCAGGTGGGAGTTCACGAGTCCTTTCCACTCCACACTTGGCGGCGCTGGAAGGTTGACTGGCTTGATCTGGTGCAGATCCGGTGCGAGCAGTCACGCCTGCTGTGACTTCATGGGTGCAGCAGCTCTGCCGTGTCCAGACGACACTGTTTCACGCTGGCGCTCCTCAGCCTCTGGCTCCGGAGACCTTTGCTGGGGGGTCTATGAGCCTTGGGGAGTGTGGGGGTGTGGCATAGCTGTCACGTCTGTGGCTGTGCGCTCACAAGACACTTGTGCTCTACACTTTGGACAGTTCTGAGGTCCTGTGTCAGCTGCTGTCTATTGTGCAGTGAAACTTCTTCGATGAGTTTTGAGAGCTGTATTAATCTGTGAGTGGAGAGAGATGAATTAAGAAGCATTTTGGCCGGGCGTGGTGGCGCACGCCTTTAATCCCAGCACTCGGGAGGCAGAGCCAGGCGGATCTCTGTGAGTTCGAGGCCAGCCTGGGCTACCAAGTGAGCTCCAGGAAAGGCACAAAGCTACACAGAGAAACCCTGTCTCGAAAAAACCAAAAAAAAAAAAAAAAAAAAAAAAAAAAAAAGAAGCATTTTGATGCTCTGTATATTTAGCAAAATAATAGTAGCAGGTTTACCCCCCGGGACTTGTGAGCTTTCTTTCTGACCAGGGATTCTGGCCAGATTTGGAGTGTCGGACATATGCAGATATGTTTCCTCCTGTGGGGTGGGATTCAAATCCAGTTTTTAGAAAAGCAGTTGGTTACCCCCATAACATTCATGCCACTATTATACTCATGGGCTAAAGTTTCTCTTGTCAGGAATTTGGTCACAGAGATGACAGAAACAACTAACTTTGAAAATTGCTACAGAGGCAGGGCATAATGGCACACACCTTTAATCCCAGAGGCAGGTAGATCTCTGTGAGTTCCAGGCCAACCCGGTCAACACAGTGAGTTCCAGGCCAGCCAAGGCTACATGATAAGACTTTTTTTTTTTTAAAGAACACCCCCCCCCTTAAAAAATGCTACTGAGAAGTGTGGCCACGGCTGTAATGAACCTGACCCTGTGTTTTGCAGGCCATTGGAGACGGCTTGTGGAAGGGAATAGATGTTTGGGGATCTGACTAGGGAGGTCCTTGAATGCTACAAACAGCTTAATGGGCCACTCTGTTGGGGGTTTTGAGGACTAGAATGCTGACAGAAATGCACATAGTGGGAGGTGGGGAGATGTTCAAACATGTGGATCTGAGTTTGGTTCTCCTGAAGCTATAAAAGCCAGAAATGAACACACACACACACACACACACACACACACACACACACACACCTGTAATCACAGTGCTTGGGGCAGAGACGAGTTTACTCAGGGACTCTCTGGCTAGCTGGTCTAGCCAAAACTGCAAAGTTCTGTGAACAATCCTATCTATAAAAACAAACAGTGAAAAAGCAACGTAGACAACATTCCACCAACTTCCAGCCTCCATAAGTGCCCTGCATGGGAAAGCACACCCATGTACATACAGATATATACACATGCACACACACATACACACACACACACACACACACACATATACACATATGCACACAACACACAGAAAGATACACACACAGATATACACACCTGCACACACAGATATACACATATGCACACAACACACAGAAAGATACACACAGATATACACATACACACACAGATATACACACATGCACACACACAGATATACACACATGCACATACACACATGCACACACACACACACACACACACACACACACACACACACACGTGCACAGGTGCTGACAGTAGGGACTGATCTCATTAGGTCTCCGAGGAGAACAAGTAGTCTATCAGGAATTGGACTAGAGGTCATGTATGTTATATTCTGGTAAAGAACCTGTTGAGCCTGCATCCTCAAGGCTGAGTGAGACTGAACCCAAAAATACTGGGCTAAGCTGCTTGGCAAAAGGAATTCAGGACAGCATAGAACCCAGCTATTGTATGGTTACAGCTCACTGCTCTTAGCCAGACATACAGTAAGACAGAGTAGAAAGTTTTTTTTAATGTGAAGCCTGGCCTGGAGAGCAGTGTAGGCCAGTTTGAAGTCTGTGAACAAAGCACTACAGACAAAGCAAAGATAATTATTAAAAAATAGTAAGTACACTCCACACTAAAGCAGTAAGACTTTGGGGGCAATACCCCATCCATTCATGACTCCAGGGCATAGAAATTCATTTGAAAGGAAAATGGGTTTAAAGAATCCCTGTTCTGAAAAAATCTCCTAGGGAAACATTTTCTCAGCCTCAACCCAGACACCCAGAGATCACTGCAGCTGTGGTAAATGAGGGCAGCCTCCGGCTTGAGCTAGCAGCACCAACATCCATCCACATGAAACTGAATTTGCAAGGCATGAAAATGCAAGAATTAGAGGGTCACTGAACTTGTACCAGGTTCTGGAAAGTCCCTGCAGTCTGGTGATATGTGGCAGTACTGGATTTTCTCCAAGGAGACCGTGTGAAGTCACTGTGTGACGACGCTATGAAAGACCTACGATGCACAGAGATCCCACAAAATTGGAGATCCAGGACCATGGGAGCATCTGCTGAGGAAATCAGCTGACATGGAGTGGAGCCAGCCCAAGACAGAGGGGATGTGTGCTTAAGACGAAGAAACCAGAGTTAGGGTGGATGGACGGCCAAGCCCACTGGAGCCCAGAAGATGCCACCAAGAGCCCTGGATGCTGGACATGGAACTATAGGGTGTGGTGGTTTCCCTGCTGGATTTGGCCTCGCTTTGGTGTCTTGGTATTTCTATTGCTGTGATGAACTCCATGACCTGGGTGCTGGAAACCAAAGTCAGGTCCTCTAGAAGAGCAAGTGTTCTTAACCACTGAACCATTGCCCCAGCTTCTAGTCTGAGCTTCTTTGATATCCTGTTCCTCCCATGTGGAATGGAATGTTTACTATGCCAACATACATGGGGAGGGCTCACGGTGAGGGACTGCCCTAGACTTTGGGTTGCTAAGATTTGGGGTGCTCTCAGAGATCAGACTCAATGCATTTTGTATTACAAGGTGGATAAGGACATGCCCCTTGCTCGATTCCCAGCTCCCCATATTGCCACACTCCCATAACCTCCTATTCTGGGTTGAATGTGAAATGCCCACCATAAATCCCCCTATTTAAATACTTGGTCCCCACCTGGTGGCACTCCTTTGGAAGGCTGAAAACCTTTGGGGGGGAGGGTGGATCCTCACTGGGAGAAGCGAGCCACTGGGGGAGGGGCCTTGAGGTTTGGTGACCCAGATCCACTTCCTTTCTCCCCTCTGTGTTACATTACGTGGACATAAAGTAACCAGTCCCCTCCTATTCCTGCCACCGTGTCCTCCCCACCGCAGTGGATGGTGTCCCTTCTTAAACTGACCCTTCCTCCCTGAAGTTACCTTTGTCAGATATCATCACGGCCGTGAGAAAAATACTACATCATCTTCCTATTTTCCAAAAACCAGTTAGAGATCTTGCTGTGACTTCTCATGGGCTCCCCGAGCCTCAGTGCCCTCCACACGTGCTGTTCCCTCTCCGCAGAACTCCCTTCCCTGCCTGTGTCTCTTCTCTGGTCACAGCCAGCCATGTTTTTTCTTTTGTGGCTACCCAGCGGACTTCCCTGGTGAGGCCGGGGCCATCCTCTGCACTCTTGGTGCCTTGCAGGAGGGTTGCTCCAACAAAGGTGCCTGCCCCGCCCCGGCAAAGCTCCACACCTGGGTGAGCGCTCGCTCAGCTTCCTCCTTGAAGTGCTGGCCCGTCTAGCGGGCATGCATCCTGTTCTGTTCCTCACGTCCTGGCCACTTTTATTGTGGTTGTTTGGTGCTGCTGTGGGTTTTGAGACAGGGTTTCGCTCTTGAAGCCCAGCTGGCTTTGAATTTGTGGCAACCTTCTTACCTCAGGCTTTAGCGGCGTGACTGGCCACATCTGGCACAACCAGGTACCTTTAAAAGCATCCTTAAAGCCTAGCACCAATGCTTCCTCTTCCATCCAGTGTCCCTGGACCCACTCAGGTAGAAGCAAATGCTTTCTGGTCCACGCCAATGCCTCTTAGGAATTACTGCCCATCTCAGTTTAATGATGTGGACATCTGCCTTTTTTTTTTTTTTCTCTAGCCTGGCTATGAGCACCTTAAATTGCATTCCATAAGTAGATCTTTTTGGTTGTTTTGTTTGTTTGAGACAGGATCTCACTATGTAGCCCTGGCTGGCTGGCCTTGAACTCACAGAGATCTGCCTACTGCTGCCTCTGAAGTACTGGGATTAAAGGCGTGCACTGCCATGCCTGGCACATCATTTTATCACTCATGGTATCCGTCACACAAATGACACAGCAAACACTCCGTAAATTCTGTTACATGCTACAGACTTTTGAGCTCTTACGCATACTCAGCAAGCTGTTAGATTCTGAGGATTCAGGGGTTGGTTGAGACAGAATTAGCAGTCTCTGCCCTTTGAGATCTGAAACCCTGATCTAGAAGTTGACTGGAAAAGAATTATACCTCCTCTCCCCCCATCATGCCTCCTCCTTCCTTCTCCGTTTGCTTCCCCCACTTTCCTCTGTTTTCCTCTCCTCTCCTTCTCCTCCTCTTTCTTTTCTCTTCCCCTCCCCGTCTCTTTCCCTTCTTCTCCCCATCCTGGTCCAGTGCAGGAGAACAGACTGGACCCAGGACCCTGTACATGCTAAGCACTCTGCCACGGAGGTTAGCCCAGTTTTCAAATTCTCTTTCTATAAGTCACCTTACTGACATATTACTCACACACTATCAACTGCACTCTATCTTTCAGTATACAGAGTTGCGCAACCGTGATGACAGTGTGACTCTGTCTGCCTCAAAGCTCTCTCCACCGCTGTGCATCCTGTTTCCACTGCCGCCTAGAGATTTGCATATTCTGGACTTCTCCTAATAATACGACCTGGTGGTCGGGTTATAAGGCTGAATCATTCCGTAACTGGCTTCTTGCACTTTGCATAGCGCTTTTGCATTTCCACGCATGCTGCAGCAGCATCTCTAAGTCCTTCATCGCTTTCCATCCTGAACGCAGTCCATTGTGTGGATACACCGTATCTTATCGAGCCATCCATAAACGATTGGTTCCTGGAACTTTGTGACTACTGTAAATTATGCTCTTATGAACACTCATGCACAAATTTTTGTGTGACTGTTTACATTTCTCTTGGGACCACATCTGGGGTTAAAGTGGCTACCACATAGGTTAACTGTCATGGTTATGGTTTCTATTGCTGTGATAAAACTCCATGACCAAAAGCCACTTGAGGAGGAAGGGGTTTGTTTCATCTTACAACTCTCAGGTCACAGTCTGTCACTGAGGGAAGTCAGGGCAGGAACTCAAGGCAGGAACCTGGAGGCAGGGACTGATGCCATGGAAGAGTGCTGATTACTAGCTTGCTCCTCATGGCTTGCTCAGCCTACTTTTTTATACCACTCAGGACCACCAGCCTAGGGGTGGCACCACCCACACTGGACTGGACTCTCCTATACCAATCAATTAAGAAACGACACCACAGACTGGCCAGTCTGATGGAGGCATGTTCTCAATTGAGGTTCGCTCTTCCCAGATGACCCTAGCCAGTGTCAAGGCGACATAAACATTAGCCAGTCACAGAAATATTTTGAGGATCTACCAAACTGTTTTCCAAAGAGTCACGCCATTTTACAGCCTCCCCAGTGGAGTGTTAGGGCTATGTCTTCTTTCCATTCTTGCCAATGCTTACACCCATCCATGCCTTTGATTATAGTCATCCTAGTAGGTATGGAGTGGCTTCTTGTACGGATTTGCATAGCCTTGATGGCTAAGGGGGATGAGCATCCCACCCAGAATCACCAGCCCAGGGGTGGCACTACCCACATTGGGATGGGCTCTCCACATCAATAGAATTCAATAGAATCCTCCGATTGTGTGTGTGTGTGTGTGTGTGTGTGTGTGTGTGTGTGTTTACATGTACCACGGTACACACGTAGAGGCCACAGGGCAATCTGTGGGAGTCAGCTCTCTCTACCATTGGGTCCCAGGGATCAAACCCAGGTCCTCCATCCTTGCAGCAAGCCCTTTTATCCACTGAGCCATCTCACCAGCCTCTGTTTTTGCTTTGTGAACTTTGGCTGAGATTATGGACATGTGATCCATCTGACAACTCAAATTCTTTTTTTTTTTTTTTTAAGACAGGGCCTCGCTGTATATTCTTACCTGGCTTGGAATACACTATGTAGACCAGGTTAACCTAAAACTCACAGAGATCTACCTGCTTCTGCGTCCCGAGTGCTGGGATCAAAGGCGTAAGCTGCCACGCCTGGCTGAAAGCTCAGCTTCTGTGAGTTCATGACTGCACAAATCTTGGTTGCTTGAGGACCGTGCTAAAGCGAGGATCAGCTTTCAGGAAGTGAAGCCTGTGTTTCAGAGGCCAAGTGACCTTCCTGACACCCAGTTCACTGATGATCTGGAGCTGGGTTTTGTAAACAATCACAAGAACATCATTAGATATAAGCCCTACACTGCCAGAGAATGTCACTGGACGCCCAGCCTGCCCGTGACCCTAATAGGGAAATTGTTTTCTTGGCTCAAAGCACATCACTCTTCTGGCATCTGAGCCAGGGAGTTGATTTACCTTTTAAGGCTCATACTTCTCAGGCACTATAGGGTTGTGGAAATAGCGCCGAACTCTAATGTTGGCTTTGGACGTGACTGGACGACTATAAAATGACAGATAGATCACAGGCTGAAAGTGGTTCCTGCTGAGAATCTCAGATGGGCTGGAGGGATGGCTCAGTGGCTAAGATCACTTACTGAGGATTTAGTAAGACCTTGCAGAAGACCCAGGTTCAGTTCCCAATACCCCCATGGCATCTTACAACCATATGTAATTCTAGTTCCAGAGGCTCTGATATCCTCTTCTGATTCAGACAGCATCAGGCACACACATGCATACATACACATAAAATAAAAATAAGTAAATTTCAGCTAGAGAGGGGCCTCAGCAGTTAGGGAATTTGTCTCTTAGAACCAGTGTCAGGCAGCTCACAACCACCTATGACCCCAGCTCCAGGGGAAATGGTGCCTCTGGCTTCCGCAGGCCCCCCCCCCGCACAAGTGACATACATTCAGACAGATACACGTACACACATAACTGAAAGCAAAATAAATCTTTTTAAAAATAACCAATCTCAGTGTGGTGGCACGGGCCTTTCATCCCAGCACTCAGGGAAGCAGAGGGAGGCAGACCTCTGTGAGTTCAAGGCCAACCTAGTCTACAGAGACAGCTGGAAAAAAGGAAATCTCAGGGCTGGTGAGATGACTCAGCAGACAGAGGTGCCTGCTGCCTAGCCCAATAGTCAAGAGTTCAGTCTTTGAGAGCCATGTTGGAGTGAACAGACTCCTGCAAGCTGTCCCCTGCCCCCCCCCTCTCTCTCACACACACACACACACACACACACAGATAGACAGACACGCACGCATGCACGCACGCACGTACGCACGTATGCACACAATGAATAAATAAAAAGGTAATTTTTAAAAAAAATCTCAGTCAGCAGCTGGGTGGCACAGGTCTGTCACCCCAGTACTTGGGAGATGGAAACAAGAGGCTCAGGAGTTCAAAGTTATCCTCGGATACTTAATGAGCTCAAGGCCAAGGCAAGCCACGTGAAACTCTCTCAAAAAAGCATAATCAAGCCAGGCGGCGGTGGCGCACACCTTTAATCCCAGCACTTTGGAGGCAGAGGCAGGTGGATCTCTGTGAGTCCGAGGCCAGCCTGGTCTACAGAGCGAGATCCAGGACAGGAACCAAAACTACACAGAGAAACCCTGTCTCAAAAAACAAAACAAAACAAAAAGCATAATCAAATCAATAACCTGAGTTGGTAAAGCTGGGTACGGAGGCTAACACCGGCAATCCCAGCATTAAGGATGGGTCATGAGTTTGAGTGTAGCCTAGGTAAGATGGTGAATTCATGTGCAGGGCCAAGGTTGACCGTGGGTGATTTCCAAAACTGGACTCCACCTTGTTTTTCATATAGAGGCAGTCCCTCACTTGAACTCAGAGCTCACAGATTCATCCAGTCAACTTTCTCCAAGGATCCCCAGTCTCTGCCTCCTGAATGCAGGACTCACATTTATGTAGGTGCTGTGAGCCAAATGTTTTACCCATTGAGATATCTCCCCAGCTCCAGTTGGACTTTTTAAAACATATAGTACAGGCTGAGGCCTGCATGATGCCTATACATCAGGGCCTCAGCTCTGCTGTGTCTGGAACCCTAAAGTCAACAAAAGCATACGTACGAACGTATGTACGTATATACAAACATACATACATGCAAACATGATCAAAATAACCTAGCCTGCTAGAGATGAGAACCAAGGTCTCAACCACCAGTCCCATGACACCAAATTTGGTCATCTGGCTCCCAGCCAAGTTCTCAACTGACCAGAGATCATGGGGCAGCCCAGCTTGCCCAGACCAAAGAACCACTCAGTCTTCTCATGGACCAAGACAAATAAAGTAGATGTTGTCTTCAGTCACTACTAAGTTCTGGGGATGGACAGCAAAATGACTGACATGTGACAGTCATGTCTCTTCTAATTCCTGGTGTCATTGTCTAAAATGAAGGATCTGGATGGATTCTACATTTACAACTGTTTATAAGAGAATTAGAAATTTAAAACTCCAGGTATTGAAAAGTTCTTTCAAAATAATTTTTTAAATTAAGAAAAGTAGTCTTTTAGAGACATATAATGAAAAATGTCTGTGATAATTATATGATACAAAGTCTAGGATTTGCTTCAAGGTAGTCTAGACCGGAAGTAGGGAAAGATTCGGATAGGAGGGCAACAAGATTGGCTGTCAACTAGTGAGTTTTCGTTGTTTAATTTGGTTGGTCAGTTTTCTGAAATGGGCTCTTGCTGTGTAGCTCTGCCAGGGCTAGAACTCATTAGGTAGCCCAGGCTAGCCTTCAGCTCCCAGCACCCCTCCTACCTGAGCCTCCCAGGTGCTGGGATGGCAAGAGCATATCACCATGCCCAGCTTCAGTCAGGAGACACTCTCAAAGCTAAGTGGCATGTGTGGCTTATTATCCTAGCCTCTCTTAAATTTTTCTTTCCTTTTTCAAAGATGTATTTTATTGGTGTGTCTGTGCGAGTGTGTGTCTATGTATTTGTATAAATGCTCCCCACCGCAAACACCGAGGGCAGAGGCGGGCTCCGGGTGGCCTCCTGTATCACCTTCCACTGAATTTTTCCTTTGCAGGCAGGGTCTCTCTCTCTCTCTCTCTCTCTCTCTCTCTCTCTCTCTCTCTCTCTCTCTCTCTCTCTCTCTCTCCCTGTGGCTTGTGTTTCTTGGGTTAGGCCGGAAACCAGCAAGCCCCAGCAGTACTGTCTCTGTCTCCCTTGGGTTATAGTCATGGGTGTGTGGCAGGCCCAGCCTGTTATGTGGGTGCTGGGACTGGACCCCCAGTCCTAATGATGGTGCAGCAAGGACTCTTAACTGCTGAGCCATCTCTCCAACCCTGTTCAAAGGTTTTCTATAATACAGGTTAAAAAAAAAAAAAAAAGTCAAACCAAACTGAGATGTGAAAATCAAGACAACAAAACCTTGGAATTCTAAATCTAAGAATAATGTGAGGCTTAATCTGTAGGGTATGGTGTCTTATACTTGTCACTCTAACATCTGGGAGGCTGAGGCAGGAGGATTTTGAATTCCAGGCCAACCTGGGTTACATAATGAGACTCTTGTCTCACACACTCTCCCTGCAAATGCAACTAATTTTTATCTTTATTATTTGTATGAGTGTTTTGCCTGCATGTGTGTCTGTACACCACTTGCATGCCTGGTGCCTGTGGAAGCCAGAAAGAAGGCATCAGATCCCCTGGAACTGGCGTGAGACAGATGGTGTGAGCCACCACGTGGGTGCTGGGAGCCAAACCCAGGTCCTCTGGAACTGGTGGTCTCAGGTGCTCTTAAGTGCTGTGCCATCTCTCCATTCCCAGGAGAACTTTTTTTTGATGAACTTATTCTGTTGTTAAAATGAGCCCACTAGTTCAATCCGTGGACCTCAGCGCTGGGGGCTTCATGTAGAACAACAGAAAAGTGAACAAACACAGCCACAGCAGTATCTGCCTTCAGTTTCACCTTTTACATTTGACCTTTCTTCACATGACAGGGACGGGTAAAAGCTACAAATAGATAAAGATCAACCTTTTTTGTAGTGCTAGTCAACAAACCCCACCATGGATCCTTTGTCACTGAGGTGCACACTTTGCCCTGAATTACAAAGTACTTTGTTTTGTTGTAGACAACATCTCATATAGCACAGGCTGGCCTTGAACTCAGTATGGAGCTGAGGGTAACCTCCAACTACTGATCTTCAGGTCTTCAGGTCTGCCTCCCGAGTGCTGGGACTATAGGCATGCATAACCACTCTGGGCTCAGGTCTCGCTGCAGACAGACCCCAGGCCTTCATGAGTCTAAGGTCATCACTCTAGCTATGGAACCATATGCAGCTCCTATTACATTTTTATTTCTCTCTTCTTTTTGGGGATAGGGTTTCTCTATGTAGTCTCGGCTAGCCTGGAACTTATTATGTAGACCAGGCTGGCCTTGAACTGACAGAAATCCAACTGCTTCTGCCTCCTGAGTGCTAGGATTAAAGGCATGTGCCACCATGCCCAGCCCCATATTACCAACTTTTTTTTTTTTTTTTTTTTTTTTTTGAGACAGGGTTTCTTTGTATAACAGTGTTGGCTGTCCTGGAACTACCTCTGTAGACCAGGCTGGCCTCAAACTCACAGAGATCCACCTGCCTCTGCCTCTCAAGTGCTGGGATTAAAGGCGTGCGCTACCATCACCTGGCTTCGTATTATCAACTTTTAAGAGGACGTCATTGCTTCTCTGTTCCTATCATGTATCTCTATGGGGAAAAGGAAGGTCTTCCCTTAATGCAAGTGTGAAGTCTAGACACGACTTCTCTCAATGCTCTTGTGAGGAAAACACAAGGATGACGCAGCTAGCTGAACAACTAGTTTATATCGAAAATCTGTTTGAGCCCCTTTTTTTTCTTCGAATATTTAAAAAAAAAATTCCTGCAAAATCTAGTTCACAGTGCCTCCTTCTCCAGAGCGATGGATTCAAGGGCCTCACTCCTTTCTGAGGAAGAATCACAGCATGTATTTTAAGATACTGTCTGAGGTCGTTCATTTTTGGAGGACCTGCCCAATTTCCCAAGTCATTCACACAAACCTTGGTTTAACACGTAAACCTTGGTTTCTTGTATGTCCACGGGACTAAAAGGCCTTCTTTCTTTTCCAACAACCCACACTGGACTCAGGTCACTGAGCCCATCTTACACCAGCATGGCAGTTAATTCTAATTGTGCCAAAGCACTTCCCAGACAGGAGTTTGGGGCTTAACTGTTTCTCTTCCCAACAGTGAATTCCCTTGTTTCAACAAAAGAAAAAGTTTTGCGCTCTCGCTCTCTCTCTCTCTCTCTCTCTCTCTCTGTGTGTGTGTGTGTGTGTGTGTATGTGTGTGTACAGACCATTGTAGACATTGAGTACCTTCCTCTATCACTCTTTACCTTATTTTGGAGACAGGATCACTCCTGAACCTAGAGCTCACTGTTCCGGTGAGGCGAGCTGGCAGCGAGCCCTCTGGATCAGCTTGTCCCCTCCTCCCATGCTGGGTGACAGATGTGCACCCTTGCACCTGCTAGGTGCTGGGGATCCCAGTTCAGGTCCTCAGGTGTGTGCTACAAGCACTTCACTCCCTGAGGCTTCTCCCCACCAAAGCCTTTCCTTTCTCTCTTTCCCCCCAGCCCTTTTTTTTTGTTTGTTTTGAGGGGAATTCCAATGTTCAAATTAGTTTCATTTTCCAAAGCTCTTGAACCTTGTAGAAAGTCTTTAAAAACTTGTCTCTCAAATCCTAACGTTTTTTCCAACATTTACATAAAGTCCAAATTTGGTATGGTATTTTTTTTTTTTTTCAGGATCCGGAGTTAAATATCATGTGAAAGTGAGGCCCTAGAAAAGACTTTTTATTTGCCAGAGACTGGAGCCAACCGGCCAGGGAGCCAGCATCGCTCCTGGACATTTACTTACAGCTGTGGGGCAGGTCCAGCTGTGAGGGAAACCCACGTTCACTTAGGGGGAAGAGATCAGTGAAGCGTTAGTTCAGTGAATGCCACTTAGGGAGATTCAGGGCTGGGGAGAGGCTCCAGGATAAAGCACTTGCCATCCAAGCCTGAGGACTGGAGCTGGAATCCCCAGAGACCATGTTATCACCAGGTGGGCATGGTGGCCCACCTGTAATTCCAGCCCTGGGAAGGGGACAGAGCAAGCTGGCTAGCTTGGTGAGCTCTGGTTCAGCTGAGAGACTGTCTCATGAATAAGGTGGAGGGCTATAACTACACACCCAATGGGAACACTGGGTCGTGCACATACATACATTCATACAGTTGAACACATAAGTCACAAACACATAAGATGCTGATGTAAAAGGCATAAACAGGGGTGGTGAGTCATAGTTGTAATCCCAACACTTAAGAGGCTGAGGCAGGAGGATTCAAAGTTCAAGACCAGCTTGGGCTACATAATGAGACTCTCTCAAGAAAAGTTTTTTTTTTAAAGTTGACAACTTCTAACTTAGTTCCTTATAAAAGGGTAAGGCAATGGGTCTAGACCCCTTAGCTCACTGGAACCTTTCATAGGGATTGTCTAAGACCATGAGAAAACACAGATATTTACATTATGATTAACAATAGCAAAATTAGTTATGAGGTAGCAACAAAATAATTTTATGGTTGGGGGTCATCACAACATGAGGATCTGTGTCAAAGGGTCACAGCATTAGAAAGGTTGAGAGCCACTGGAGGGTGAATGATGACCATTAGGTATACTTTCATTTTCTTTGGTTTTTCAAGATGGTCTCACTATGTAGTCCCGACTGTCCTTGAACTTGCCCTGTAGTTCAGGCTGGCCTTGAACCCACAGAGATCTGCCTGCCTCTGCTGGGACTGGAGGCAGGCAGGCCCATCAGGTATACTTGACATCAGTTCAAGAGATTGGTACTTTTGTGTGGTATGTTGTATGTGGTCTATGTATGTACTTGTATGGGTTCATGGGTGCATAGAAGCGCAGGGTGTGTGTGTGTGTGTGTGTGTGTGTGTGTGTGTGTGTGTGTGTGTGTGTGTGTCAGAGGTCGACTTCATGATCTTTATCACTCTCCAACTTTTTGTGACACGGTTTCTCACCAATCCTGAAGCTTATAGATTCAGCCAGGTTGGCTGGCGGGCCAATGAGCTTCAGGGATATATCTCTAGCCCTGATGCTACGGGTGCAAACTACCATGCCTAGCTTTTTACCTTTGTTTTGGGGGCCAAGCTCAAGTCCTCATGCTTAAGAAGCAAGCGGAGTCATCTCCTGAGCCAGAGAATGGTTGTCATCTATCATCTACTATGGCCTCTGGGCTGGCCATCTGATTTTATAAATGGATTTATGGGAATAGACAACACAAAAAGGAGACTTCGTGGTTCTAAACCTCATACTGCTGTCTAGTGAGAAAGAGTCTGACCAGTCCTAATAGAACATTCTACAAAATCCCTGGCTGGCATTCCTCCAAACTGTCAGTATTGGCATAAACAAGAAAGGCTGGAGAACAAGGGACGTCCAACAGCTGATAGAAACTCAAGGAGGCATGATTAATGTAATGTAGGGTCCTGCATGGCCTCCAGAAGAGGACTTCACGGGAAACAGGAATCACCTGAGGCTTTCATATATATTCTTTCCGTACTGGCTGTGAGTCTCGCTCTAGACCAGAGTGTAGTTAGCCTAACCAGGAACTCTGGTCAATCCTTCTGCCATAGCCTTCCTAGAGCTAGGATTAGTAGTTGTAAGCCAACACAAGCTCAGCTCGTTATTGGTTCCTTAGTAGGTGTTCACTGGGGAAGCAGTTCCAGGGTGAAATGCTGGGAAACCTTCCTACCTCCCCCACAACCACACTCCTCCACTCGGTATTCTAAAATAAGGTTTACTGGAGGGGAAAAAAAAGTGAGTGGTGATGTGTTGGTTTTTTAAGTATCGATCTGATTACAACAGGCTGAAGAATTGTCCTGCTGTAAGTGGATGAGAGTGGGGCTCGGAAGCCTTGGGAGATGCAGCACCTACAAGAGAAGCGGGGAGCAGGTACTCGGCTCTTCCTGCTTCACAACAGTAGAGACCTGGGGACTCCCCGAAGGCCACCTCCCCCATCTTTAGTCAGCAACTGTTTCCAGAGAGGCAGAGTTGGAGAGATTCGGAGCAGAGCTCTGTGCCTTCAGCAGGGTGTGCAAACTTCGGCTTCCAAATGTGAAACTTCGCCCCCTGCTTCACACTCAAGTGTCAAGAGTTAAAACAACAGCATGCTCTCAAATCGTTTATAAATGTTTATTAAATGTCAGTAATTTTTACAAAGCAAATATTAATAGTCAAGAGACAAATTTTGCAAAATATGTACAAAAGTAAAAAGCCTTAATGACTAGCAACTCGCTGAACAAACTGAAACCCTTCCTCCCAATCTTCGACCTCCTGTAGAAATAATTTACTGCTAGCCTGGAACCAAAGCACTGGCCAAGGAAAAATTTACAACAGTATCAGATAATGTGCTTAGTTCCTGGAAAGTTATAAAAAGATGTATGTAAAAAAAAAAAAATCTAAGCCACAAATACTTCTACAGGGTAATATAAACAAACCATGTCTCGTTAGGGACAGTATCTGTGAGGTTGCACTGAGTGCTTCGGATAAGGCTTCTTGTGCCCTGTGAGCTCACACCTAATAGAGAAAAGCCATCTAGGATATTTTGCGATTCTGCTTTCAAGTAAGAGAGAGGTAAAGAGAGGGTACACAGTATAGTCTGCTTCAGTACTATACGCACCCAACAAGAACACATTGCCTCCTTCCCTTCCTCCCTGTCACTCCTGGTACCATCACACAGGCATGGCTAATGTCAAAATCACCACTCATTTTAGCAGTGTTGTTTCTGTAAATCAGAAGTATATACCAAGAAGGTGGTTTATTATGATCAGTGATTGTCAAGGGTTGAAATTTTATGCTTCTTGGATTCAGGTATATTCAATCCATCTGGAAATGTCAACATTATCAACACAGCAAAGGTCACAAAAGTCACTTTATAGCCCACAAAACACTGCCACATCCTAGTGCTTGAAAAGGCAGGTGGCAGTCTCTGCAGTGGGGAAGCTGAGCCATGAGGATCTCAAATGCCATCAGCCCAGGATACACAGGGAGGCCACATCTCAAAAGCACACAACTCTACAGACAAACAAATGCAAACAATGCTCTGAGCCGTCTCTGGCACTCAAAATGAGGGTTAGACCGGAATGCTACATACAGGGATGAACAGTCCGTTCCAATGCTCATCTACATTCAGGCGGGCAGAAGAAGGCTAGTGGCCAAACACTGCTCTGATGAATCTAGCAAGCACCTGCCGGGCAAAGCTAGCAGTATCTAGCTGATGGTACCCGAAAAGCCATCATCAGGTTTGAACACAGAATTCAGTCTCTAGTGTAAACTGATTAAGCCCTAACCTCGTACCATAAGAAAATAGGCATCATGTGCCTCGTGCTTTCTAAACTGAAAAGCCATCCCAGCTTTAAAGAAAAAGAACAAAAAGTAGAAAGTGCTTTCATTCCAGCAGCGTAACACAAAGATCATTTGGCTCATGGAGTTTAATGTGCTGAAACCACAGGAAGGAGATGTACAACCAGAGGCCGATTTCCAAATGAAAGGACCTGCAAAACTTTACTCTCCCTCTTTCAAAGAAAATTAAAAGAAATGAAAAGGTAACAGAGCGGCTTTCTCTAGGTTTATTTGGGAATTTGTTACAAATATTTGACTGGGCTTTACAGGTAGGTGCATGGGTTCATACAGGAAATTCAGATTAACACTGACACTTGGGTCTTCTCAAATGAGAAAAATAACATCACTACAAATCGCAACTCGGAGTCACGTTCCAAATGGTTTGTTTGGGGTTTTGCCGAAATGTATCATTAAATAATGAAAGCACCAATTTGAGGGATTTCCAAATAGCTTGAGTTTCAGGATATAAGCGCGTAACTTGGGCATTTTATTCTTCATATAAACGAGGTATAACCGGATGTGAATACCAATGCTGAGAAATACATCCCATCAGCCCAAGTGTTCGGAAGCCTACACTGGAAGGTGGTTTACTTAGAGGGCACATGCTTTTTGCTGCATCTAACAATACTTCTGGTCACTTCTGGCACCAATGTGGATACTTTCTCTAATTCAAAGCCTCCACCACCAACCGAACAAGCATTTATTTCCCTGTAGAGCCTGGGCTTGAGAAGGTCCAGAGGCCCCTCAGGGGTGCAGCACCCACCAATGCGCTGCGATGGGCTCCTCTTCGGGACACCCTGTCTTGTCTGGCTGCAGCTGCCCTCTGGCTATCAAGTACCCTTCCCAGACAGAAAAAACGGAAAGGGAGGCTTCAATTTAATACAGACAGCATTTGGCAGAAAGCAACATTTCAGGACATTAAAATATTTAAGAGGCAGAAACATACCTTGAAATAAGATCATAAGAAACCATGGAACAAAGCCCTTTCCCCATTTCAAAAAAATTAAGGTCTAAATTTGTGGTGTTCTTTCATTTATAAGGCAACACTGTAAAATATAAAAAATTTCAAAGTCAACCAAGACACTTGTGTGATCATTTGTTGGTATGTAGCAAGGATGCAGGATTTCAGAACAGAGAGATTTGGAGTTAGGCACGGGTCATTCCCGCAAAGTCCGATGTCCCAGGGAGCCTCAACTCCAGTTACACTCTAGGGACTGGGGAGCCAGCACAGGCAGGGTAGAACACCTTTGCAATTCTGTGGGCTACATTTCACCTTCCTCTTCACACGACGACGATATTTCAATTCACAAAAGGACATGAGTTTCAGGATGCAGGTGTCAGATTCCTTCCAAACATGGACTAGAACTTTCTGGCTGAGCCTCACAGTTCTTTGAATTCTAAACAATCCTGTATAAACTGCAAGTAAGTAATCCATTGCTTCAGAATGTATCTAGACTGCATTTGGTTCTGAGATTCTGCATGCATCAGAAGGAGCTGCAGATGCCCAGAAGGATGCTGTGTCTAGGTGGGTGCTCTTGTCATTTCTTGGTAATAGTCACAATGGAGGAAGTCAGGGATTCTGCTCTGTCAGGCAATGTTTCTGTTCTCACCACAGAGCTTAAGTGTAACTGGACATAAACTGCTCTCTGAAGGGACTCACTTCTATTTTCACTGCAGTTAGTTTTGGCCAATATACAAAAATGTTTGCTAAATGAACATAGAGCAAACCAAGTGTTACTGTGCACATGTTCAAATGCTCATCAGCACTGGAGTTATGCTAACCCCATATATTTTAACAACTTATTCTTTTTCGCAAAAAGGACTAGATGTAGAACCATTCAAATATACATAAATTATGGTAACAACCCTTGCACTGTGATACTGGACTACATGTCTTAAGCTCATGTATTACCAAAGGCAAGAAAACACTGGAATTTAGAAACACAAAGACAAGTCAGGTCTCTGAAGAACACACCCCTCTGAGCACACTAAGAGGCTCAGCTCTCACAGCTGCCAGCAAGGAATAAGGAACACCACTGCCTGTGAGCCACAAAGCTGACCAACCTTTCGGAGCCTGATTCTTGCCTGAGAACAGTCACACAGTAAAAATGACAGGCATCACAGTCCTCATGCATTCTCCATGGAAAGCAGGGGTGTGCTCAGGCTCTGCAAACTCACAGCCAGCTGGAACGTGACAAATGCTTTAGTACACCAGTCACTATGGGTATAGCTAATCACAAAGCTACTTTACGGGCATGGTTTAACCTAGCAGTGGTGTGTGTGTGTGTGTGTGTGTGTGTGTGTGTGTGTGTGTGTGTGTGGCAAACCTACTAGGTATGGACCAAAAGAACAACTTATCCTTAGATGCATTCTTTAGACATTCAACTGTCCCTCAATAAAGCTGTCACCTCACACACTACAGCACCAACACATACAAACTGTGTCTACAGGGACACTAAGCATGAACAGAATACTCAAAGGATGTCTTCTTGAATATTTCACAGGAAAACACTGCCCGCCAAGCTCTTGGTGACAAAAGAACCCCCTAAATGCTAGAGTTCAGAGTTGCTGAGATTAAGACAGGAGGGCGAAAGAAAGACGACTCAACAGTGATTCCCTCCAGGAGGCGTGACACCAACTGAGACAGGACCAACAAGTCACATGTGGCACTCAGGAACAGCCATGTTGACTGCTGTTACCAAGGGGCTCGCCCTTTCTAGCCGTTGTTATGGCCAAGACGTTTCTAACAGGGCACATTAAGTTACTGATGCTTAGATATGGAAAAGGCAAACTGCACGCCACTGGGTATTTTAGATCAACACCGAACATGTACCATTTGTGAACACATCAGCATTAGGCCCAAATCCACACTGTAAACTTAAACACTAAGACACGATCTTCAGGAACTAAAGAAACTGAGAAGAAAACCATTCTGCGTGTGTAAGCAATTACAAACACAGGAAGGCTAAGCCTCTGAAGATCTAGACTGCTGATCCTCAGACTGAACTTTCCCTAACAGCCATTTTAGGACAGGGGCTCACTCGAGCTAGGCATGACACTGCTGTGTAAGGCACTCTCTCTTGGGTCTCATCTTAGAGCCGAACGTTCCTAATCTCGTCCCTACAAGTAGTTAAGGATACTGCCTATTCTTGGCACTGCAGGAGAATTCAGTTTGCAAGCAGAAGAATTCAAAGCCTGAAATACACCTAGTGTGAGGCTGGGCAGGAAATTACAACTGGACTTGAATGGAAGCCATAGTAAAACCCATCAAAGCCTGAATTCCAGCAGACATTGGCAATGTGTTAATTCAGCAGCTTTCAGCCACAAACTAAAGGCCACAGAAGGACTAAGATTTCCAAGAAGTTAGACACAGAATTGAGATTTCTCTAACTGCTGTTGTAAACTGCTATTTTAAAAAAGAAACAAAACCCAAGACAAACAGAAAACAATCAAAACCACAACAAGGTATTAAAAGAGCAAGTCTTGTCATCACTGGAGCATGAGCTGCTTGAGGTTGTCGTGGAGGATTGTGTCCTTCACGTCGCGGAACACGAGGCGGATGTTCTCTGTGTTGATGGCGGTGGTGAAGTGGTGGTACAGTGGCCTCTGCTGCTGGTCCCGGCGTTTGCCACGGAAGCATTCCACCAGAAACTTTTGGACGTCTCTTAAGCAGTGTGGGTCCCCTTCAAATTCTAGGAAGTAGTCTTTGATGCTTACAACTTGCACTTTCTCTTCAAGCAAGTCTGTCTTGTTTAAGAAGAGGATTATAGACACATTGCTGAAAACCCGGTTATTGACAATTGTTTCAAAAATGTTCAGAGATTCTGTAAGGCGATTGGTCAGGCGATCCTCCATAAGCACCTGGTCAAATTCACTTGAAGACACAAGGAAAAGTATTGATGTCACACTGTCAAAGCATTCAAACCAACGTTTCCGTTCTGATCTCTGGCCACCTACATCAACCATTTTGAAAGGAACATTTTTAATTTCAAAGTCGTACTCATGGATGCCTTTGGTGGGTCTCCTGGCAAGCAGAATATCTTGTTGTGATGGAATGTAATCCTGGAAGAGAAAAGGGTTTATACTTAGGAGTCCACAAGTAGCAATAATGGATGTGCAAATTAAATGATTAAAAAAAAAAAAAGACAAGTTCTCACTAGTAGATCAGGCTGGCCTCTAGCTTGAGATCTTTCGATTCTTGTGCTCCAGCCTCCCAGGTAATAGAATTACAGGTGTGAGACTCCACAACTGGCACACTTCTCACATGTAAGTGGAACTCCCAGCTGACTTCCACTCTCCTGCACTGCCAACTAGTACCTACTCCTAGGTCAAGCCAGAATAATTTCACTGCTCCATGCATCTCCATGCTATTCCTTACCCCTCTAAAAACAGGAGGATCTGAGAATGTAATTCATGAGGCTAACTTCCCATGTTTGGTTCTGACCTACTCTCATTACAAATGCTTCTTCATTATACACACCTCCTTCATGACGCTGAATAAGCTCCATGATGTCACGCATGTGGAAAAACACTTAACCTAGCACAAGTGATTAACAATATGCATTTTGAACTATAGGCTAGTCTGTTTCCAGGCTATGGTTCAAGCAGCTCTTACTGATGAAGAATGCACTCTGAGCACCAGTACCTCTACTGAGAAACAGGACATTCACACCTGGCGGACATTCACACCTGGCACACTTGTCTTGGAAGAGCTTCACTGCTAAGACTGTTAGCTCTTCCTGAACTCTTCATGTGGCCACTAAGTGACTAGGCTGGCGTTGTACCTGCGATGATCTTCCTGCCTCTGCCTCCTTAGTGCTAGTATTATACATTTACACACACACACACACATGTTTAAAGCAGTCTTGCTATGTTGTTCTGGCTGATCTGGAATTTGTTGACAATTCTTCTCCCTTAGTCTTACAAATGCTGGGACTGCAGGTCCTGCCCCTGTGGCTTTCCAGACCTTGTGAGCAGGGAAACAAGATCTTGAACAAAGGCAGCTGCTAGCTGTAGCAGAGAGCAACTGCACCCCAGTGGCACACTTCCTTACATGCCCTAAGTGGTTCTCTTTCTCAGGCTAGTACTTTTCCACAAGTCATGTGGCTTTTTGGCAATACTCAAACAGGAGCAGTTTTAATACTTATCTTCATGGTCAAAACATTTTCAAAGTCAAGGAGGATGGAAAACTGTGACTTTACAAGCTGAATGAATTTTATGCCTTTCCTAGGACTCAACACACAGTGGGGTTTCTGCAGCTGTAACAGGAGAGAAGCGAATGGGATTCTGTGACTTGTCCTAAGTTCACAGAACGATGATAAGATGCAGCACAGCCAGCTTTATCTCCTCTGTACTCCAGATGGGCTGCAGAACTCCTCTCAGCCCGGCCGACCGGCCGTTTAAACCCCTACTCCACACAGCTGGGCCTGGCCAGACTATTGTTTACAAGCTATTTGTTGGTTGCATACTTTGTGAAGCACTGTCGCTAGGCACCAGGGACTTAACTCTTACAATCAAGATGGGAAGTCCTGGTCCTCACGACAGAATAGAAAAAGACAAAGTAACTATCAACTGTGACATATGTAACAAAGAAGCAAGGGCTGATGCGGACAGGAAGAGGATGACAGCTGTTAGCCAAGCCTGCGGTGCCAAGGTCAGGAAGAGTTCAAGGTCATCTTTGATTACATAGTAAGTTCAAGTCTAGCTTCAGCTACAAGAGACCTTGTCTCAAACAAAATACCACCCAACAAACAACAACAAAACCCCAGCAACAATGAAATGAGGATGTGTATGAATGGTGTGCTTAGAGAAAAACAGAAAAAAGCAGATCAAATTAGCTCTGTTTAGACTATAAGAAAGCACTCTTAAAAAAAAAATCATTAGCCAGGCATGTTAGTGTACGCCTTTAATTCAAGTGGGAGGCAGACCCAGGCAGATCTCAGTGATTTTGAGGCCAGCCTAGTCTACAAAGCAGGTTCCAGGGCTACATAATGAGACCTGGTCTCAAAAAACAAACAACAAATCAGAGCCTGGTCTAGGGTCTGGAGAGGTTGCTCTTGGAGAGGACATGGCTTTAGTTCCCAACATCCACATAGCAGATGTAACTCCAGTTCCAGGGAAACTAACATCCTTTTCTGGGCTCCTGGGGCACCAGGCAGGCACGGTAGTGCACATACATACACACGTGCCGATAAGCACTCATACACAAAAAATAAAAATAAATCAATTTTAAAGAAATGTTTAGGACTGAGGAGGTGAGCTCAGTTGGTAAAGTGTATGCATGCAGCACATGCCTAAGGTCCTGAGTTTGGATCCCTAGCACCTACATCAAAAAGGTGGGTGTTAGCAGAGCACCACCTATATCCCAGAGCTGGAGTGGTAGAGACAGAAGGATCCCTGGGCTGTTCATCAGCCAGTCTAGACAAATGGAGAGACCCTGTCTCAAACAATGCAAGAAACAACCAAGGAAGACACACAGCACCAAGCCCAGGTGCCCCACTAGCATACATACACGTGGGTATGTATCCCCTTCCACATACTCTATTCCCTAATGCTTCTCTCCAGTTATATATGCATTATGTGTACAAAGTAAGTTATAAAGAACTCAAGTTCTGGGAGATACTTCTAACTATGGGGGAAGCAGGTAACACAATACTCCTTTAAAGGCAAACAAATGCAATTAAAAATTTAGTTTTGTTTTTTAAAACAGACTGGCCTTAAACTTATGATCCTCCTGCCTCAGCTTCCTGAGTGCTAGAATTATAGATGTGTGCCATCACACCCAGCAGGCAAATTCAACTAGAAAAATATAAGGGAAATGTGAAAATGAACCTGCTAGGGGAAAAAAGTACAGTCCTCCGTGCCCTAAGTACTTGGAATGTTACTTTCCTACTCACAACAAGTTAGTTCTGTGCTTTTCATTAGCACTCCAACATGAAGCCTCAGAGCCCAGAAGCTCATTTAACACACCAGAAATCTAAGAGGAAGAAAGGCCAGCTGCACTAGATTTGGTGACTAACAAATTACCTCTAGGGCAATAGCTCTAAGCACTGCAAATCTTAATTCCAACGACTCTTGGGTGTTTGCCAATACAGGGAGCGGACAGTCGCGTTCTCTGCCTGCCTTGGGTACAGGAAAGCCATGAGCAGGCCTCAACCCAGCTGAGTCACGAGCTTTGGGGTAACCAGTGGGAAGATACCAGAGTCTCCTTCCAAGGGTGACATTCTCTCTCACCTCAGTCTTTTCAGCAGGCCTCGAGAATAGAGCCCCATTTCCCTGACTCCAATACAAAAGAGCCCTGCTCTATTTCTGTTACAGAAACTCAACAAGATTGAAAAAATAACAGATAATGTGCAATCTCATTTTCAAACACAAATCTCTTTCATGTTGGAAAAAAATTAAGAAATGTGTCAGTGTCTGTAGCTATTCATCAGGCCACTGCCACTAGAAGAAGAGGAAAAGGCAGGCTTAGTATTTTCTCTAACTTTCCTAACAAGCTGCCCCCAGATAAAAGCAATGCTATCCTGATTACTGCTTCCAAGTATCAATGACCAGAAATGTAGCTTTGATACTTACTGGTACTCCAAGTTTATCCAAGTTATCCAGGAAATACTTCACAGACTCACCCTGAAAACAAGAAGAAAACAAAGTTACAAGGGCTTAGATGCTGCTCCACAGTTGATGCTGTATTGTGGGGCTGTTCACTTGGTCCAAACACCCTTTGTTTAGTCACACCCAGGGAAGCTGAAGCAGGAGGACTACCAAGTGTAAGGCCAGGCCAGGATGCATAAGAGAGACTCTGGGCTCTAACAAAAAAAAAAAAAGGAAAGCAAACTGGAAACAAAGAAACTTCGGTAAATACCAACTTTAAAGCACTTCTAATGGGCTGAAGGTACAGCTGAGGCCGCACAAGGCCGTGGGTAGTCCTCAGCACTAGAGTAAACCAATGCACAAGCAGCCGATAAGAAGCCCACCAGAGGCTACTACATGTGGTATTGCTTAGTGGAGGACAGCAAGACATGTGCTCCTGTACTTGACCTGTGACAATGGGTTAGCCTGACTGAAGGAAAGGAAAACAATGTCCAGCACTACAAAAATTGTCACTGCGCAAGTTTTCAGGTCACTGTAGGGACTTTTGTTATGACACCAAATTTGGTAGGCCTGGTTTCTTGAAGGCTGGGTCCCTGTGGGCCTAGAAACCCTACCAAAGAGCGTCTCAGGTCCTGCCACACTGAAGGCCTGTCTGTCCTGCACTCTGAATAGGTCTTCACCTGGCCACAGTTCAGTAGCACCTGACACTGGACCTTTGGAACACAGCAGATGACTAAGTTATGCAAAGCTACCAAACGTTGGCATGTTTTATTATATAGCATTTAAAACCATATTTGCCAACAATTGCGTCAATCTTATCACACGTCTGTGGGAGGCTGTCGCACTCACAGTGGTGGACAGATTCGGGTTTCCTATATTCTTATACTCAGCTGAATGCTTGAGCTTTGTACGACTAGCAACAAAAACCCATTTTCCTGAAATAGTGGGGTGGCTAAGTATCCAAATGCCAGTCATTCCTTTAGGCAAAAGTAGCATGGCCTGAGAAGGGTGGCTGCAGCAGCTCGGAAGAAGCCTGGTCGTCCTTCAGTTTCTTCAGACAATCGTCCTGTTTCTGTCTCCATACATATTCATCAGAAAGACACTCCAAGTGAAGACTGAGCTTGAGTCTTTTGACTGTTCAATCTAGGGTGGTCTTCAGGGAAACTAGTCATGGTTTGAAGGCTGTGTGCCATATCCACAAACACTTCTGGCCATAAAAACAAGCTGATGAAGACCACAACCAGTATGGATTGAGGCTTACATACTGATCTGCTGCTCTTTCCCTGAGGTACAGATGGTTGTGAGCTGCCTGATGGGGTGCTGGCAACTGAACCTGGGTCCTCTGGAAGAGCAGCCAGTGTTGAGCCATCTCTTCAGCCCCAAGTTTTCCCTTTTCAAACTGGGTAGCATCCATCCCCTCGAGCAACCTGTGCTGTTTGTAGGTTTAGAATCCCCTCCACTTCTCAAAACACACAGCAAAGCAACTAAATAAGCATCATGGTAGGTGGAGCACTTGAAGTGCCTGAATTATTTGCTTCAAGACAGAATCCTCCAGAAGGTACCTTTCAGTTTTAAGGAGATTTCTACAGCTGAACTGAACACAATTGTGGGGAATTGAACATACATACAGATGTGTCATTTGTAACTGTTATTTACTGTTTCTCCTATTTCTAAATGGGAACACATAGCAACTTGTATTCAAAGACCTAGTAAGGGTAAAACGAAGGGGCTATAAAACTGATACTTCAGAGTATAAAGAATGAGGACTGTGCCACTGGCTCCTGACCTGCAGGAACTAAGCACACCCACAGATATAATATACAACACACACACACACATATGCACGCACGCATGCACGCACGCACGCACGCACGCGCGCGCACTATATTTGTATCACACGCACACATACACGTATGCACTAAATAGAAAAAGGTTTGTGTCTATTGTGTCTATGTGAGTGTATGTGCACATGTATGCACAGGTGCTTATGCCTGTGTCCCATGCTGGTGTCCTCTATCACTCGATCTAGTCCTTTCTGAGGCTTGAATTTTCTAAGCTAGGCTGGAAGCTGGCAAGCCTCAGAGATCCTCCTGTCTCTGCCCTGCTCAGAGCTGGGACACCTTGTCACCCGGGTGCTGGAAAACCAACTGCTCCCCGTGGCTGTGCAGTGAGCACCTTAAATGCTGAGCCAGCTCTCCAGCCCTGAGAACTATCTTTTTTCTTCTTTTTCTTTTGTTTTTCCGAGACAGGGTTTCTATGTGTAGCCCTGGCTGTCCTCGAACTCAGAGGTCCACCGCCTCTGCCTCCCGAGTGCTGGGATTAAAGCGTGTGCATAACCATCTGGCGACACATACAGTACTTCTACGTTCTATCTTTTTAACAAACGGTTTTCATCTTCCTCCCTTCTTTCCTCCCTCCCGCTCTACCCTGTCCTTCTTCCACCCTTCCTCTTCTTGAGGCAGGGCTTCACTTTTTAACAAATTTTAATATTTCTTTTCCTCCCTCTCTTCTTTTTTTTTTTGAGGCAGAATTTCATTCACTGGCTTTGAAGTTACAGCAGACCTTCTCAGCCTCCTGACATTACAGGAATGAGCTACTGCCTGGCAGTTTTGGTAACACTGTTAGATAAACAGCTCTAAGTCCACAGCTTTCTGTACCTCTGCAATTATACCCACGGTCATCTTCTGGGCAGAGTTAGACAGTTTTAACTGCTAAGCTCTCCTGGTTTCCTGGTTTCACACAGGTGAAACACTGAGTTCATTCTTCAATAGAGAATCCGGACAAAGATAAAAGCACAGCCTGTGATCCTGGCAACTGGGAAATGGAGGCAGCCCAAGGACCAGTTCAAGGTCAGCCTGGGTTATGTGAGCCCTGCTTCAAAGAACCAAACAAAACCAAAAAAAAGAAAGAAAAAGAAAAGATCTCCACATCCAACAGTGAAAATTCAACTACATAAAAAGCATGAGGGCTACTAATCTTTCGGAGGTAAGATAGATGGAAGTCAGAATACCCTCACCACAAGTACATGAGCATTATCTGAAGCAGCATCCTTTCTTCCAAGTAAATACTTACACCACTCTATTGTTTGAGAGGGTTTACAGAAAACAGTACACATCCTAGTGGTATTACAAATCCATACAAAACTCTGAGAAAGTCAGGAACATTATGCCCCATAAAACCTTTAATGACCTTTGGCCTGTCCCCAGGAATTTACTCAGCACAAAGAAAAGGATGCACACAAAGGACACTTAAGCTGGAGTGATGGCCCACACTGGAGGATCAGGAGTCCACAATAACCAACGGCTTTGGAGTCAGTTTGATGCAAGCCTGGGATATCCGAGACCCTGTCTCAAACACCCAAAAGGAATAAATTATTATAAAATACCATTTATTCAGTGCCAATTACAACGATAAAATCTGGAACATTATTTTTCCACACAGAATTAGGAAAGAAACGTAATGAATCTAGGTATACTTAAACCTAAAATGTTACATTATTAAATATAATTATTTTATTTTATATCACTGCCACATATGAAATACTTGTGCTAGTTCAAATGCTAAACTGAAGTAGTAGATTATAAAGTCAAAGCCTACAACTTTAAGCTTCAAGGCATTCTTTCACTTTTGTTCTTCTAAATGTGGTACAATACTCACACAGTGGCAAAGCCCAACCCTGTTAATGTCACGGTTTTTAGTCACTTATCATATAGGGTTAAATTATTTAAATGTTTTCATACTGTCTGTATGTGCTTGGTCTCACCTTGCTGTCATTAAAAAGATCTGAATTCTACAGCACATCTCGATTCAAAGATCTGTGCGACTTAGCTCAGCTGTACATTACCTCCTTAAAATGGGCAGAGGTGACCGCAGCAGTGAGGTAACTACAGCCCATATATCTACTATAACCCTAGCACTAGAGAGGCCCAAGCCGGAGACTGGCCCAGCCTGAGGCCAGCCTTCCTTACAGAGTAAGTTCCCAGCAAGCAGGGATAGCCAGTGAGACCCAGAGGAAGAAGAGAGAAGGGGAGAAGAAAGGAGAGAGGGAGAGGAGGAGGAGGAGGAGGAGGAAGAAGAGAAGAAATAATCATGCTATTTTCAGAACTACAAATACTTTAAATAGTTCAGAGTGCACACTGCTCTTCCAGAGGCCTACACTTGACTCCCAGCACCTACATGCACCAGTCAACAGCCACATCCAGTGGCTCACCCACTTGTAACTCCAGCTTCAGGGGATCTAACACCCTCTTCTGGCCTCTTGCTGTGCAAATACCCACACACATAATTAAAAATAAATCTTACAAAAGATTTATTGTTATTTTGTGTGTACAAGTGTTTGCCTGTGTGTATGTTAGTGCACCATGTGCATGCAGTACCCACAGAAGTCAGAAGTGGCAAATGCCCTGGAACTGGAATTACATACGGTTGTCAGCTATCGTGTGAGTGCCGGAAACTGACCACGTGGGGACTGGGAACTGAACCTGGGTCCTCTGAAAGAGCAGCAAGGGCTCCTAACCTGTGAGACATCTGTCTAGCCCCAATGAAAACAAATCTTAAAAACAAAACAACTACACACACACTTTCCACCACCTTACTGCCTCTGTCTCAGTGCGGGGATTTCAACAGTGCTTCCACACCTGACTGAAGAGACTCATCTGAAATCTTGTGGGTCAAATTAGTTCAGAATTTATTAGAAATTCAAAATCCCATGAAAACCAAGTGATAACGATCACAGAAAAAGGCAGGTACCACAGACAAAACCAGGTCAGCCAGGGCTATGTAGTGAGTGAGATCCTATCTCAAAACTAAGAAGGGTAAAGAAAAGTCATGTGCACTGTTATCAAACCTTGGCTTCTACAGGCACTACACAAGAGTAAGGTAGAGTCCTCTGTGCATTCAGGACTCTGAAATTAAAAGTTTAATTCCCCCACATTTGAACCTATGATGGACTTCTATTTCCAGTCTTCCCACCTCAGCCACATCTACTCAAGGACATAATATATTCACTGTGATTCCTGTAGAAAGCATATTTTGGCTAAAATTGTCTCCAATCAAAAAGGAGATGCTGGGGCTGGAGAGGTGGGGCAGTTTGTCCCCTCCACTCTTCCTTGACAAGGTCTTGCCATTGAATTCAAGATACTTTTGTCGACACCTCTTGAGTTCTAGAATTTTTATCAGTAGCTTTTAAATTTTATTAAGGAGAAAAACCACAGAGAAAATTCTTATGATCTCAAAAATAAACAAATAAATAAAATAACACATAAAACTGAAAAATACACAATGTTCATAATTGGCAGTTTACCCATGAAGGCCATGGACACACAGCAGTGGCTCTGTACTGGGGGCCCAGGGCTTCTGATGATCCCTGCTGTTTGTGTCCAGTGCTGGGGGCCTGGCATCTGGCACCCTCCCCTTCAAGAGCATGTGTGAACCAAGAATGAAGGGCTGGGAGAAGGCTGCCCCTAACTACTTTTTCTTAACAACCTCAGAAGTGCTCATTTCTTCTAGTTTCTAATGCTGGTGTGAAGGAAAAGAAGGGAATCAGAGTTCTTTCTTTACCCCTGAGTGAGTGATCTGGCCAAGTTTCCAAACTTCCCTAGGTCCCAATTTTCCCAATAGTGGAAAGAGTTCAGCGGCTCAATAATCATTCCTTTACTGAACAAAGTACACTTAAAGTTCGATTCTCATACCAGGCTGTGGTGGCGACCACCTTCAATCCCAGCACTCGGGAGGCAGAGGCAGGCAACTCTCTGTAAGCTCAAGGCTAGCCTGGTCTACAGATAAAGTCCCAAGACAGCCAGGGCTACACAAAGAAACTCTGTCTTGAACCACCACCACCCCCCATTAAAAAAGGAGGAGGAGGAAAGAGGAGGAGAAGGAGGAGGAGGAGGAAGAAGAAGAAGACGATGACGACAAAGAAAGAAACAGAAGCAGGCGGCAGATCTCTGAGTTCAAGGCCAGCCTGATCTACACACAGAGAGTTCCAAGCTGGCCAGAGAAACAATGAGAGCAGTCTTAAAGTTAGACCCTCCTTTCAGTACAGGTCATGTTATTAACCTGAACTTTGCTTCTGTGTCTCCTTATCTGAGTCATGCAGCTTAGTCTCTCTACAAATACAACACAGGATTTCATGGAGTACACACAAACACTATAAGGTTAAGACTTGTTGGTCCTAACCTGAAATTGGGTTAGCTTTTCTTGGTCCATTCTCTACTACTGAAAGAAATAAAATCAAATTTCACATATAAACCCATTTCCTGGTTCAGACTTGAATCTCACGGTGTCACCTCGAACTCTTTTTCCTCTGCAGAGCAGTGAGGTGACTTTCTGTGGCAGACTCTTCAGTCCAGAGCAGCATGGCACACAAGTCTTCTAGTATTTTTTGGCTTGTGAACATTTAGGATCCATGTAAACAATGGCACTGTGGCCTGTAGACCTAATTCTAGCCCCACACATCCTGTTGGCAAAGTCAATGTACATCAGTGAGCTTCAGTTACATTTTAAAATTTCAAATCCTGAGAGGCGCTACAAACTTTATTTCATATCAGCTTTATCAAGTTGTACCTAAGCTGGAAATAGCTACACTGTTTCCCATTCCCAAGAATCATTTATTATAAATGTACTGTCTTTGCTTGTAGAGACATTATGGGCCAGGAGTCCCAGGTTTAAAGTTAATCCAAAAGCTGAGAACCTAAGTTAGAAAGTAATTTCTATAAAGCAAATATACTGAGAGACCCAGTTCACTTGACAACTACTGCCCAAGAGAAAGATGTTAATCCACATGCTCTTGTGTACCCCTGAAACAGCCAAAGGACAAGACTCAGTGTGCGCCGTTCTCTGAAGATACCAATTTCAGCTGGAGAAGAAATCACCTATTCTTTGAGAAAAATATACTGAAATTACTGACAGCTTTATGCCAATAGGGAAAAGACAACTTTACTTAAAGTAGTTGAGAAGTAGAGGTTTTAAAGCCTTAGCCAGGGTTCAGTGGTTCAGAGCACTTGTTGCTCTTCCAAGTCTGGATCCCAGAACCCAAGTTAGGAGGCTCACAACCACCTTTAATTCTAGCTTCAGGGAATCCAATGCCCCTTCTGGTTCTGTGTGAACGGCCACATACATGATGCCTGTACACACAAATATTTTACTCTAGAATGCGTTTGTCAATATGTAGCAAGGCCTTTAACAAAGACTGTCATTAGAGTAATATTGAAAAGAATGTGTGCAACAACTCAACCACAGTAGTAAAGTACTTTTGATAGAGAACTATTGGATTAATTTTATTTTTCTAGACTGAAGATCAGATGTCTACCCACAAAAGATTGTAGCCCACAGGCCAAATCCAGCCCATTGCTTGTTTTAGGGTTCACTTCTAAATGATTGGGGAAAACATGAAAAGAGTATTTTTAACATGTGGAATGGTATGAAATCAAATTTCAGAGTCTAAAAATAAAGCTATAGTGGTGCACAACCACACTCATTTACTCGTCTAGCATCTCTGCTTGCTTCCACACCCTGCAGCAGAGGGGGAGCGGAGGCGGCCTATGTGAAACACTCTGTATCTCTGTACCGCTGCCCAGGGCGCGGAGGGTTACAGTGAGCAAGTCTGAAGTTGAGAATGCTTCAAACGGCACCAATACTGCCACTCTGCTCCACCTCCCCTTTTCCTCTCGCACAAACACACTAGTAAGTTCAGATGCACCATAGAAAGAAAAAAGGATTCTGAATGCCATGCTTTTAATATACATCAAAATATCAGTACTTGTGTTGTTATTACGTTAGATGATGAAGTACTGTGTTTACTATGTAATGACACTGTAGATAACTAAAAAACTACAACGTATTCTTTATGCACTTGCAGACTAAACACGCCACCTATTTCCAAAGTTTCCATGTGGTTTACTGTTATCCAAGCAAGCAATGTCATTTACTGCTAGAGAGTTGATTAAGTCATGTTTGATTGCAGCAGCCAAACAAGACTGTCCAGAGATGACAGACTGCTATCCTTTCCGTGAGAACAGTTGCTCAGAGTTGAAGACAGAAGGAACAACCTAAACACTAGATGGGTCTCTGTGAGTTCAAGGCCAATCTGGTCTATATATCAAGTTCCAGACCAGCCAGGGCTACGTAGCAGGACCCTGCCTCAAAAGAAAATTATAATAACAGTAACAGACAGACTAATGAATTCTAGGACTTTCCTCCGTTCTTGCTGAATTTACTACCAACAGTGCTCAGTCAGCTGCCTGTCAAGTTTCAAGTACCCGGAGAACTGAGACAACACTCAATCAGTGCAATTGCCAGTGGACTCTGATGGGGGGGGGGGTGTCTGAGTGGACAAAGAAGGGGCAAACACACAAAGCCACGGGCAGTTAGCACTGAATTCCTCATCAACAGGTACCTTGTGGGAAACACATTAAGTCTAACAGTGCCAATGAGGAATTTAATTTAGTCCTGTGAACTTGGCCATCACCGTGTCCGGGAATTTTGTCAGAAATAAGAGTCAGTATTCATCTGGGAACGTAGCTCCATTGGTAGAACACTTTGCCTAGCATGCATGAAACCCTGGGTCTGACCCTCAGCACCAAGGTGCAGTGGCACACACCTGTAATCTCAGCACTTAGAAAGAGGCAGGAGAATCAGGAAGTTCAAGATCATCCTCTGTGGGTTTGAGGATGAACAAAAAGAACAAAATTAGACCGCAGTGTCAACAGAGAAAGGACAGAGAGAGGGAGAGAGGGAGGGAGGGAGGGAGGGAGGGAGGGAGGGAGGGAGGGAGGGAGAATGAAATGAGTATTCTGATGTGCCCTTTAAAAGTTCAGTGCCTTGGGCTGAGAGATGGCTCAGCCACTAAGGGCTAGGCTCACAACCAAAATACAAGTTCAGTGGCTCAAGAGTTTTACTAAATTTCCTGAGCATGGGGATGAAACGGACTTTCTTCTTCTCGACAAGAACTACCCTTTAACCACTGCTGTTGAACGCTGGTTTTTGAAATTAGCTTTGGGAAGAGCAGATTCTATTCTTAAAGGAGTTCAACCTAAAATTATAAGGCAAAACAGCCTATTTTGGAGACGCTTATACTCTGGTAAATGCATCTCAACAACTGGCATTATGACTGCATCTCTAGCAACGTCAAACTGTTTTTATACACTCTCCTGTGGTCAAAAGGAAGTAAGTCCTCATTTCCACATAAATTTGCAATGCACATCCAGTTCCAAATTCCAACTACAATTCCTGAATCATCCTTCAGCTCCTAATACATGCACAAAATCCATTTAACTGCAAATTAAAGCTTCTCCCAGCCTTCCAGCAGAAATGGTCAGTGTGAGACAAGAGCATGCTAAGAAGCACAGTGGGAAAACCTAGACTTTTTCTGAAGAATAAGTGCACTCAATGAGCTCACACGCTCATGTGGCAATGTCTATCTGCATTTTGCTGCTCTAAGGTGAGCCCGGGCCCTCACCAATGCAAGGTAAATACTCTACCACTGAGCTACATCCCTAACCAAAGACATTTTTCCAAGGATCAGGTGTGTAAAATGGTTTTTCACATCATCACTAATGGGCAAATACTTACAACAAATTTTGAAGGTAATAGTAACCATTGAACCTGAATAGGCAAAATAACCCAATTCTTACAAAAATTCCTCCAAAAAAAACAGCCTCTTACAAAAAGCTATACATAATTTTATTGCATTTGGAATTGTATTGCTAAAAAGGTTTGTAGAAACTTGTATTCTCTTATAATACTTACGTATGAGTTGTACAGTAATGCTCTTCATCTTATGTCTTGGCACAAGAAGTCTCAACTATATTATCTTGTCCTTTAGGAAAAGTGTTCTAAAAATTTTAGTTTGTTTATTTTGAGACACAGTCTGTACATATGTAACGCTGACTGTCCCAGAACTCACTATGTAGATCAGGCTGGCTTCAAACTCACCGAGACCTGCTTGCCTCTGCCTCAGAAATGCTAGGATTAAAGGTGTGTGGTAGCATGTTAAACACTTACATTTGTTTTGAGGTGAGTCACGCTATGTTGCCCTGGCACACAAATGCCTGAGCTTAAGTGATCCTTCTGCCTCAGCCTCCAAAGTATTACACACCTCATAAACCACACCCAGCTTAGATCAATGGTTCTTAACTGGTACAGACCAGAACTGTTTGATATGCATATTAAAATATCACAGATTCTCAGGTCTACTAAAACCTGTCATGCCAAAATCTTAGCAAGTCGCAAGAAAAGAGATTCTGATGCAGTCTTCCTTGGCATCACTTCATATCTCAATATGCATTTAAAAAGTTAACTTCATTGTTTGTGATTATACAAAATTAACTTTTTAAAAGCCTGGTAAAGGTTAGAGAGAGGGTTCGAGGCTTAAAAGCACTATCTTCCAGAACACCCAGGTTCAACTCCTAGCATCCACATGGCAGTTAACCATCTGTAATTCTAGTTCCAAGGGATCTAAAGCCCTTTCAGTCTCCAAGTATAACAGGCACGCATGTGATATTCAGGCATACAAGCAGGCAAAATACACATATACATAAAATTAAATAATAAAAAATAAAAGTGTGATTAAAAATGCCAAGCTACTAAGAAACTAGGTTAGAAATTTACTTTTATTTTACTACAAGAGTAGGTTTTAAGCAACACTGCATATTCTTCACAATTCAAATAAATCACACATGTACGTACATTCACACACAAATCAAGACTCCATTTGAGTTTAGGGACAGCCTGGTCCTAATGAAAGAATGAATGAATAAAAAAAATGGAGAGCTAGAGGACAGGATTAGACACGGGCTTCATATTGAGAAGCTCATCTGACTGGGATCATAAGGTAAGGATTTTGGAGAAAACTCTGGGAATAATGAAGGATCACTGATCCAATCTACTTATGTTGCTTGGTTAAAATCTACCAGGCAGCTGTGGTGAGCCATACCTGTAATCTCCAAAGTCTGAAGCAGGAGGATCTATGGGTTCAAAGCCAGCTGGCAAGCTGGAACTATATAAACCAAGACCTTGTCGACATCAAAAAAACAAACCCAAACCTAACCAAATCCCTGCTTACTAAGACTCACCTAGAACGGGAGGAAGATATCATTCTCAGTGATAAATACTGAACCAGTGAACCAGAATTTCTTGTTTGAATACTTAGCTAGTCCCAAGTGATTATACTGTCCCCTATTTTTCTCTTTAAAATGAGCCCCAAAGTCAGAAATGGTGGCAAATGCCTGAAAACCTCAACACTTGAGGTTGAGACAGAAAGGATGTCATGAGTTCAAGGACAGCCTGGACTATACTACACACTAACAGACCAACTCAGGAAAAAGAAAAGCTTGACTTCAAAACAAAGGCACCTTCCTGGGCTTTTGCAAGAGCTGAGCACCTTCCTTCCTCCTGTACCCAACCCCATGCCTGACACAACTCCTTCCATTCTTCATCCGAGGACCTTACTTTTCATAGACAGAGACGACGAGACTCCAAGTTGAACAGTCTGCAGAACACCTAGTCTTGCCCATTTTACAGATTTTGAAAAGTCTGAAGGACAGAAGTTATATGGTTTATCAAGACTAATCCAGGGGGTAGAAATTGAAAGAAAACTATTTTAGGGGCAAGAATTCAAATTCTTGGTTTTTTCCCAGTAAGATCAGTACTGAAGAAACATGAATTTAAGATATACTCATTTTCACTCTTTTTCCACTGACTATGGCTTCTCCCAGCTGCCCCTGCCCTCAGGAATTACCCCTTCTGTTGTTTGCACTGAGGACTTGTGCCTCTCAAAGCTCCTTACTTTGACATATGGTCTTGTACAGAAACACCTAGCTACACTCAAACTTTTGCTCTCTGTATTGCAGAACAGGATTGTTATCTTGTACATAGTAACAGCTACGGCAACATCTGCTGGACGCTTTGTATTGTAACTTCCCCTTTCCGACATCCTGTTTCCATCAGTCACTGAGAGTGTAACATATGGAATGATGGTTTCTAGAGGAATGATTAGAGCACATATAGCTTAGTAAGTCCTATCTGCTTATAAAGGTGTAAGCACAAACAACAGAAAAGCAAGAGATGAACGTAAGTGAATATGGCTAAGTTCTTCCAAGGCATAAAGTTCATTTATTTTCTCAGCATGTCTGGATATCATGAAAAGCATTATAGAAAGTTACAGTATCAAGAGAATATGAAAACAAAATTCAAAGTCCCTCAGTGTGAGGGCAATCATTAAATGTTACCGCCAATCAAAGATGGATGCAAAGAAAGTGATAAGGACGGAAAGAGAGGATATACAAGTTGAATTTTAAAGTCACATTTATTCACGTGTGTGTGTGTGTGTGTGTGCGCGCGCGCGCGCGCGCGCGCGCATGCGTGTGCACATGCACAAGTTGTGGCACATGTGTGGAGATCAGAAAACAACTCCTTCCACAACTTGAGTGCCTGGACTAAAGTCATGCTGTTAGACTTGGCAGCAAGCACTTCCTTTACCCACTGAGGCAGCTCACTGGCCCTCAAACAGGACTGAAGGGACTGGATGACGGCGAAGCTTCAGAACTGCTTTTTTCTCTAAGTAGATTTAGGTTTCTGAATACTTGTCTTCTAACCAACAGTCAAGCAGGGTGGGGCCTAGTCCAGGTCTCCATCTGCAGAGATTAGGAGGAGCCACAGATCATATGGAATTTGAAAGATTCTTGCCACAAGCAGACATCCTAAATGCTCACGCAAGGACATTAGACAAATGTCAAACTGTAGGTAGTATGTATTGTGTGTGTCGTAACTTCACCATCCTCAACTATTTTTATAGACTATGATCAGAGAAGACAAACTGAAATCTGCTTGTCTGTACACTAGGACTCAGCTCTGTAGCAAACCTGATCCCTAGCACTGGGGGAATAAAATGTTTTCTACTCAGATGAACCATCATTGCTTAATCTCATAAAATGTGAAAAACTTAAATGCAAAGCAGTTAGTATGTTTCTAAGTGGGAAAATAAGTTTGCTTTAAAAAATATTAAGAGATTTTTAAAGGGTCACATTTTTATTTATTGAGCCTCTTTCAGTTGTTACTGCTATCACCTAAAATAGTCTTTTGTTAAAAATACAAGTTATTCAAAAATATCAAAATTCAAAAGAAAAATCCATCTGTTATCAATATTCACTTTGTGGGGTATGGCAGTATAGGTCTGTAATCAATCGATCGATCGATCAATCAATTTTCACTTTGCAGGGCCTATTGGAATAGGCCTGTAATTGTAGCTTCTTAGAAGGCTGGGGAGACGAGACTGGAGGGTTCTAAGTTGAAGGCCAGTCTGGGCTACAGAGCGAGTATAGCCTGGGCTACAGAGCAAGCTCCTAACTCAAAAGAAGAGACAGGTAGGAGGGCAGCACACACTGAATCCCAGCCTGTTTCATTTCTGCCCGTCTAACAGCTCGGCTTGCCTGGTTTCAAGGGATTTCTTTTACTGATTCTTATCTTTGACTTTTTTTTTTCTTTCATTTTTCTCTGGGGAAAAAGTATTTGATGTTGTACACACACTACATTTCAAAAAGGGCAGTATTGTCATCTTTGTAAAAAATGCATATATAAAGCACCTCACATCATTTTTTGTTTGGTTCACAGAAGCATAACAATATTTACTGATAGCAAAAGAAACTGCCATTTTTCCTTTGCTCTGTCAATACATCAAAACCATCTACACTCTAAGTTAATGAAACTTCAAATTTCTTACTAGTATTTTCCATGTCACACTTAACGATTCTAAGAGCCAAAATTAGTCAGTTATATTAACTCTCAGTATTTGAAAATTATTTTTTCAAAATAAATCTTTCTACACCAACCTAAGACAGTTTATGATAATCAAAGTAAAAATTTCCTCAGGAATACTACCTTTGGCTTACTTAGAGCAAAGTTCCATCCATTCCCTCCCCCCCCCCCCCCACACACACTGTAACAACAAACAGGCTCCCAGTGTAAAAGAAGAGACACCTGGGAAAGAACCAGGTCCTCCACTTTATTATGCAGGCTCCGCCCTATTGCCACAACTCTCAGCTAGGAAATGCTGCTTTATGTCAAGTGTTTTAGATTTATCACCAGAATAATTTGTGGCTAGTAATCCTAATCATAAAGCATATCTACTAAAAGTAATTCTCCTACTACAGAAGTCATAAAACAAGTACCTTATTTTATGAAAAAGCTTTATCCTGGAGGAACAGAGATCCAAGCATCCCCTACTAAGCATTTGTAAATGTGCATCCTATCAAGGCTCGGTGATTCTGTCAGTGTCTCATGAAAGTAAAGCACACTTTACATGGGAGGACTTCCACACTGCAGCAGTGGGCAGCTCTGACCAACAGGGCAGCGATACGGCAGGTTTATCCCAGATGGCAGGTACTGTTTAGAACCACTACTTTAGCTTCCTAAGAAAGCGGGAGCATTTAAGTAAAAAGTTCACACCCATTTCTAAGGAATCTGCTGGTACTGAGAAAAGTCACCTTCAGGAAATGCTGATGTTGCAACCATAAAGGAGCCGGATATGAAGCTGGACAGAGAGTACAAAGGAGTTTATCTCAATACCCAACATGTATTCAAACACCGGAGGAAGATAACCAAAACGTCAACAAAGATGTCTCAGATGGCACAGAGCATCACTGTGGAATTTTTTTACCCCCAGAAAACATGTATGGCTTAGAATGCCACATTGGGCAGCTCACCACTGCCTGTGATGACATTTCCAGGGGATCTCACACCCTGTTCTGGCCTCCTTGGGCACCTGTGCACACACAACGTACCGTGTGTACATTCAGTCAGACACAAACAAAAAATAATAAACTGGCCGGGCGGTGGTGGAGCACGGTGGTGGCCCACCAGCACTTGGGAGGCAGAGCCAGGCGGATCTCTGTGAGTTCGAGGCCAGCCTGGGCTACCAAGTGAGTTCCAGGAAAGGCGCAAAGCTACTCAGAGAAACCCTGTCTCGAAAAACCTAAATAAATAAATAAATAAATAAATAAATAAATAAATAAAAGAATAATAAACTGAAGTCATTCCCTCCAAGAAGCTAACAATTTTCCTACTCTTCAGTTTGCTCATAATACATTTAATACAGTAAAGGTTAAAGTTCTGAGCCTTGAAAAATGCTTCAATGTTAAACTTAAAAAGAGCCAATCATACACAATCTCAAAACCATCTAAAGAATATCGAAGGTCTGAGAAGACAGCTCAGTGAGTGTGTTGGTTAGTGTTTTGTTTTGTCAACTTGGCCCAAGCTGGAGCCACCTGGGAAGAGGGAACCTGACCTGAGGAGTCGCTGTCATCAGATGGCCTGTAAACAAGTGTGTGGAACCATTTCTTGACTAGCCTAGGAGGGCCCAGCCCACTCCAGGCAGAGCCACCCCAGGAAAGGTGGTCCCGAGTGAAGAAGAGCGAACTGAGCAAACCAGGGAGCAAGCCAGTAAGGAGCATTCCTCCATGGCCTGTTTCCTTCAGCTCCTGCCTCCGGGTTCCTTCCCTGGCTTCCCTCAGTGATGGGCTATAACCTGCATACTAAAATAACCCTTTCTTCCCCCAAGCGGCTTTTGATCAGTATTTTATCACAGCAGTAGACAAGCAAAGAAGGGCAGGGGTAAAAGCACTAGTGTGTGCACAGCCTGGAAGCAGAGCGCAACCCCTGCGCGCACACGGGAGGACAGAACCAACTCCCCAAGTTGTCCTCTGACCTCCAACACAACACATGTGCCCCTCCCCACAAACGCTCACACACCTTTTTCACAAACACACGTTTGTGTACATGCTCTCTAACACACACACACACACACACACGTTTGTGTACATGCTCTCTAACACACACACACACACACACACACACACACACATATGCACACACAGGGAGAGTAAAAAAAAAAAGAAAATCATGCTTTGCCACAACTAGAAATCTTCAGTAGTGCATTGGTTTTACCTTTCTTTTTTCTTTTTCCTCATTTTCCAAAAACCAATGACCTGCACTGCAGGCAAGCGGGAAGAAAGGGGCGAAAGGGGGAAACATATCCTCCCTGGTTCAATCTCCCATGGTCTCCACGGGGAGTGTGGTCAGAGGCTTCCTGACCCCCCAGGCCCTATGGGTGCACAGCAGATGGAAGTTTGGCTCTTCGATGATATACTACAAATCCCCAAACTCAAACACTGCAGGATAATATTAAAATAAACCCTTTCTTCATTTATTAGTACTAACTAATAAATGAGATGCAGGTGACAGGAAAATCCAAATGGCTTCACTCCTAGTTTAGTGTTGACTCCATATTCCTAAGCTCTCTTGCCAAGCGCGAAGTTCCACCCAGTCAGTCATTTGTCTCATCCCTGAATCCTATCAGACAGCAAAGCAAGGCCATCTGAAAATATTTCAAACACTGCCGAATGTGCAAATTAGCTCAAAATGTACCTGGTCACATCAGTTCCTGTCTCCAAGTCACGATCTGGCTAATTCTGTTAGCATGAAAGGCAGAAAAGCATGGGCCTGAGTACCAGCCAGACATGGGCTGTGGAGCCCTGCAGCCTTGGGTCTGAATCGTGAACAACTCCCTGCTTTCTCTGAGGTCCATCCTTTCTCAGCTAAAAAGCAGCTGCTAACAGTGCAGAGAAGAAGAGCACAAACCCTGCCAACGACCACTACCTGTTCTTCTCCCCTCTAGGACTGAGAACTACCAGGACGGCAAACCACCGATCCATTGGAGCTCCTAGGGTCTCCTCTGGGCCCGCCGCAGCATACTACGCAGAGCAAGTACTCGATGCAAGCTTGATGAAGAACTGAAGGGCATCGGGTATATACATACTGAGCACATGACTACCTTCACTTCTCTAAATGGAAGTGATCACATGTAAAACACTCAAGCACAGTCTGTATTCACAGGCTCCACATCTCCAGCTCCAACCAACCTCAGTCTGAAAATACCGGGAACGAAGTTTCCATCTGGAGCCATGCACGGTGGCACAGAGAGGACTACAAATTAGAGATCAGCCTAGAACTACACAGCAAAGCAAGAACTGCATGTGCACTGAACACATACTCTTTTCTTCTTGTCATTATTTCTGAAACAATAGCGCACAATAGCTACTTTCATAGCACACCACTGTATGAGGCGTTATTAGTATGCCAGAGGTAACTTAAAGCACACGCCAGGTTGTACTTAAGTTAGATGCAAATATTACACCATTTTATACCAGAGACTGCACATTAAGATTATGCTATCCCAGGGGGTTACCAGACCCCTGAGGACATGAAGGGACAGCTGTAAAAGAGAGAGAGAGAGAGAGAGAGAGAGAGGGAGAGAGAGAGAGAGAGAGAGAGAGAGAAACTCCTCTGTGTTTATTTAGCATAAAAATTATTTTGAGACCTTGTTCTCTCATTTATCCCAAGCTGGCCTTGAACTTGTGGTTACATCTCTGAGGAGAACTGATCTTCCTGCCACTACTCATAAGTGCTAAGATTACAGGTATTATCTTACCAGGCCAGCTGATGGGGTGCAAGCAATCAAAGCCTAGGCTGTGAGCATACTAGGCAAGCCCTTTACCAACTAAGCTATACCCACAGCACTTATCTAGCCTATTAACTCATTTTTAACTCATACGTGCAATGCAAAGATATTGGTTAATACAAATACAATGTGTCTGAACTTTAAAAAGGTCTGAAAACCACAACTTGCTAAGGCAGGTGGTTGAAAGTGCTGCAGAAGGGAAATGGGAAGAGTCAGGCTAACTTCAGTGAATCTTCTCCACTTCCTCACCGCTCTTCCCTCCTCGGGCACTTCCAGTCTGGCCTCTCCCTCCCCATGTCACCTGCCAGCCAGAGCCTTCCTGCTGCCAGCTCCTTGCTGACCCGTGGCACTGTTCTGTCTTCCAGCACTTTACCACGTTCCTGCAGCATTTCTTCTCTTAAAAAAAAATGTATTTAGCTTGTTTTCAAACATGGTCTTACTATGTAACTAGGTGACTTCAAACAAGCAATCCTCCTGCCTCGATCTCCCAAGTGCTGCACCAGTACATTCCAGGGCACTTCTTTTCATGGTGATTTCTGCCTCTGAACATTCTCCAAAGATGCTAAGGTTCCTTAAGACTCTACTATGAGCAGCCTTCTGTTTGTATACCTTACACTCCGAGAAACCACATACAATGCAAGCCAAGAGTTCACACACTTCTCCTCCAGCCCCAAACTCTATCCTGGGTCCAGACTCCAGGGTCAAAGCCCGCAGTGTCTCACCCACCTGAAGGCACTGCCCCTCCTGCAGCTCTCCCAGCCAGTCTGCTGCACTCAGGACAGACCCAGTAGCAAGGCTCTCCATACAACAGCCTCCGTGTCTTGCCCAGAGTCCTCTGGTGGCTTCCCACTGCATTCAGAAACCCCCAACTCCTCAGTATGGACTACAGGCCGGATAGCAACCAGTTGTCACCAGCCTCTTCCATCTGGTCAGGCCCCCTGCTTGCTCTGCCCTCAACAACATTGAACAAGTTTTCTGATAAGCAACAAGCTTTTCCAGCTTCACACATGGGCTCCTTCTGCCTGGTGAACTCTTTCCCCCTTCCCCCTGTCTGGCTGACACTTTCTCATCCAGTATGTCTTAAATAAATGTCACCTCCTTGAACCAAATTCTTGGTGTCTTGATTCTTCTTAATCATTTCATTTGGAGCACCGATCATATGTATAATTATATATGTCCGCCTATTTACCATAGTTAACTCCAATTAACATCTGCAACCAACACAGAGATTATTTCTATTTGGTTCCCGAGCAAACAAGTCTGCAAAAAGATACCTGCCTCAACAATGGGTGTGCAATGGCATGTGACTGATACCTGCCCCATCAATGAGTGTGCAACGGCATGTGACCGCATGGCTGCCAGGTGTGCCCACAGAACTGTTAGGAACCTGCACCCTGCTTTCCTGTTACCCAGGGCTTTCCTATCCTCATCGTTTTTTTTTTTCACATTTGCTTTTTATTTTCCACATCTGAGGAGAGGGAAAAAAACAGATTATAATGAAACTAGACAGTTAAAAGTAATAACTCCATATCTTTTTTTTTTTTTTTTTTGGTTTTTTTTTTTGGTTTTTTTTTCGAGACAGGGTTTCTCTGTGTAGCTTTGCGCCTTTCCTGGAGCTCACTTGGTAGCCCAGGCTGGCCTCGAACTCACAGAGATCCGCCTGCCTCTGCCTCCCGAGTGCTGGGATTAAAGGCGTGCGCCACCACGCCCGGCATAACTCCATATCTTAATACCTGCGCACACACAACACGCATAAAAGACAGACATAATCATTCCTATAAAAATTTAATTGCTATAAAATAAAACTTTTAAATCAGATTAAGATATCACATATTAAAGTTAAAGCCAAAGGAAATAGATTGTTTTACTGTGAACATGGCAAATTAGCAATAGTTAAAGGTAGCAAGTCATTTGTGTAGCAAGATTTCTAACTGAATAGGCTAAATCCCATCATCCACTTCAGACTTGCGAAAGTATGTGGCTTTGAACTCAGGGCCTTCCACATACCAGGCAAACACCCATCTTTCAACATTTTTATTAGGATAACTAGTATTTTTCACCTTTATATAGAATTTAATTACTTGGGTTTATCAAAATCAATAAAAAAAAAATGAAATGTGGAAAACACCATGCCCATGTTTTTTTATCTGAAGTCCGCCCATGCCCATGACCTCACTCATCAGATCTACTACAGCAGTTAGCAGGGTCATCACAAGCAAAACCACCCCCAGCAATGTGGAAAACGTGGGCAGCTGCTGTCACTAGTAATGTCCACAAATCTTTTACTTAACAGCGAATGGACAACAAACTACACATCCTTCAGTCTGAAGGCTAAGCAAAAAAATCACATGATAATAGAAGATGACAGACTCTCTGAGTAATTTCTATCCTACTTAACACAAAAACACTTTTAAGTTGAAAGAGTACACCTGTAGGTCCAGTTCCTGGACACTGACGCAGAAGGATTCTAAGTTCAAGACTGTTCAAACTTAGAAACAATTTAAGTACCACGTGTGGCGACCTGCACCTGTAATCCAACATAGGGGAGACTGAGGTAGGAGGATAGCTGTGAATCCAAGGCCAACCTGGGCTACATAGCGAGCTCCAGTCGAGTCTGTACTACAGAGGAAGACCCTGTCTCAAAAGGAATGTAGTGAATATTCTGTCTCAAAGTAGAATAAAAAGCACTTGGGAGCCAGGGACAGTAGCTGAGGAAGGTTCACAAGTTCTAGGCCAGGCTGAGCCAGAGTCAGACCCTCTCTCAAAAAGCAGAACAAACAAACAAAAAAGCACTGGGCATGTAGTTCGGGGTAGAGCACTTTGTCCACTGTGCTCAATGCTTGGGTTCAAGCCTTAGTACCATGATAAATAGATGATGGATGGATGGATGGATGGATGGATGGATGGATGGAGGTAGGTAGATAAGATAGACATAGGACAGATAGACAGGTGAGGGCTGGAGAGACAGCTCAACAATCAGGAACATTGGCTGCTCTTCCGAAAGACCCAAGTTTGATTCCCATCAACACAAGTTGGCTCACAACCACCTGTAACTCCAGTTTTAGATCCAATGCCCTTTTCTGGCCTCCAAGGGCACCAGGCAAGCATGTGCTACAGAGACATACATGCAGGTAAACCCCCTATATGAATGGATGAATAAGTATCAGGTGTGGTGGTGCATGTCTATATTCCCATCACTTGAGACATAAAGTCAGGAGGATTAGTTCAAGAACATCCTCCGCTACACAGCTCAAGGTCCTACGTGAAAACAAACCGAGCAGGGAGGTAGAGATGGAAGGAATTCACAGAAGAAAATTTGTAGTTACTTGGGAAAGATAGCTTAGTGGTTAAAAGCACTCTCTGCTCTCCTAGGTTCAATTCTCAGCACCTACATGGTGACTAATAATTATCCAGAACTTGTATCCCAGATCTGACATCCATTTTGGCCTTCATGTACACTGTGTATAAGTGGGCACAAACATACATGCAGGCAAGACAATCATACACACGTTTTTTGGTTTTGTTTTTTTTGTTGTTGTTGTTGTTGTTGTTGTTGTTGTTTAAGTTATTCAACCAGGTGGTGGTGGTGGTGGTGGTGGTGGTGGTGGTGGTGGTGGTGGTGCACGCCTTTAATCCTAGCACCCAGGAGGCAGAGCCAGGCGGATCTCTGTGAGTTCGAGGCCAGCCTGGGCTACAGAGCGAGATACAGGAAGGCACCAAAACTACGTGGAGAAAGCCTGTCTTGAAAAAAAAAAAAGTTATTCAAAGACTAGAAAACAGTACCCCAGGGTGTTAAAAAACAAAAGTCCCCTACTCTACTTATTCATTTCAGCTCTTTTTCTTCTTAAAAAAAGAAATGCTCTAACTAAATATAATTACAAACTAAATATAATTGCTCTGGTTCAAAGAACCCAAAGGCCTTTGGGGATGTAAAGACAGGATGAGTTTTGTTTATTAATACTGTTGGGGTTTTTTGTTGTTCTTGTTGTTGTTGGGTTTTTTTTTAAAGGTTTTTCTTCATAGCCCTGGCTGTACCGGAACTCACTCTGTAGACCAGGCTTGCCTTGAACTCAAAGATCCACCTGCCTCTGCCTTCTGAGTACTGGGATCAAAGGTGTGCACCACCACAGGCCAGCTATTAATACTGTTTTTAAATGCTACAATCAATAGCTGTTTTCTTTTTCTTCAGGGAGAACAAACGTGAAATCTGTTTTTCTTTATCAAGACAAAGTAGAAATTCTCAATTAAACTAATTGGGCTTTTTTAGTTATTTTTGTACAAAATGCTAAGTTTATCTCACAAAAAGCAACATAAAACTATTTTTAACACTAAGTACTAAAAAATTAAGGATGCAAGGAATTTTTTTTTAGCCTTGGAAATGAAGGCTAATTACCCTCTGTAACCTGGGAACTCAGGGGACCTCTGCCAAGTCACAGGCAGGGAAATGGCATGGCAGGAAGGGTACACTCTGTGTGTGTGTGTGGACAGGCCATAGAGACGGGACAGGGACACAGGGGAAGAGAGAGAAAGCATCCAGCGGGACGGCAAGCAAGCCACCCGCACCTGTGCCGACAACCACCTCGGCACACTTCCAGCAGGGGACGGGATTTGAGCCCCTCTCCCTACACAGTTTCCGAACTACATAACTCTGACTAGAAAGGCCACTGTGAAAATGGGATCATGGTGTGTCAGTCCACCGAGTATCTGTACAATGCTTTATTATTTAAGTCATCTTTATTTTCAATACTGGTTGAGTATCTAAAATGTGAAACCTTCCAAACACAAACTTTTTTTTTTTTTTAAGATTTATTTATTTATTATGTATACAGTGTTCTGCTTGCATGTATGCTGCAGGCCAGAAGAGGGCATCATAGCTCATTACAGGTGGTTGAGAGCCACCATGTGGTTGCTGGGAATTGAACTCAGGACCTCTGGAAGAATAGCTGTACTCTTAACCACTGAGCCATCTCTCCAGCCCCAAACACAAACTTTTAAAGCACTGACATGATGGCACAAGTGGAAAATTCCATGCCTGGCATCATGTGACAAGCCTCAGTCAAAACACAGGCACACTGAAAACTTATACAGTTACCTTCACTGTATACACAAAGTACAGGTGACGCTCATGTGTAGACTTGGGTTTCATCCCTCACTGTGTATATGCAAATATTTGAAAAGATGGAAAATCTGAAACACCAAACATGTCTGATCCCAAGAATTTTAGACAAGGGATATTCAACCTGAATTATATTTGGTTCTTTAGGATTAAAGAATTTATTTTTAAAACCATTCACAAATATGTACCCAATGGCAGTTCACAGCTGCCTATAACTTGAGTTTCAGGGGATCCAATGTCCTCTTTTGATATCTGTGGGCACCTATGTGTATGTTGTATATACAATTTGTACATAAACTCACACAGGCACACATAAATATTTTATCTGAAAATGAAGCAAAGTGCTATTAAAAGGCAGCAAGAGCCAATGTACCAAAGAGCACTTCAGTTCCTCTGGACGTGTGATCCTCTTGGAAATTACACTGTGTACCAAGAATGTAAGTCAGACATTCTACTTCATTCAGAATTCAGAACTATTATATTAGCAATTAAGTTCAGAAGAGTAAAACCAATCAAAGCTTACAGTACTTCTTTCGACAGCTACTTATGTGCACATGGCATATAAGAAATATTAATAATATTGCTGAAAACGCCAGGCATCACGCTAATGTCTTATATGGATCATCCCATGTAATCCTCACAACAGACAATAGATTCCATAGTCATCTGTATTTTATAGTCACTGAAACCAATTGAGAGAGGCTGAGGGACTTGTCCTAGCTCACACCTAGACTGACAGCCAGGGAAGACTGGTTGACCTTGCTCTATTTTTAGTCTATCAGCCAGAAACCACCTCAAAAAGTAAGGGATCACATTAAAGCCTATGTAAAAATGTCTCATTCTTTGAAAGAGGTTAACTTTTTAACAGGTATGGGAAAGAAAAGCATAACCAAGTACACAGGACTGACTACTTGGACCACAAAGCAAAATAAAACAACAGAGAAATTCTACCCAAGGGATCTATGTCCATCACAGACACAATAAGGATGAAAAAGTTCACCCACTGTACTGATTTTAAAATCTTGAATTGGGCATGGTACAATAAGCCTGTACTCCCTGCCCTCAGAGGAGGCTGAGCAAGAGGATCACAGGGAACCCCAAACAAACAAACCAAAATTTGGATACAGTTTTCCAAAAGAAGAGCAATTGACTGTGAAAAATTAACTACCATCATTATGATATAGCACCAACTTTAGCCAAGTCCACTAAAGTCCAGCTCTCAAAACTATTTCCTTGATCTCTATCAGCCCACTCTAACAGCTCTGCTCCTGTGGCTGTAACAAATTCTTTTAAAAAGCAGTATCTTGTAAAAAAGATAAGCTCATAATATAGACAGAGTTAAGAATGAAGTATGTTCAAACAAGGAAATAAAAGTGACTGTAAATAAACAGAAATACAGTTTTTAAAATTAGGTCTTTTCAGACCGATACACAAATTTGTAACAAGCAGCAATCTGGGATGCTCATACACACACAGTATGGGCAATAATGTCTCTATATGAGAAGCATGTCAGGAGTAAATAGCCCATTCTGATATTCCTCTCTCCAAAGCAAAAGCAAATCTGGGAAACAGACACAAGACAGGCAGTAAGTAATCTTCAGTGACATTTCAGAAAAGACAGCACCGTGGATGAGGATTCCTGCCACACTGAGCTTTAAGGAAGGGAAGTCTCAAGCTGAGCCTGCCAAGATAAACTATGCATCCAATAAACCACTCAAAGTAGGCAAGCTTGCTATCTACGTCAGGTAAGAGCACTTCTATCCTAGCTGTAAGTTAGTTGACAAAGAAAAAAGAATAAACAGAACATTATGAACACTCAGAGTGCAAAAAAGGACATGTGAAGATCACTGCAATGCCAAACATTAACAAAGCCTTCCACACACTCAAAGCAATGCACTAGAACTCAATAGAGGTATGCTGGTTATTTGGGGAAAGGGAATCTAAAAAGGCTGGAAATGAGAGGAAAGACGATTGGTCCAGGGACATAAAGCTTGAATGCCTGCACAAGGGTTCAGTGGCAGGGCAAGGAGTGACGGGCCAGGGGTGAGCAGACAGGGCTCCCGCTCCGCAGTCCACTATCATTTACTAGGCCTGGGGACCAAAGGATCAAGGAGCCTGTGCCCAGCCTCATTCTTTTTCCATCGATGAGCTGAGGACAACAGCAAGTAGCTTGTCACTGTTTGCTGCTGAGGAATCAGGGGATAATATATGCAACAGTGATTGGAAAAATACCAAGCAATTGTCCCAAACATGAAGGTACTAAACAGGGACTATACTTATCAGCACTATTAACTCTTTAGAAAAATAACAGACACCCCCAACTTGTTTAAGCTGCAGCCTATTTGTAAAGGGAGAATGGGAACAGTCCATCCAGGAAGTGCTTGGGCTGTTGTTTTCTTTAAAGTGAGCTCATAAACTTTTGTCCTGGATTAGATCCACACACGAAGTAGAATTCTGAAACTAAAGCCCAGTTATAACTAACCTAGTCATAGTGAGACTACTTCATTGCTCCATCGCTTCCCTATTTAATAAACACATTAGCAGCAGCACCAATCACTTCCCAGTAACTGTTTTCTGTCAGAGGTGATATTGAAGGCACTGTACTACCCTTTAAAGTGTCAAGTGCTCAGGCATCCCCTGGGGTCTCTGGCTTTCTTCCCCTGACTCTGTCCAGAGTCTCAAATACAACCCTTGAACTCTCTATGCAGCCAAGCTGGTTTCCAATACAAGATCCTCCTGCTTCAGCCTGGCCTCAATCACCTTTTTAAAGCAAACCCAAATTTGTGTTAACGAATTATCAAAAGACTCAAATGGTATTCTATTTCCAATAAGGGCTGCAGTGCAAACAAAAAACTTTACCATTCAAAACTGAAGTTTCTAGTTTTACTTAGTTGACACTCAGCTCCTTTTTACAGACCACTCATGAAGCAAAACAGTTACTTTGCTACATAGGTTGCAGGAGAATCTGTCTCCACCAATACCTGTATCACCTTAGAGAAGTGAAGCTACCACTTCACAAACTGTCCTAGCTGAGCAGGAAAACACAAGTCGCACTGAAGGTACAATGAATGATGAACAAGAATAGTTTTGATTTCAAGAGCTGCAAAGCAGACTGGCCATACAGGAAGCTGTACTAATGCTGACCAAGTTAAACTGTTTACAGAAACTAGGAAGCTGTCCCCTGTTCCTCCCGCTGTCACACACCCTGTCCTGTCCTCTGTGGCCAGGCTTGCTTATACTGCTGAACTGTAACTGTAAATTGACCTAAGAGACTAGTAGGCGGTGACTCCCAGGCAGGCTCTTACTCTGTGTGGCCAGCTGTATCCCAGCCAGCCAGCCCTCCCCCAGCCAACCTCACCTAGGCAGTCATCCACATTACCAGATGCCCTAGCCACTGTCATCTTACAAGTTTTTCAAAGGACAAGAGGTGTCACAAGCACAGTGGTAGGTGACCAGGAACTGACAGCCAAGGAAAAGGGTAAGTAGCTAAAAAGAGACCACTTCTTCCAACAAATCACCCTCGACACGCTAGCTTACAACTGGACAGGCATCTGATATTTGGACAATATGATGCTGAGATGTTTCTTTTCCACATTAAGCTCTTTATTTAACCCACAATGGAAACTAACCAGAAAAGAAAATGTTTGATGTGAGAATTTTGAGAAAAATCATATTATCACCCAAAATTACAACATCGCTACCCTTACCCCTTGTCTGAAAATCAAGAGGCACTCACTCGTTTCAGACAAAATGTAAGATATGAAAGCGTCTCTTAAAATGTCAGTGATTTTTCTCATTTGAATTTGCAGTAAGAAGTCTAATATTATCAACCACTGCTTGAAATTAAAAACGTTCATCCATAACTCCAGTTCTAGGAAATCCAATATCCTCCTCTGTCCTCCACAGGCACTAAGCATATATGCAGGCAAAATACACATAAAATAATGTTTTTTTTAAATTAATTAAAAAACATTTAAAATCTGATTATACCATTAGCTCCAAATGAAGGAAAAACCCTGGCAGAAGAATTATATAAAGAGAGCTAGGGAAGTGGAAAATCAGGACACATGGGAATTAAGAGGTTATAGGGTATGTCCAGCTGCCTATCAATTATATCGTTGAAATCATGGGTAAGCTAGCTGGAGCCTTTCCCCACAACAAGAAGTAAAGCCAGAGGAAACTAGTAGGTCTCTCTGAGTAAACTCAGGTTGTTCCAACAAGATTTCTTCTGGAGTCTAAGGGGAACACCGAACAATGCAGAAAGAAAGAAGGAGCCAAGTACATCAAGTCACAGAAGAGAAAAGACAGCATCTGGGATCTGCTGTGTGGGGGTAAGGCGCCAATAGGGACTGGGGAAGAGGGTAAATAAGCGGTGTGCTTTCTCAGTGCCAAACACCACAGCCCATTCAAAAATACAATAACCAAGTCCCTACCGTGGGCCAGATACTACTGCCAGTGCTGGAAATACACTCAGGGTAGAGAAACCCTTGCCTCTAGTTTACTAGTAGATCTCGCTTTATTCTCTTTTCTCTACTTTTACTTAGAAAAAAAAAAAAGTTATTTCTGGAACGCGCCTTTCCCTGTCATTGACAGCATTCTTCTACTGAAACACTAGCTGGCTCAAGTCAAGAATACACAGGTCTTCATCCTGTCCGCTCTGGTTAAACAAAATATATACATGCTCCCTTCTTAACAATGACACAGACCCCGATATGAGAGGAAGATGTGAAAGTCCGGACTCAAAATCTTTCGGTGGCATCCTAGACAGGCCGAGGACAAATGGAGAAGTTTCCTTCCCACAGGGAACTTTCAGACACACTGCTGTTCATTTATTCATTCAGGGTGTACTGATTGCTGACTATGTAGTGGGTTGTTTTTTGATGGCCTTGGGAAGACAGACATCTGAGAAAACAGTGGAAAGCGTGTCTACTGAGAAAGTTAACTAGGAAGGAGAACGAGCTGCCCTTAAACAGGAGGCTGGGAGAAGACAGCAATGAGAAGGGGTATGTGGAGCTCGAGCAAGTCTGCAGAGAACACAATCACAACAGGGACCAAACATCAAAGCCAACCAGAAATCCGGTGACTCCATGAATGTCATGTATCAAGGTAAATTCAGATTTCTCAATACAAGAATCTGAAACGATGCATACACTAAAGAACTGTACTAGCCAGCATATGACAGGATATACTAAGGACATAAGACATGGGTTTTGTAAAAAGATATCATAAACCTTTCTTGTAACTTTTCTAGAACAGTCTAGACTGTTACTGACCACAGACTGTACCAAGGAAGACTGGTGGCTGTACATCCCTGTGTAGCCACACCCATGGGAATCACTTGGACGTTAGTGACATCATCAAACAATTTCCTAAGCAGTTTTACTCTGAACTATCACTTTAATTCTATTCCAGGGAAGCACTTCAGATCTGAACTATCTCTAAACTGCACACTGGCTACACTGCCACTGCTGATGGACCCTTTCTGGAATTTGGCAAACAGAACCAAACACAATCAAAGTGCTCACAATTAAATTACAAAACATTAGGTTAAAAATTCTGCCTCAATTCTTGGTTTCGTATCTTTGTTTTTTAAGTTAGGGCCTTGCTGTGTCACCCGGGCTGGCCTGGGACTTGTGATTCTTCTGCTGCCGGTTTACAAGGAGCTCAGAGTACAGGCATGAACCACCAAGCCCCCCTCATGTTTTATCTTTATCCTTGGGTCCTTCTTTCCTACCTACCCTTCATAGTGCATAAAAGCTATGAAGTATTTTATAATCTGTTTTAAGATAAAGGAGGAAAAACAAATGAAATGATTTCCCATATGAAACAAGAACACAAAAATTGTATTTTGTTTCTTATAAAATATTTTATAGAGTATTTACTGTTAAAGAGTTTAGTCTCTCGGCTGGGCATGGGGACTCATGCCTGTAATCCTAGCACTTAGGAGGCAGAGAAATGAGGGTCACTGTAAGTTTAAGGCCAGCCTGGTCTACAAAGCAAGGAGAAAAAAAGACTCTAATCTCTCTCTATCAAACTCATCTCTGTCATAAAATAAGTGCCTCAAAGGCTAACTGGCACATATGAACCGCCAGACTCACTGGATTCTTATTCCTAAAAAGAGAAAGGCCATCAGAAAGTCATTATGACCTTACTTTCTAACCAGTAAACTAGCTTCATTAAATCTATGGAGTTGACCTTGTTTTTCAATCTTGGCTAGTAAAAAGCACACACACAGCAAACCAAGCATCAGAGGTGACGTTTCTGAACTAAGAGATCACATTGTGGATGGAAGTCTGTCCGAGTGTGCTAAACCAGACATTACAAAAAGTCATTTAACAAAAGTGCCCTTCGGAGCCAGGCTGACTCAGGAGGTGAAGGCCCTTGCTGCCAAGCCTGAGGGCCTGCGTTTTATGCCCATAACCTACACGTTAGAGAGCCAACTCCCACAGGCTGTCCTCTGACATCTACATACGTGTTATAGCATGCAGATGCCCCCCCACATAAATAAAAACAACAAACAAACAAAAATAAACAACATTTTAGAGAAGCAAATGAATGTCTTACCAGTTGGAATTCCCGGCGCCGGTCATAAGCATTCTGTATACCACTGTCATCCCACAAGGCTTTTATAGCAGGAAGATACTGCAAAAATACTCGAGTTTCCACCATCCCCTGAGCAGCCATGGGGGCCCGGGTATCAAATGCCATCAGCTTGTCTCCATGGAGCTGGTTTTTGTTATCTCCCCAGGGAATATGAAGCTTCTCTCGGGCATCTACCAGTACTCTCATACCTTTGTTGAAAAAGAAAAAAAAAATGTGAGGAAGAGTCATTAACATACCATCAGAATCTTTCACCTCAGTGTCATTCAGTATTGGTTCCTTAATTTTTTTTAGCTATTACTGAACCCCTACTTCCAAAATGGAGACAAAAATCAAAACAACCATTATCTTCTCAGAGGTTTAAAAAACGATTGTTCGGTTTTAAAAGCTTGGAAAGTAAATATCAGTAACAAAAATCACTCTTTCGGAAGGATTTTAATACGCTGCGTTTCATAAAATCATTTCTGGAGTGGAAGTCGGTCAAAACCAGAGACAGAAAAAAGAAATAATGCTGCCCAGCCTGAAGTCCAGGCTGAAGACAGCCTGGTACACTCATTCACTGTGTTCAGAGTCCTTCAGCTCCTACCCACACTGTCTTCTAGGACACACTTGGACTCGAAGCTTCCCGAGCGCATGCCACAATCAGTGCAGTCACCCGCTGGCTTCACAGTTACCTACAGGGAGGACAAGCGCAAAACGATACCCAGAGGCTTCCGCTGACACGGGTCAGTTCAGACTCAACACTGTCACTGAACTGTCTCAGTGTATTAGGAAGTCATTTCTTTAGATACGTAAAAAACTGTTTTGCTTTCAATTTTCGGGCCACACTGATTCAATAAAAGAAGACGCCTAGTTAGACTTGATCACACAATAATGCTCAAAGTAATTCTTAGGCCCAGTCTCTATCAAAAACCAGGTGCTTACCTTCAGTGAATACTTGAGTCTATTCATTACATAATTCTTTAAGTTCAACTGCATCAGGATACAAAGGTACCTTCAATTATGGACTAGCAAGGTACAGTTTACAGCCTTCGAAGAGACCTTAATTAGTTTTGTGCTAAACATTAAGGCAGACTAAATACAACCGTCTTTTACAGTTTAACTGCAGAGCCATGGACTGTGAGCTCTTGGCCTAGCCGCCTCCCCTCACTGCCCTACAATGCACCCCTCTCCAGTTTTTCCCATTTGAAATCCTGAAAGAGGAGGAGGGAAGACATGAAGGGGTTTGTTTTATGTACTTCCTGAACAACAACAAAACCCACTTAAAAAAAAAAGCCACATAACAACCTGAAAAGACCTACAATCTTAAAGTCCCAGATAAAACAGGGTGACTCCTTAATCACTCAAAACATCGGGCACTGTGCCTCAATTTTGACAATGTCTTTTATGTAGAAGACACTTGACACTAAAGAAGAAATACGAAAGGTGACATTTTAAATGACAAAATAAAAGCCACCTCCACGACTTCTCTGAATGCTAAGAAAAAAGACTTCATGTGTTTTTCACTGAGGAACAATATTTTAATTTTAAAATACTGTCAAACAGAATTTGTAAAGTCCATGATCCAACCCAACACATACTCACTATCACTAACTCTGTACGGTCTCCTACGACTTTTAAGCCAAAGAGTCTTGGTAGTTCAACATACATTCATTTAAGTTCCCCCCCACCCCCGTCTCGAGTTATTAAACAAAAAGAAAGAAAGTGTGCAACATGTTGAACTGTGATTGCAAACATCCTGTAGGACTGAGGCGATAAAAAACACTCGCACTAGTATTTTTTTAAAATAGGCTTTCCTGATGCCAGTTCAGTAAACGCGACACCCCTGAGGTTCTTACTCTTGCCCCCAAAGGCCTCAGAGGCTGTCACTCCATGCCCTTGACAAGAGTCTCAGGACCAAAAAAAAAAGTTTCCTCATTGCGACGGTTCCAGAACTTGCTTAACTCAAGAGGTGGCCTGGGAAGGCAAGCGCTGGAAGGGCATCCGACCCGGTTATTAGGGTCACCCACCAGGGACAGGAAGATGCGGGATGAACCTGGGGCTGCTGATGGGTGGTCTTGTGTGCTGTGCGGGGAGGACACAAGTCGCCCTGCTGCCCGGCGTCACCCTGCTCGCCGCACTTCCCTCTCGGAGGGGGCGAGGCCAGCGGCGGGTACGGGGCCGACCGTGACCCTCACTGGGGTAGCACGGGGGACAGCGGGGCGTCCCGGATCTGAGGCACCGGGGCACAGCGGCGCACAGGACGGTGCCCGAGGCGCGCCCACCCGCTCGCCCGCTCGCTCGCTCGCTCGCCCGTCCGATCTGGTCGGGTCCGGTCTCCTCAGACTTGGGACCGGCGGGTGAGGGCGGTGCCCGGCTCCGCTCCCCTGGGGTCCCCCGGGTCCCCGAGCCCCCCGGCCGCGCTCCGCACCTTTGATCACGTTGCTATAGATGGTGGGGCGGAACTCCTCGCGCGCGCGCTGGTCGAAGTCCTGGCCGTGGATGATCCGCATCTGCTTCAGGAAGGTGGACTTGCCGCTCTCGCCCGCACCCAGCAGCAGGATCTTCACCAGCCGCTTCACGTAGGTCTTCTCCCGCGACAGGCATTTGTCGATCTCCTTGGACTTGCGCTGCTGCTCGGCCTCGCCGTTCGTCAACACGCAGCCCGGGAAGCACACGGACAGCACGGAGCGCGACGGCAGGAAGTCCGCCATCTTGCCGCCGCCGCCGCCTCGGCGGGCCCCTGCGGCTCCTCCACCTCCTCCTCCGGCAGCGAGTGGCTCCGGCAAGGCGGCTGGAGGGCGGGGAGCGCAGCGGCGGCCCGAGCGCGCCCGGGGAGGGAGGGAGGGAACCCGAGGACTGACTCGCCAGGGCGGGCCGCGCGGGCCGGGGGAGGGTGGGAGGGAGGGAGGGAGGGCGGGCCCAGGGAGGGGCGGCGGCCCTCTGGGCATGCGCGCGCCCGCTGCCCGCCGGCAGCGCGCACGCAGGCGCGCCGCGCTGGGGAGGCTGCGGCCGGGGGCGCGCGCGCGGAGAGCGGCGGAGCCCGGGGTCACGTGGGCCGGGCTGGGCGCGCGCCCGCGGGTCCAGAGTTTCTGTTTCCCTTTAGTGCAGCGGCTTCCCGGATCCCCGAGGCGAGTAACCCCATCCCGACACCATTCTCTTTGCCGGCTCCTTCACTCAACAGTTCCCACTGCCCTTTCCGTACTTACTCGCCCGCCGCCTGTGGTCACCTCTAGGCGCCCTATTTTGGGACCATTGACTGGGACATTACCGCACCGACCAGGTCAAGCCTGGAAGGTTCCTCAGTGCCTTCTCCTCCTGCTCTTCCTTCGTTACATTTTGCCTATTTTTTTTTTTAAAGTCTTGAGACAAGATCTCACCCTATAACAAAGGCTGGCTTCAACTTGTGGCAATCCTCCCTCTCCACTGCTAGGATTCCAGGCAAGCGCATTTAATTAGAAGCGACTCCCTTGCCATTCTACCATCCTAAGTCTAGAAGGATAGCTAGATGTCAAATGTCTTAGGGATCAACACCCCCTCTCCAGCAATTCAGGGCACTTTTGATACCTGCCCTGATTTGAGGAGAGTTGCAGCTCATGTGAGATATGCTAGGAAGGTCGCTGGTGGCTGGCTCACTAAAATGGATCCCACCCGAGCTCCATTTATGACTTGGGTAATGCCCTCTGAGGTCAGTGAATGGTGGAGAGGGTGAGGTCATGGTGAAAATCCCCCTAAACCGGACACTGTGATGCACATTCTTCCCAAGGAAGCAGATAAGCGAACAGCCTAGGGCTCAAGCAGGCACATTTTAGGTTTCCTGCCAGATTACAGAGGATATGACTGGCAAGAGACTTTTTTTTTTTCCTGTCATAACAGCAGATCAGGCCAGGACACCTGAAAAGACTCCTGAAGACCCACGTGACAAATGACAGCTGGGTTGCCTGAGTGACTGTGTAGCAAGGACCTCAGAAGCCAACTTCTTCATTCTTTGTCAGTTTCAAAAGGGAAAGGCGGTTGGTGCCTGTCTGGTTTTGTCTCAGTGTTTTGCTCCTGGTTTGGGGCTCCAGCAACTTGAGAACTTCCTGTGTGTTAGGGAGCCGGGGGTAAGAGGTCAACACAGTGAGAGGCCTGTGCACAAATTTAAATTTCAAAACCAGCACTAAGTCAGTCAGTGACTGTCATTTGGATTGGTGACTGAGAAGCCCATGACTCAATACACTGGTTATGGTAAACAACACCTGTAGTGGAATTATCTCCTATTACACCCACCAAAACTGTAGAGTGGACCTGAGCCCACAGAGCTGACCGTCTACAGAGTGGGCTCAGTTCACATCCAGCATCCATGAATTCCTAGGGTCAGGCCTAATGTGAGACAAAAGCCTGCCAGGAATGGGTGATCTCTATACAGCCTTGACCACTGTTAGGGACACCCTGTTCTAGAACCAGGGGGAAAATTAGCTTCCACCCAGGCCAGGCAGGTAGTACAAAGCCACTAAGTTACCTCCAGGTTCTAATATGAACTCTTTAGCAAAAAACTGAGGTGGGAAATACATACGTTGGATTAGCCGTCTTCATTTTCCTGAGGTGTGCACACCATAATGGAAAAGCAAGGATGCCCAGGAGGCAGGAAGGGATTCCTGCCTGGCCAGTTCTTGTTGGGACATGTCATACAGCAGAGAGGCTCTTCAAAGTCCTGAGTGGAACCTTGTCTTGGAACAAATTTGACTTGGGTTGAGCCTGGCTGCTCTAATGGGGGGTTCTGAAAAGAAACGTTTAAAGCCTCACCTGGGGTTTAGCTGCTGCTCGGAACCGGTGATCAAGACACTTTGTAAATCATAAGCATCGAAGTGAGTCCGTGTAGTGGTTCTTCAAAAGTTAAACAGAGACTTGCCATGTGACCCAGCGGTTCCACTCCTAGGTATGTGTCCCAGAGAACTGAGAACACAGCTCAGTCGTCAACTTGGACACCCCATGTTCATAGCAGGGCTGTTAAAAATAATGACAAAATAAATGAATAAAGCCCATTGGTGAATGAATGGATAAACACAATGTGATTCATCCGAGCAATAGATTGTGCAGTGATAAGAAGCGTAAAAGCACTGATTGAAAGGGCCGGGAGACAGCTTGGCGTTTAAAGTGCCTGTTGTACAAGCCTGAGGGCTGTAGTTCCAATCCCTCAGAGCCCATGAAAATGCCAGGTGGGCATGGCGGCTTGGAAGATAGACAGGATTCCAGAGCAAGCGGGCTAGCTGGATTAGCCAAATCGGCAAGCTCTGGGTCCAAGCGAAGAGAACCTGCCTCAGTGAATAAGTTACATTCACATGCATACACACGTGCTCGTATACACGTACACACATGGTGTGTGTTGGGGGTGGCATGGTGCGGGAACAACACTGACACACGTCACAAGAATCAGTTATGAAAACATTAACCTTAGTGCGGGAGGCACATAGTTTATGGTTTGAATCCATCTACTTTAGACTGATGGCGAGATGGCAGAGTTGAAATGTCCAGACTAGGTAAACCTACGGAAACAGCCTAGTGGCAGCTGCCAGGGGTTGAGAGGCAGGGGAGAGAGGGGAGGGAGTGCTGAATGGATTGTTTCCTTAGAGGGTGATGAAAGTGTTTGGAAACCAGATAATAGTGACAACACTGTGACTGTCCCCACTGCTGAAATCGCATATGTGAAAACGGACAAATGGCTTCGTGTGTTAGGAGAACCTTACTTACTACAGAAGAGGCGGGGGGGCAAGTTAAGGAAGAGCTCTTTTACATAAATGATATTTGGCATCATTTGACACTGAAGTTATGAAAGTGCCACGTTAGTGAATGGAATGAATGAAAGGGCCATTGTGTAGCATCTAATGAATGAAAATGCTACGGTGTGCAACCTGTCGTGAATGGAAGTGCCATTGTCTTTAAACTAACAGTTTAAGTGATTTACAACAGAGGCAACCATCTACTCTAGCAGCTGCCTCCGCTTACACTGTCATGGCATTGGTGATAGTTTCAGTTATGATGTTTTTCTTACAGAAAAATAAAATAGCCTAACTTCTATGGGAGGACAGTCTACCTGTTAGAACTGAACCTGCTGGATGCTGTTTCTAACAGGTCCAAATGTTAATTCGTTGGAAAGGTCCTTATCAGGGCCAGCCAGTTAATCCGTATGCAAAAGAGTGGTTTCGGCCTGCCCTGCCCCCTCCCACCCCTCTGAGCTGGGTTACAATGATAGGAACACTTGGGAGCAATTGCAGTGTTCTTTCTGGAAGGTCAAAGTTTAGTGGCAAGATGGAGGAAGGAGCCCTTCCCAATCTGCTGTCATCCTTGAAATCGATTTGTAGTCCTTCTTTGGAGCTGAAAGACTTCTGTTTTGTAGTCCTGGTTTATTTTTAATTCTTAAAAAACGGTATTACTTAGCTTATTTACCAGTCTTTGTGCCAAATAACTTTGGCCTGTTTACAAAAATCAGGATTATCCACAAAGGACAAAAATGTGTCACCCTCAGACATATTCAAAAGAATGTGCCAGAGGCTCCAGGACCAGTTCCAAAGAGGCGTTTAAAAAAAAAAAAAAAAAAAAAAAAAAAAAGTCTTTCATTTGAATGATGGGAAATATAATTTAAATAAATGCTTTGCTTGCCAAGGTGACTACTTACTAGTCGGGGTGGGGCAACACCCATTTAGAAGTGTTTATTTAAAAATCAGTCACATCACTTGGTAGTTAAACCTTGAGTTAATTTTCAAATGGGGACAATGACATATCCAGCATTCGCCTTGCGTAACTCTGCCATCTCGCCATCAGTCTAAAGTAGATGGATTCTAATCCTTTCTTGCAGATAAAGAGGCTTGAATTCTCTTCTGTATCCTTTTCCCTTCCAGAACAGGGAATTCCTAAGTGCGCTCCCCTCCCACCAGCCCAATAACACAAGCCTTGCAGTGTGTAATCTTTAAAATGCCTGCGAGCACTCTGACCTACTTTATCTCATTCACTACTCACAATAGCCTGACTAGGAACACCCGGCCCTAGCCTCCTGCTCTTTGGCCACTGCGAGGAGCTGCCAGGAGGAAAAACTTAAAGGACTCTCTCAAAGTTTTGCTTACTGTGGCCAGCTGCAGAGCCTGCCAGAACTGGAAGCACCCTGTTTTGATTGGAGGGTGAAGGGAGGGTGTGAGGCAGGGTCTCTTGCAGCACAAGCTGATCTTGAGCTTTTTTGTTATTGTTTTAATTAATTGATTAAAATAAATTATAATTGACTTTATGTATATGAGTGTTTTGCCTGCATGCGCTGCATATGTATGCCTGGTGCTGAGGTCAGAAGAGGTCATTCCCTGGAACCGGGAGTTATAAATAGTTGTGAACCACCATGCGGGTGCTAGGAACTGAACCTGGGTCCTCTCCAAGAGCAAGACGTGCTCTTAACTGCTGAACCATCTCTCCAGCCCCTCCTCACCTCCTTATATATATATTTTTGAGACAGGTTTTATGCAATGCAGCACAGGCTGGTCTTGAACTCTGTATGTAGCTGAGGATGATTTTGAATTTCTTTCATTGTCTGTATTGCATGCACACACGTGTACAGGTGTGCACAACTGTGCTTGTGCACATAAAGGCCAGAGGAGGGCTTTGGCTATTTTACTTCATGGTTTTCCACCTTATTTCCTTGATCCCTTGAAACAGGGTCTCTCACTGAGCCTGGAGCTCAGCTAGCAGCTGGCAAAACCCAAGAATCCTCCTTGTCTCAATCCCCCACAGCAATGAGGTACAGGCCCAGGAGACCACAACCTCCTTTTTAACATGGGGGTGCTGGGGATTCGCACTCAGGTCCTCTTGCTTGTATAGCAAGGGCTTTTACCCGCTGAGCTGCCTCCTCAGCCTCTGGCCTTGAACTCTTCACCCCCAAATGCTGGGATTACAGGCATGAGCCACTATGTGTAGGTCCCGTTCGGACTCTTAGCACAGTGCTCTGTCTGGTACACCCAAACAACCCTAGTGCTCAGAATCCCTGGGTGTGTGAAGCTAAAACCTAAGACAAGAAGTTAACTGTATTTAGCTTTGGGGCACTGTAGTGTTCTGTAGTTTTGTTTGTGGGTTAGTCCGTCTGTTTTTCCAGCCCCTTCCGGGCTGGCTGCCATCCTGAAGTTCTCCAGCTGTTAGAGCGAGTCTAGTAAAATGTTCCCTACTTTGAGCTCGGGCTCTGTTTGTAAAATGTTCCAGGTGGCCATGGAAGGGGGGAAGAAGAGGAGCAGAGCTTATGGCAATATTTACCTGGGATGTAAAACCCCATATGTTACTCGCTTAGCGTGAATTAGATCTCCAAAGGCAATGTTTCTGTTTCGGTAATGCAATTTGATGTGGCCCTTCCCAGAATAAGCTTCTCATGTGGAAAGATTCATATGAAACTAGACATGTGGAATTGAATGGTGGGTGATTTTGTTTGTTGTTGTTAATAACGGAAAACATGACTTTAATTCTTGGTTGTATTTTTCTCAGCCTCCAGAAAACATCCATGAGCTGCTGATGACCAGCTGAAACCTCAGCTCATCCTCAGTAGTCTGTACTGTTCAATGGCACGCCTCAGTGCCCATAGACACACCTTGCTGTGAAGCGTGAGACACACGGACAGGCTCTCGGTTTATCCAGCACTACACACAGCCCTGGGAGCACATCTGATGCTCTTTCTGGAATCCCCAAAACATGCTGCTCTGCTTGCTCGACCTCATTTATTTTTCCCTACCACTTCGTGTGTGTGTGTATGTGTGTGTGTGTGTGTGTGTGTGTGTGTGTGTGCTGGGGCAGGGGAGGATGCAGGTACATACACCCCTGGGTGAGCATACAGAGGCCAGAGAAGGATGTTAAGACAAGGTGTCATTGAAGCAGCGTCTCCCTATTTCAGCTAGACTGAGACCTGGATATCCACTCTCTTTGTCCCCGAGGGTTATAGGCAACTCAGTGATGCCCAGCTGTTTTACATGGGTGCTATAGACTTAAACTCACACTTGCAGAGCAAATACTCTTACTCACTGAGCCAGCTCCCCAACCATCCCCTGCTTTCCCCTCCTTGAAATAGGTCTCACTGTGGAGCCCAGGCTGGTCTCATACTTGAAATTCTCAGCTACCTGAGTATGTACTGGGATTATAGGTGTATGCCACCATCTCCGTTTCCCTTGTCACTTTGAAAGATGAGAGGTTCTTGTTTTCTTGACAGAATCCTTTAGACACCAGTTCTGCTTCCCCGGGGAAATTCGAATCTGCTCCCAATCTGATGGCAGCATCTTTCCCATGGAACACCAGGTTAGCAGGCTTGGACCTGCCACTTCTGGCAACCGCTCTCCCGTGGCTGGCTGGCAGGCTCAGTTTTCAGGTATTGTCACATGTCACAGCCTGCTAAGCTGGCCTTTGCCTCACTGAAATTTGCCGAGATGGAAGACGTCAGCTGGTTGTGTTTGTCACACAGCCATAAAGGCTCATCCAGGGGTGCTGAGAAATGGTCCACGTGGCTTTTGTCCATCTGTGACAAGGCTCCTGGAGCAAATAATGTCATCAGCTCATCCTTCAGACACTGGTGTCAGCTGCTAAGGGAACCGGTGAGGAAGGAAGGATTCGGGGCAAGGCAGCAGCTGCTGAGTCAGAATGATGGTGTTGGAAGGATTACAGGAGAGGCTTTCAGGCCAGGTTCCTTCTGCTTCAGGCTTAGCCTTCTGAGTTCCTGCCAGGATCCAATGGGGAGAGGAGAGGAGGCAGCAGAAGCCAGGGGAAGTGGCTCAGGATGTGCCCAGGAACTGTGTGCTTGTGACTGCTCAAGCTGAGATAGGAAAAACTCCTTTAGGGAGAGAGGTCAGCTACTGTTCCAGCTGAACCAGTGTGACTCATAGTAGATCATGGGCTATTCATTTTCTAATTTAGAGAAGGAATGGACTACCGTGGGGGAACTTGGTAAGAACTTGGTTGATGGATCCCTTCTTGCCTTTCTTTCCTGTAAAACAGGAGTCATTCCCTGTAAAGAGTGGTAAAGATTCAATTATAGACATATGTGCTCAATGTCTGTTCTGTAAATGGGTGGTCTGACTTTAGACTATTAAAGGAAGAAGTAAGTCAAAGGTTTTGAAACCCTTAGGAAACTTAACAGTATTGCCATTGTCAGAATGTTCTTCTTGGGGGCCAGAGAGAGGGCTCAGCGGCTAAAGGCAGCTACCACCAAACCGGATGACCTGCGTTTGATCTCAGGAACCCACATAGTAGAAGGAGAGAACTCAAGGTTGTCCTTTGACCTCTACGGGTGCACTGTGGCACACATGCACACCCACCTAGGAACACGCAAATAAATAAATGTAATAAAAAGTTAAAAGAACAAGAATGTTCTCGGATCCTCCCTAAGCCTTCCTATCGGTGGTTTAAACATGTTTGTTTCCTCTTTCCTATGCTCAAGTTGACTCACAGCTGCTGATGTGTTCGCAGTAGGACCCATTTCTGGTTGCAAGGAGGGGGAAAAAAACAACAACAGACGTATGAAGGTTGTCTCCCCAAATCTCAACATAGTGGTTCCATCAGGAGCCGAAGGAATTGCCTCATCAACCAGAGCAGAGGTGTAAGTGGAGATTTTGGAATGGTACATTAAGAGCGTGGGTTTTTGCTGGCATGGTGGCACACATCTATAAAGAAGGGTCGCCGAAAGTTTAAGGCCAGTGCAGTCTACTTAGCTCGCAAGACTTTGTCTCCAAAGAAAGGAAGAGAGGGAAGGAGGGAGGAGGAAGGAAGGGAAGAAGGGAGGGAAGTTTTTCATCCTTTATGCGTGTCAGTAACCTCACAAAGCTTTTGTAGCAGTTTTAAAAGATGGCGGAGCAGACACTTCATTCTGTTGGAACTGTCTAGCTGATGAACTGGCTTTTGTCATCAAGGTCATGGGTAATAAGGACACATGTTTCTTCATCCCATATCCACATGTTCAACTGCCACCATTAGACAGCCCTCAGCCTAGAGTTGAGTGCATTGAGGTCCCCCTCTAGTAGACTCCTACCCAGGGAAGTGGCCATGGCCTGATTGAAGAAGGAAGTTTGGGGTCTTGGTACCAGCAGTTTGGTTAGAAGGAAGCATAGGTCCTGATGGGTCTCTTCACCGGGGCTAGAGTGGACCCTCTGAGTCAAGGCCAAATGGAGTCCTCTCTTGCCTGGAGTGAAGGGTGCTGCTGGCTGGACCAGAGGCCAGACTAGACTGCCACAGCTTCCAAGTTCCCAGGCTTTAGAGGTGGATCTCAGCCCAGCCACTCCATCTCAATCATTCACTAGCTGGTCCTCAGCTAGGAGCTGTTAGTGCCCTTCCCACGGGAGTCTGGCGAGGCTCTGGTTATCCTTGCCCTTCCCAAGGTCACCCTGGGCAGCGAGCCAAAAAAACAATTTATGGAAAAAGCAGGGGCATAATATAAATTATTTTTTAACTAACCTTCAGTTATCTGATCACCCTGGGTTTCTGCTCAGGAAAGAAATCTGAAAAGTTAAACACACTTCAAGAAGAGGTAGCTTTGCTTCTTCTTGGGGGGTGGGGTGCAGCCAGAGGCAGGGCGTGACACTCTCCCTCCTCACCTGCAGTGAAAGGGCTGAGGATGTACAGCTCAGTGGTAGAGCACTTGCCTAGCATGTGTCAGACCTTGGATTTGATCTCCAGCAAAGGAACAGGTCAAGACGTGAGGATAAAAAGTACAAAGTACTTAGAGTTAAAAAGAAATAAAAAAAAAAAAAATACTGCCCTGGTTTTCTTTCTAAGAAATGAACAGATCGCCAAGACTCCTGACTCATTTGTTTGAACAGTTGAGGGACTGGGATTGGGGATGCCATTTAACCCCTCTTGGGACAGACAGATGTCATGATAAATTGGCCAGGGGAATCACAGCAAGTTCCAGAGGCAAGGCTAAAACCATGTGCCTTCAACTTAGACCTGTTTCCAGAAAGATTTGCTCCTCCATGCCCTGTTGAGAATGACGAAATCCTAATGAATGGGGAACTTTGTTAATAACTAGGAGCTATGTGGTGTTTCCAACAAGTTATCCTGCCAGGGCCTTGTGAAGTCTTCCGAGAAAGAAGCAACATGTCCTAAGGAAGCCTAGATCCTGATGGGTCTCTTCACCGTGGCTAGAGTGGATCCTCCGAGGTAATCTTTTTCCCTTTTCAGCAGTTCCAGCCATTTGTGTGTGTGTGTGTGTGTGTTTTGCTTTAATATATATATAGTATATGTTATATATATGCAATAATATATTTAATATATATTGTTTGGTTTTTAAAGAGATTTACTTATTATATTTACGTGTGTGTGTGTGTGTGTGTGTGTGTGTGTGTGTGTGTGTGTGTATCCGGGTGACTTTATGTGCCCACAAGTCTGCAAGTACCTGTAGAAGCCAGAGAGTACCAGATCCCCTGAAGCTGGAATTACAAGTTGTCTTAGTTACGGTTTCTATTGTTGTGATGAAACACCATGACCAAAAAGCAAGTTAGGGAAGAAAGAGTTTATTTGGCTTACACTTCACATCACTGTTCATCACTGAAGGAAGTCAGGACAGGAACTTAAACAGGACAGGATCCTGGAGGCAGGAACTATAGGAGCTGAAGCAGAGGCCATGGAGGAGTGCTGCTTACTGCTTGCTCCTCATGGCTTGCTCAGCCTGCTTTCTTATAGAACCCAGGACCACCAGCCCAGAGATGGTACCACCCACAATGGGTAGGGCCCTCCCACATCAATCACTAATTAAGAAAATGCCCTACAGCTGGATCTTATGGAGGCATTTTCTCAATTGCGGTTCCCTTCTTCCAGATGATTCTAACTTGGATCATGACACAAACTATCCAGCACATAAGTAGTTGTAAGCCTCCTGGTGTGGATGCTGGGAACTGAATCCAGGCCCTCTGCAAAGAGCAGCCAGCTCTCCTAACCACTGAGCCATCCCTCCAGCCTTTGGTTTTGTTTCTGAGACAGGGTTTCACTATGGTAACTCCAGTTGGCTAGGAGTCCTCTTGCCATCACTCTCTTCCGGTCCCCCAGCCCCCTGGGATTATAGGAATGTATCATCAAGTCTGTCTTGGCCATTCCACTAGTACTACATTAGCATTGGAAAATAACCAAAGTTCGCCCTGTTTTTGTTTCCATCCTACTGCAGAATGAGCAAGGTACCTGGTTTCTGAGATTCTATGGTATCTTCGTTTCTCTCCATCATAGCACTCATCACACTCTATTATACCTGTGTCCTCCCTTTCCTCCCATGCCAGAATGTGCCCTCTTGGGGGCAGGGGCAGAGTCAGCAGATGCTGAGAACAGGCTTAGGATAAAGTCTCAGTAGGTGAGCACGCATCCAATTAGCCTACGCCATTGTTTACAGTCTGCCCTTTGCTTGCACTTCTGAGGGTTACTAGCTGATTTGGAGAATGTCAGGTGAATGAAAATAAGGACGTGACTGCCTGAGGAGAAGGATTTTATTGTAGATAAGAGAGAGAACAGCCTGAGGCATCAGCTGAGTCTAGACTAAACAGGGGCATGAGAGGAGGGGGGAAGAGAGAGAGGAAGAGAAGAGAGAGGGGAAAGAGAGAGAGGACCAGGAGCAGAGAGCAGAAGGTCAAGAGAGTGCAGGACCAAAATGGCAGGTTTGTATAGGAATGAGGAGCTGGGGGAAGGGAAGGGAAGCCAGCCCCTGGGCTGGAGAAGTTCAGAGTAGGGGGCAGGGTGAGAAGTGCTGGGAGGAGGCACAGGTACCAAGTGAGCATTGTCCTCGGTTGCTCTGGGACTTCACACCAGGAATATAGAGTCCCAGGAAACCACTTGGGGTGGGGGTAGCTTTTGGCTCAGACTCATTTGTGAAACCCAGGTCCCGATCTTGCTATATGCTATGCCAGTTTGGGATGGCTACATAATTTACATCGTGGGTACTCAGGTAATGAAAGGTACATGCATTTTGCGATGGGATGGGGGGCGGGGGGCGGGATACAGCAGTAGCAGCACGCCTGGTTTAGACACCGTAAAACTTAGAGGTGGCAAAGTTGAATCACAAAAACCAAGTTCCAAGCAAATGTATTGAAGTGTTTTCTAGTAACTGTGGGGAGTGTCTTTACATTAAAACTTTATCACATTGAATAAAATTGAAAGTTCAGTGCACTTAGCCACATTCCAGGCTGTCAGTAGCTACCTGGAGCTGGTGGCCCTTTCCCGGGCCAGTGTATAGAAAGTGGGCAACAAGCACTTGCAAATGACTGGGCACAGGGCAGGGCATCTCAGGCAGGGGGACTAGCCCGGGAGCCAGCCTGTGCCAAGCAGAGCAGTTTGCTCAAAACCAAGTAACTGAGGCTGGAGAGGTAGGATTTTGTTCCAGTGAGAAGAGTCTGGATCCCAAATCATGACCTCAGGATCCCCTTCTTTGTTACTATTTTGTTAGAGCAAGAATCACCTCTACACCAGGTGCGATCATTTGGCCAGTGCCTGAGAGATGGTGGAGAGCCGGAAGACACCAGCCGGAGGGAGAGCTGTCGGGTATGCTGAGGGAGTGCCTGACTCTGTACAAAGCCAGAGTCAACAGCACATAGAAACCATCTTGGCTTTTTAGGGAGGGTGAGGAAAGGAGTGGGCATGGCTTTGGGGACTTTGCCCGGGAGGTGGCCTGGGAGGTGGCCCGAGAGGACTGAAAACTTTGACCATAGTAGTTCTGCCGACTCCCTGGGACAGACAGCTGAACTGAAGCCTTCACTGGAGTCTGGATTTTTTTTTTTTTTTTTTCTAATTTAAAACAAAGGTGCAATTTCTAACTCCAGCCCCACCCTCTGAATCACAAGGGTGACCCTGGACTTTACCCTGAGTCTGAGATTGTGAGAGACACTCCTTAGTCCTTGGGAACTCGGAGTGCTGGGTCCAGACTGGAACAGAAGTAAGGGCCCTTTGTTCTCAGAAGCCAGGGCAGCAAAAAGCCCCCTGCTTCCTGCCTGGCTGGCCCTTTCCCCTTCCTCCCGGGGAGAAGATTCACTCCTCGGATAAGTTCAAGTTTTGTTACAGAGAAAGCTCCGCTCCCTTTCGCTGGGTTCCCCTCAGCCTCCCTGTTTCCCCTTCTGCCCTGAGCTCCTGTGGCCCCATCTTCCTGTGTGTGGTCCAGAGCAGAGGCAAGTGGCTGGGGGGGGGGGGGGCTGCTGGCACAGTTGGGGACCAACCCTCCCTCCACTCCCCCCGGACTGGGCTGCCTGCTCCCCACTTAAATGCAAACTTCAATGTGGCAATGTCCAGAACTGTGAGGCGCGCCTGCCCCGGGTGAGGTGTTGAACCGGCAGGGAGGAGTTTATAGTACGCATGGTAGACAGGCCAACCTGCCATTACAGTGCTCACTGCTCTGTGCCACAGTGGCAGCAGGGACGACTGCCCAGGCAGCGAGAGTTAGACAATCTGAACCATCTAGGAGGTAGATATGCGTTTCCTGGGCTGTGGAGCAGCATCCGGTGAAGGCATGGGATGATCTTGGACTGATTGCATTAGTCCATGATAGCCCTTTTTTTTTTTTTTTTTTTGTCTTTGAGGGTTTTGTTTTTCTTTATTTCAGAAGGTTGTGTGTGTGTGTGTGTGTGTGTGTGTGTGTGTTGTTTTGTTTTGTTTTAATTTCTATTTCTCTGTGTGCAAAGTAAGTTCCCATAATTCTCCTGTCTTCATCCCCTACAGCGCTGGGGTTATAGGCACATGCAGTCACCTTGCTTTTATCCCTTGGGTGCTGGCGATTCATCCTCAGGGCTTCACGCTTGTATAACAAGTGCTCTTACCCATTAAGCATCTCTACAGCCCCCTCCCTTTAAAATCCATTAGCAATTAAATTTTTTTTTCATAAAAAAATGTTCATGTTCCTTTCAGATGGTTTTGCTCGACCCCTGTCCCCAAGACATTTACTCTTTTGTTATTGCAGCTGCTAAGTCTTCCTTGTGGTATAGTTCATTTCCCTTATGTTTTATCCCTTTTATGTTCACCTTCTGAGATAGCTGACCCCCCCACCCCAGTCTCCTAGGGGGTCCACTATGGGTCATGTAATAAACCACTTGAAAAGTTTGTCTCTTTCAAAGCTGTAGCATTCTCTCCATTATGAGCTCATTTCTCATGGTGTTCTCTTAATTTAGAACTCCATTAAAATGTTATGTCAGTTTTCAGTTCAAGGATATAGTCCATCATGGAGGGAAGGCAGGAGGCAGCAGGTCACAGTGCATCGGAAGTCAGGAAGCCTGGCTTGATTTCGGAGACAGGCTGTAACTATTTATATAGCCCAAGCTGGTCTAGAACTCACTGGTCTAACCCAGTCAGGTCTTGAATGATTCTTTTCACCAGCCTCCCGAATGTGGGGTTTACAGGCGTATGCCACCATGCCAGCTCTGGTGGGTCCTGTTTTCTTTCCTGACCTCTTGCTGTCTGCTAGGCACTGTCCAAGGGTCTCTCATCTGTTAAGTCTTCTCACATCCTACACAAGAAAACAGAGGCTCCCAGCCCTACCGAGCAGCTGTCCAAGGTCAGCTTCAAATCAGGAAACAAACTCACCGTCTTCTCTTTGAACAAACCCACCGATCTGCAAACCATGATGGTCCTTTTGGGAATGCTCTGAACATCCCATTGGGAGCATTTAGAGAAACCACATTAATTTTCATTAAGTTTTATTGTTGGACGGTGGACAGGCACCATACATCAGGGATTTGTCGTACCATTCCCTGTTGTTAACAGAAATGACCTAGAAGAGTCTCCCTCCCTCCCCCTCACTCTCTTAGTGGTGCTGGGCCTCAAACCTAGGACTTCCAGTGTGCTCTGCAAGCATGATACTACCACTGAGCCTGGATAAGAAGAGTTGAAGAGGTGGTTCTCCAAGCCATTGTCATGACTTTGCTTAGCCCCTAAGTACATCCAGTGTAAGGTCTACAGTGCACAGGGAATCCCCCACCCCCATTCTGAGCCCCTGGGCTGGGTGGGGCTGGGCAGAAGTTCCCTTCCAGTGCTGGTTGGGCACTGTGCCCAGACTTAGGCTTTTCTGGGTCAGGCGGTTCTATCTTCGGCCTGGCCCTAGGATACAGCTTGTGTAAACTGCAGACATTGAAGGCATGCTATGTAAACACAGACTATCTCCCTCTCCAAAGTTTCCTTTTGGGGAAGCTCCTCCAACTAGAAGACTCTATTCCAACTCCTTATCAACTTCAGTTTCCTACCCTGATATAAGGAAGCTATTAAAGTCCGTTTCCTGGTATTGCCTTGACCCTATTGGGACAAGCTCCTGAAATGTCCCTTGAAGGAGAATTTTTTTTTCACACTCCTCAAATCCATTACTCAGCCTCTAATCCCCACATCAAACATGCCTGCAGGAACGTTGAACATGTTTTAGCCAAACCCTGTGCCCTGACGCTTACTGTCTTATTCCAGCTGCCTTAAATGTGTTTGCTTGGCTCTTCTTGAACAGTCTCTCTGCCTCTTTCACTCATATTTGTAAACATTTTCTCTTCTCAGTGTCTGCTGATCCCAATTCCTCATGTAGTTGTTTTAAAGTAAAAATCGTGTGTGTGTGTGTGTGTGTGTGTGTGTGTGTGTGTGTGTGTGTGTCTGTGTTTGGATGTGAAACATCCTCCACTGGCTCGTGTGTTTGAACACTTGGTCCCTATGGTGATATTTTATTTGTGCTGAAATGTGATTTTATTTGTATGTTAATAAATAAAGTTGCCTGGGGGTCAGAGCTAAAAGCGAGCCATTAAGCAGAAGTCCGGTGGTGGTGGCACATGCCCTTAATCCAATCACATGGCAGGCAGAGTCTCTGTGTGGTCAAAGACACAGCCAAGTGTGGTGACCCGAACCTTTAATCCCAGCACCAACCATAGAGACCTACCTGGAGGTCTGTATAGACAGGCAGTGATGAGGAAGTCATGTGATTGGGTTTAAAGCCAATGAGAAGGAAGAACAGAAAGGCAATAAAAAGAGAAGTCACACAGAAGAATGCCTCTCTCTCTCTCTCTCTCTCTCTCTCTCTCTGGAAGTGACAGGGGCGAGGTGGTCAGATAAGGTAGTCGTGGCTCTTGCTCCGATCTCTTTGGCTTTAACTCTGTATTTGGCTCTGTGTTTCTTGTTTACTAAGACTGTTTAGAATTTCATCTACAGATCCCAGCTGGTGGTGCTGCTGGGGAAGGTTGTGGAACCCACAGGAGGTCGAGCCTCCCTGGAGGAAGCAGGTCACTGAGGGGCCTGACTTGGAGTTTTTATAGCCTGGCAACCCCACTTTCAGTCTGCTCTTTGCTTCCTGACGACAGACTCAGTGTAACCAGCTGCTTCACATTCTTGCCACTGTGTCTTCTCCTCCATGATGGGCTGAACACCTCAAAGTACAAGCCAGAATCACCCCTTCTCTTGAGTGGCTCTCCTCCTTTTCTTCCTCCTACTTCTTGAGATCTCCTGTATCCCAGGCTGTCATCATACCAGAGGAAGCCCAAGAACTGCTAATCGCCATACGTGGTGAGGTTGCAGACACACACCACCATGCTCTTTTCATGTAGGAACTGAGGCCTGTGCTCTACCGTGATACATCCCAAGGCCTTCAGTTATTTCTTGTCAGATGTTTGGTCCGCAACAAGAAAAACCTAATAAAGCCAGTCCTTTTGTAGCCCCTCCCCAAATGGACAGGACCATTCTGGGTCAGCATGGCATGGCCGTATAGTGTGACTTCTGAGGGTAGATCTTAAAAGACACCGTGGCTTCTGCTGTATTCTCTTGTATTCACCTGACAGCGGAGAAGCTGGCTGCTATATTGTGAGGATACTCAAGTGGCCCTCTGAAGAAGACCATGAGGTGGAGAGTCGAGGCCCCTTGCCAACACTAACTTGGAGGCCACATGAATGACCTGCCTCAGAAACAGACCCTAGTCCAGTGATTCTCAACCTGTGGGTCATGACCCATTTGGGAGTCTCATATCAGATATCCTGCATTTCATATATTTACATTGTGATGCACGATAGTAACAAAATTACAGTTATGAAGTAGCAATGAAAATAATTTTATGGTTGGGGGGTCACCACAACATGAGGAACTGAATTTAAAGGGTTGCAAGATTAAGAAAGTTGAGAACCACTGCAGACAATCCCTAAACAATGTCTGTAACCCCATAAGAGACCCTGGGTGGAACCATGAAGCTGAATTGCTTCCAAATTCTAGAGCTGCTAGAACTATGTCAAATAATGTTTATTGGTATGCTAAAACCACTAAGTTTCTGAGGAGTCTAATTAGAATATAATAGATAACCAATCTGAAGGCTAGAGGTGTAGCTCAGTTGGTAACCATGCTTGCCTCGCTTGCAGGAAGCCCTTTGTTCCATCCTCAGCACCACATAGACCTGAGTGGCGTGGTGCACGCATGTGATCTCAGCACTTGGGATGTGGAGGCAAGAGGATCAGAAGTTCAAGGTCAACTTGGCGGCATAGAGCCAGCCTGGGAGACAGGAGCATGAGACCCTATCTCACAATAAAACTAAACAAAGCAACAAAAACCCATCAGCCAAGACTGGAGAGATGGCTCAGTGGTTAAGATTATATACTACCCTTGCAAAGGACCTGAGTTCAGTTCCCAGCACAGTCAGGCATTATATCCCATGACACAGGTGCTGAGGTCTGCCATCATTCCCATTTTATGTACAGTGACCCTCTCTTCTCCAGAGAGACGTGTGCCAGGATACTCCAAGGATGCCTGAAACTGTAGCTAGTTCTGAATTTCACAAGTACAGTGTTTATTTCCCAGTATGAACACTGCAACAGTAAGGTTTGATTCATAAATTACACATAGAAAGAGATTAACAATAGCAAATAATAAACAGAACAATTACAATCATATACATTAGTCAATGAAGACACTAATGAATTTTTTGTTTCTGGAAATTTAATATCAGACAGTGCTAACCTCAGGGAGCTGAATGAAGAAGGTATGAGTAGACTGTGATGTAACCTCCCCAAACAGCGCCACCAAGTGGGAACCACACTAAATGTTCTAATGCCAGAGCCGGTGGGGGACATTTCTCACACAAACCGCTACAGATCGTAACATGTTATTCTGATCTTTTGAGGGCCAAGAAAGGGGAGGATGAAGACAATGGGAGGGCCTAGCTGAAAGCTGCTAGACTCGGACTTTCAAATCGGAACCTCGAGCTCCCTGCTCGCAGCTGCTTCAGGGCTGTCCTTGTGCCCACTTAGAGTCTTGCATCTGGAAGCAGGATGTCGGGCTGGGTGGAAAGTGCTGCTGTTATATCCTGTTCCAAGTGCTTCCTGGAAAGACAGAAGAGAAAAGAAACAGAGGCTGTGGAATCCCAGCTTGCCTCTCCTCATGGAGCAGTGAGTCACTGCTGGGAAACAGACAGAGAACCTACCAGGGTGTCCTGACCACGGTATGAGACTGCAGATGTCCCAGGAGCTAGTCGGAGTGAATGTGTACAGAAACCATGCCAGGTTCATAGACTCCCCCAGAACCCCAAACTTTCTGTGGACACCCAGTTCCTTAGCTGAATTCTCCAACTGGTTGTCCAGCACTGGAAGCCAGTGGGTTGTGAGAGCCGGAGACAGGAGCTGGAGGTTTGAGCATGCTTTACATCTGTCCTAAGGGTGTCTCAAGTTTACAAATCACCACATGTCACAAACGCCTGAAATGATGCGATCTGGATGGAAGGACAAGTTTGAATCAAAGAGGGTCAGAATCTACTCAGCATTCTCAACAGAGCCCCTGGGGATTAGCAATTCACTTAGTATTCCAAGGCACCCTTGTCCCAGTAAGGAGGCGTTTGAGTCATTGTCAGGGTCAGCATTCTCAGCTGCCTGTGATTCCCAGGGCTGCCATAACAGAGTACCCAAACCTGAGAAATGTGAAACAACAGAAATGCATTTTAAAAGATTTATTTTTTATTTTTGTTTATGTGTGCATGTCTGTGTGAGTGTATGTGGGTGTATATTGAGGCCAGAAGAGGTCATTGGATCTCTTGGAACTGGAGATGGGCATTTGTGAGCTGCCCAATGAAGAGAGAAGTAGAGTAAATGTGGACTCTTTACAAGATGTATACACTTACTGGACAGCTTGCTGACCTAGCAAGGAAAGCCAAGAAGTAGGCATGAGATAGAGGATAAGTATCGGAATAATGCCATGACCCAGAAAGCAAGGAGGGGCCTCAAGAAGGGAGAGAGGAGTGCTGTGAAAGACGGGAAACGATCAGGAGATGGGGCTGGGGAGCTGGAGATGAGGCTCAGTTGGCAAAGAGCTTGCTTGGCATGTATGAGGCCCTGGGTTCAGTCCCAGCACTACATAAAGCAGGCATGGTGCCGGATGCCCGTGACGCCCGCACTCAGGAGGTAAAGGCAGGAGAATTAGGAGTTCAAGATCCTTCTTAGCTACATGGTGAGTTTAAGGCCAGCCTGGGGTACATGAGACCAGGAGAGAGGAGAGGCAGAGGAGAGAAAGAGAGAGAGAGAGAGAGAGAGAGAGAGAGAGAGAGAGAGAGGAGAGAGAGGGGAAGAGAGAGAGAGAGAACAAACATATGGCTTGGAATTAGCATTAAGCAGTTGGAGTGCTCAGGCCCTGCTCATATAACAGGAAGTTGTGAGAAGATGGGAGGGGAAATCCCGGAAGGAAAGGGCTGGGAATTATGGCAGGATAGCAGTTGAAAGGAGGAAGATTCAGTTTTTAAAAAGATAGAAATGGGGTAAAGAGGGAGAAAGGGAAGGAAAGGAGGAAGGTGAGAGAGGTAGAAAGGGAGGGGGAAGGAAAGAGGCAGAGAGAAGGGAAGATAGGAAGAGGAGAGAGGAAGGGGAGAGAGAAAGAAAGAAGGAGAGAGGGAGAAACAGGAAGGGAGAAAAGGAAGGAGGGAGGGAGGGCAAGAGAGAAAGAGAAATCAATCAGAAGTCTCAAGAGCACACTCACAACTGGAGGGTGATGCCCTGAACAGGAAAGTACACAACCAGAGGAAAATTAATCTCTGTCTCTGTCTCTCTGTCTCTCTGTCTCTCTCTCTCTCTGTGTGTGTGTGTGTGTGTGTGTGTGTGTGTGTGTGTGTGTGCGTGTGTTTCAGGTCAGGGCTGTCCACCCAGCCCAGTGGACACCATGCGTTGTTGTCTTTTGGCCAGGGATGGGGGTGGGGATGGGGTTGAGTGGTGGACTTGAGAAAGTTAACATGAGGAAGAGCTACAGAGAACAGCCAGAACTCCAAGAAGGGATGCGCAGCCTGGGGACTCCTATCAGATCTTGGTAAGCCTCAGGACTGTACTGGAGTGCTTGTAGTCGTAGGGGACTTGGGGGTGAGTCATCAGAACCACCAGAGTGGGAGGACTCCAAGACTGAATGAGATGGAATTCCAAACTCTCTGCCTAAATAAAGAAAGTGGAACTTGGGGACATTCAACAAAGTCCTACCAGATGGTCATGTCTTTGTCTTCTTGTCATCTTTCCATGCCTTCCTATTTTCAGGAAACCAGAGCTGAAGACAGTGGGACAGGAGCTTTGGAAAGTCCCTCACTTTGGAAGGTCAAGGCTGGAGACACTTGACCTACTTCTGTTCTGTGCTTACAATAGAGCGACAGTGTAGGCTGGGAGTTCTGGAAGGCTGAGTCCTACCCCTGAGTCCATAGGAGACCTGACAGCCGGGAGGCCTTAGGCACAAGGTAGCAGTGGCTGAAACAAGCCAGAGTTGATGGTGTGGCATGAGTTCATGCTGACCTCCACCTCGGCGTTGCCCCAAGGCCTTCTTTACTTGGATCATGTGGAAGGTGTGCACACTGTCACAAGAACATTAGGATACTGAGGCCCCCAGGAAAGCTCTTGAGATGGCCGTTAGCTGTTCTGCATTTGAGCTTAGTGTGACTCTAAAAGCAGCCAGCCTGGGACTAGATCCTCAGTTCTTCCACTTTGCCTTCAATGCTAAGGACCTGGGGCAAATGATTCCAACTCTCTGTGACTCCTAACTGTAGCTCCCTCATGGGGGTGCTGTGAGAAGTCAATGAGTTGAATGAGGGGGTTCAGCACGCCCAGTTAAGGAGGGGGTGTTGTCCTCCCACAGCATCTACATGCATTTAGTGAGACCTGGTGGCAGGGAGTCCTTGAGCTCAAGACAGCAGCAACTGAGACAAGCTGGGTTTTATGGCTCGGATGTTGAAACTTACCCTGGGAGCATTACCAGGGCCCTCTTTACTTGGAACATGGGGATGGCTTTACTTGGAACATGGGGATGGCTCCTAGGCACACACAGGTATATGTGACTATGCTACCATTGAGCTATACTTCCGGCCCAAGGGGAGACATGTCTTGACAGGGAGGTCTCACAGGGATAGAAGGGTGGGCCTGTTTTGGGTGGGTACTACTAGGAATTGAGCATGGGGTGTTTCAGGTCAGAGGAGCCTAGGATTAAATGTGTACTCTTCTGCTTTGAATACTCAGGGCTCTCAGAAGGTTCTAGAGTCTCTGACTGGTCAACCTAGAAGACACCTTTCTTCCAAGTTGGACTGATGGATCCATGCTAGAGAGTTTCAGGGTGGGTAATGACCAGCAGATGCAGCTCCAGGAAGCTCAGAGCCAAAGCACTTTCCAAATCTGCTAGACAGGTGAGTCACTCCACCTCCCGGAGAGCAACACCTGGAGGCTCACAGCAAGGGGCTGGGTGGGGAGAGAGTGTGCTCAGTTCCTCCATGCCTCTTCTGTCTTTAGTCACAAGTCACAAGCCCTTAGGTGATGCTTACCCCAAGGAGTAGCAAGCAGCTTGTTAGCTCGGTGGTTGGGTTTGAAGCGGGGTTGCCTCCATTTGAATCTGGACTTCACTGTCTTATAGTTCAGTATTAAGTTCCCAAGGAGGCTCCAGATTGGCAGTTGAAGAATGTCGCCTGATCTACTTAGGAAACTGTAATGCACATTGCGTAGGATCTCTAAAAACTCTTAAAGCTGAGGCTAGCTCAGAAGGTTGGCTCCAACAGCATGTGTTATGATTGCCCAAAAGGCTTCAGGAGTGTTTGTGGAGGGAGAACCAGAGCTGCAGCCCTGCGGGAAGAGGAAGGCTCAGGTAGCATTAAGTAAAGGAATCTTAATCATAAGTCTGTGTTGGGTTAGGGCAACAAGAGGAGAGACATCTGCGCTTCTTCTCAGGGGCCGGCACTAAAGAGGCAGAAACCCAGGCTCCTGGGCCCACTTGACCCTTATCTGAGCTCTCTCCATCTTCCAGGATCTCCTTCTCCTCTATAATGAGAGACTGTCCTATCCCGGGCCCAGAGCCAAATGCTGAGAAGACATACCAAAAGGGAATCCAGTGCCTGGCCTCTCAAGAAGCCATGGACAATGGAGAAGACAGACAGAACAGAGGCGATCTGTGTAATCAAGCACATTGCTGCAGAGTTTTCTGTCAGAATTCTCTTCTTTCTAAGGCAGAGCGAGACTTCACTGTGTGAACATGCAACACATTTTATTTATTCTGTCAACCTTGATCTACTGTGGAGAGCTGTTGTGAACTTAGGGTCACATTCCTTTTCCTTTTACAAGTTAAAAAATATACAATCAAGGAGAGTAGACCCCAAAAGAGACAAAATGGAAAGATCTCAGCTAGCAGTGACAAGGGGTTAGAGAGGATTTCCCGTGAGGAAGCAACATTTTTGTTTTTTTTTTTCCCCTTTCTGGAACTGAGAGGATGCGAAATCAGCTAAGTTAAATGTAAGTGAAGATGAGCTTCAGCCACACGTGACAGCCTTGAGCCTACAGCAATGTTGGGTTATTTCAGAAAAGGGAATGGGGCTGATATGATGTAGGTATAGAGAGGAAGGAGGAGAAGGAATGGGTGGGCTTGCAGGGGGGCCATCCCTGCTGACGGCTGATGGCAGACTAGTTACAAATGGGCTTTCCCCTAAGAGTTATGGTAGACAGTTATAGAACTCTAGGTAGAAGGGTGAATGTCCAAATATAGAGGTATGTGTGTGTGTGGGGGGGGGTTTGCATGCCTATGAAGGTCAGAGGTCAATGTCAGGTGTCTGTCACTCTCCACTTTTTTAATTTATTTATTTCCTTATTTCCTATTTATAGACGGGCTCTTTCTATGTAGCTCTGGATGTCCTGGAGCTTGCTATATAGACCAGACTGACCCCAGACTCACAGAGATCCTCCTGCCTCTGCTTCCCAAGTACTGGGATTCAAAGCACATGGCACTGTAGTTAGATATTTATTTATTTTGAAACAAGGTCTGTCACTGAACTTGGAGTTCATTGATCATCTAGGCTGGCTGGTGGATGAACTCCAAAGATCTGTCTACACATACACACACACACACACACACACACACACATACACACACAACCACAGGGGTTACAGGCATGCTGCCAGGCCTGGTTTTTATATGGGTATGGGAGATTCAAACTCAGATCCTCAGGCCTACATGGAAGGAACTTTAACAGTTAAACTATCTTGCCAGTTCCTATAGTCTATTATAAAAGAAACCATTCTAGCCACGGTGGGATGTATGAATTAGATACTGGAAAGGGGTATGGGGCAAGAGTGAAGTGCAGAGAGACCATTGAGGTACTATGATAGTTGCCTAGGCAAGAGGTGCTGGTTGGTTGGATTAAACTGGTAACCGTGTGGATAACTGAAGGAGTTAGGGATGGAGCTCGAAGTAAGAATGGTTGCCAAGCATGTGTAAGACTCTTGGTACCACTCAAAGAAAAGAAGCAAAGAAATAGAATACAAAAGAAAAGAGAAAAAGGGAAATGGCTGTGTGCAGAGGCAGTATCATAGCCAGAGAGGTTTATTTGAGGAACATTTATTGCTCGTTGGAAATTCTTCCTGGAAATAGATGTAGTAAAGAAACACAGGCTGGTGATAGTGGTGCATACCTGTAATCCTAGTACTTAAGGGGTGGAGGCAGGAAAAATAGGCACTGCTAGACCCTGTCTCAAACCAACAAAATAAAACAAAACAACAAAGTAGCCATCAAGGAGAGAACAATATGATAATTACTTAGCTTAGGAGTAAAGGAGAAAGAGGTATCTGGTCAACCTCTAGGTTGCAGCATGAGCAAGCAGGTGTTTGTTCTATCTAGTTTACAGGGAACAGTGAAGAAGGCAGGGGGTTGGAGGTATACAGAGATTATTCACTCCATTTTGGACATCACAAGGCTGAGAGTCCAGGTGACATATGACATCATGATGTTGCTGAGTAGACAACACTGGACATGTGGCTCTCAGAAGACAAGTTGCATGTGACATGAGCTCTAGGTGGGAAGGTAGGCTAGGTCACAGTTAAGATGGTAACAGTAGCTCCAATCAGTTTGTGAGAGTTGAAATCATATTAAAGGCTGGGGACTCTGAAATACATACATAAGCTGTGAAACTTACTTTGATCAAACAACTCAAAAATGGCACATACATAATCCAACACTCAGGAGTCAGAGGCAGTAGGACTGGGAGTGTGAGACCAGCCTGGGCTACTGAGAAAGACCCTTTTTTTCAAAACAATAGCAACAAAAAAGCTGAGTGTGGCGGTATAAGCTTGTAGTCTGGATGCTTGAGGGGCTGAGGAAAATTCACAGAAATCTGAGTCCATCCTAGACTACATAGTGAACACTACTAGGCTTAGCAGCTGTCTCCTGCTTAACTATGATGGTTTGCTTGTTTGTTTGTTTGTTTGTTTGTTTGTTTGTTTGTTTTTTGAGACAAGATCTTCCTACGTAGGCTTGGCTAGCCTGGAACTCACTATGTAGACATAGTAGCCTTGGCCTGGAACTCATAAAGATCCACTTGCCTCTGCCTCTGGAGTTCTGGGATTAAAGGCATGCACCACCATGACTGGCTTTAACCATGTTTTGATCCCAGCATGCTAGCAGAGCAGGCGGGCCAGGCCTAACCTTTCTTTTCACATCTAAAACAAGCACCACCGAGGACATCCCAGACGGGGATGGGACAGATAAAATCATACTCCAAGTCTCCGCCTCTCATTTATCCTTTCCCATTAACTGCTCAAGTGTAAATGTTTCAGCTCTGCTCCCTACATCAGCTACTATTAGTCTTTAACATTTGCTTATATCTATTTTCTACATCTTCAGTAGTAAACACACATAGCATTTGAAGAAGGCACAAGAAACTTGGAAAAGCAGAGACATATTCAATGTTACTGAGTAAAACCCAGGTGGCTGAGGCTTAAGTGAGGCGAACCATGGTATTCCATCAGAAGAAGGATCAGAAAACAGGAAGTATGACCATTTGGTACTTTCTAACAGGGAAATCTATGCCCTGGCCTCATTGTGGGCACTCCACTACTTAGAACAAAGCAGTCCTTCTTACAGGGAGTGGTCAGGAGGTCTTAGGTTAGATCATATTTCATGGAGCCTTTGAAGTCCTGCCTCCCATTCACTCTCCTACCTGCTCCCATCCTTCCCCTCTTGTCCGCTTTCCCCTGACATGACGGAGGTGCAGGGAGGTTTTGCGGCAACAAGACATTCTCTTCCTGATAGGCAGAGCTAATCAATTTAGAGGAGAGGTTCTCAACCTATGAGTCATGACTCCTTTAAGAGTAAAATGACCCTTTCACAGGGGTCACATATCAGATATCCCGAATATCAGATATTTATATTACGATTCATAACAGTACCAAAATTACAGTTAAGAAGTAGCAACAAAATAATTTTACAGTTGGGGGTCACCACAACATGAGGAATTGTATTAAAGGGTTGCAGCATTAGGAAGGTTGAGAATCACTAATGGAACAGAGTGTGTTAGACAATTGTCTTGTAAAGATAACAAGATAGAGGGAGTCTATCGTATTTGAATATATTTCTCTTCCTAACATCCATCAAGGACCAAAATATAAACAATACAACATCAAACCAACACATACAAACAACAACACAACAGGTCAGTTGTTCTAGCTTCATTTTGGTTGCTGTGATAAAATATGCTGACAAAAGGCATCTTTGGGGAGAGAGAGTTTATTTGGCTTTCAATTTCAGATCATAGTCCATCATTTCAGGAAAGGCTAGGCAAGGATCCAAGCAGCCAGTCACTTCATGTCGCATCCATAGTCAAGAGCAAAGAGAGAATGAGACATCCTTGCTCGCTCGCTCTCAGCTATGCATCGTTCAGGACCCTCTGCTGCGGGACTGGTACCTCTCACATGGACCTGTGTCTTCCTACATCAATTAACAATTAAGACACTCCTCCACAGACATGCCCATAGGCCAGTGGGTGGCAGGACTTCAAAGGCTCCATGAAGTATCTAGAAAATCCCTCATTTAAGACTCTTTTCCCAAGTGATTATGGGTTGTGTCAAGTTGACAGTTAAAACTAAGCAGCATAAGCAAACAGAGTCACTTTTCTTAAATGGCGTTGAGAGTCCTCATCTAGTCCTTTTCTTCTCCGCTTTGTCCAATTCACAAACCATCTGCTACTCGTCACTCAAATAGAATGTGCAACTTATTTATATCTCAAAGTAATTTTAAAAAGAAGTTGTTGTGGCTTTATGAAAAAAAAAAAAAAAAAAAACCAAGAAAAGTCCAGACAATGAAACCAAGGGAATATGAGTAAAACAGGAAAATACTGGAGAAAAGAAATTAAAAATCAAATGTTCATCCTGGTTGTTCCAGAGAATCTAATGCTAGCTTTGAAGGGTTCTGATGGTCTAGATAAAAACAGAAATGGGGTACACACTTTTATTGAATAGAAAAAAGGAAATCTGTGGGCTTTAGAAGGGAATACTGAATTGTTCTCAGTACTAACTATTTTTAAAATTACATTTATTTGTTGCTGTATGTATGTGTACACACTTGCATGCTACAGCTTGTGTGTGAAGAGCAGAGAACAGCTTGCAGGACTTGGTTCTCTCCTACCACGTCGGTCCAAGGTACACAACTCAGGACTTCAGGCCTGGTGGCAGGTGCCTTAACTCACTGAGCCATCTTGCTGGCTGGCCCTTGATATTTCATTTAGAAAGGACAATGTATTGATAGAAGTTTTGGATCAAATAAGTTTTCTTTTCCAATTTTTTTTTTTTTTTTTTTTTTTACAAAACTGGTCTTAATAATGATGCTTAATAACAGCTGGAAATCCCCTACCACTGGAGGTTAGTCCAGAGATGCTGATTCAGCATGGACATTTGGTCAGTTCCTTTCTTTTTGTTTAAGATTTGTGTTATTTTAAATCATGTATCTGTATGTCTGTGTGTGGGTAACCACACGAGTGTGCAGGTGCCTGCGGAGGCCAGAGGCACATACATACACATATATACACACAGAGACATGTACACACATACACATAAATAAAAACAAAATAAATTTTGCTTTTTAAAAACCCAGAAGAAGAAGCTGGGTGTGGTGGTGCACACTTTTAATTCCAGCACTCGGGAGGCAGAGGCAGGTGAATCTCTGTAAGTTTGAGGCCAGCCTGGGCTACAGAGAGAGATCCAGGACAGGCTCCAAAGCTACACAGAGAAACCCTGGCTCAAAAAACCAACCCTCCAAAAAGACCCCTGCCCCCCCAAAATACCCAGAACAAAGGACTGGAGAGATGGCTCAGTCGTCAAAAGCACTGTCTGTTCTTTTAGAGACCTGGGTTCAATTCCCAGCACCCACATGGCAACTCCCAACCGTTTGTAACTCCAGTTCCAGGGGATCTGGCACCCTCATACAGACATTTATAAAAAGAATAAAGAAAATAACTTAAATAATAAATGAATTAAATATGGAACCAAAAACAGAGTAAATATAGGGTGATTTTATTCAGAATGAAGATATGATTGCATTTCAGCTCTAGTGTTCTTCAGGTTAGTTATAATTTGGCATTGTGCTTCCTGGAGGGGAGGTGACAGTCCGTTCATCTCTCTCTGGTCCACAAGTGGCCCAAACATAACTGTTGCTATGGCATTTTTGTAATCTGTAGTTCATTACCACTAGGAAAAGCTACCTCAGGACACAGTCTGCTCCTTGCGGCCCTGCAGTAGCCTCCACTTCCACATCTAAGTGTTCCCGGGGTGTCTTTGCTGTGCTCCAACCTTCTGTTCCCTGCTTGTTTCTACCTCAGGCTTCTGCTGCTTGTACAGTGTTGTGGTGCAGATGTGACATGTTCCTCCTTTGACTCATGTGTTTGAACACATGGCTTCTGTCTGGAGAACTCTCTGGGGAGATGGTGGACCCTTTAGGAAATAGAGCCTTAGAGAAAGTGCGTTACTGGGGGAGGGCCTCGGGATGAGGGGTAGAGGGTAGGATGGGGGAGAGAAGGTGGTAGTGTTCATAGCAGGGTGTAGTTGTAATTCCAGCACTTAGGAAGTGGAGGCAGAAAGATAAAAATGAAATGAATGTAAGGCTAGCCTGAACAGTATAGGAAGGCCCTGCCACAAAAGCAAAACAAATACACAAAGAAATGTTAAAAAAAAAAAAAAAAAAGGCGTGTGGCTGGGGCTATATGATTGATCACTCAAACACAGTCACTTTCGAGAGGACAAAAGGGCATACTTACTTCTTTATTTTTGAGACAGGATCTCATGTAGTCCAGGCTGGCCTTGAACTCCCTATGTAGTCGATGAGCTTGAACTCTTGTTACTCTTGCCTCTACCTCCAAGTGTTGGGATTACAGGTTTGTACTACCATACCCAGCTAAGAGGACCTTATTAACTACTCAGGTTCATGGGTGCCACCTGACGTAACGGCTCGCTCATACTATATGCCTAAAGCCTTTTCTTGTACAGCCCTCACTTTGTTTGTTTGTTTGTTTGTGTTTTTTTGTTTTTTTTGTTTTTTTTTTTTTTTGGTTTTTCAAGACAGGGTTTCTCTGTGTAGCTTTGTGCCTTTCCTGGAACTCACTTGGTAGCCCAGGCTGGCCTCGAATCACAGAGATCCGCCTGGCTCTGCCTCCCGAGTGCTGGGATTAAAGGCGTGCGCCACCACCGCCCGGCTGTTTGTTTGTTTTTTAAAGACAGGGTCTTGATATGTTGCCTAGGCTACCCTGGGTCTCATTGCTTCTTCTCTTTGGTATCCTGAGTGGCTGGGATTTCAAGTGGGTGTCACCATGGCCTGCTTGTTTAGTAATTTAGATGGCATTAATATTCAACAGCTAGATGATTTAAAAGGTCTAAAAAAATTAAAAACAAAACAACAAAAATAACCAAAACCTGTAATCCCAATACTTGGGAGGAGGGTTATAAATTGGAAGCCAGTCTGGGATATATAGTGAGATCCTGTTTCAAGAGCTATCAAACACACAACAAAGCTCAGAGGACCTCATTATAAGTGGAAAATACTAGCTAAACAAATCAAGGGGGGGGAAGGGGTGTGAGCAAGGTAAAAGAATGGTCTTGCAGTCTCTGTCTCTCTGTCTCTGTCTCTGTCTCTGTCTCTCTCTCTCTCTCACACACACACACAGATTTAAAGTGACTTTGAAATGACATTGCTTAACACAGCCAAAGAAGTTCAACTTTGAATTCAAGCACATTTGAAAACCTGGGTAAATCGGTATTTCCCCCACCAGGGACAGCGAGTCAGTGCCTGAGCTGGAACCTCTATCTCATGACTGTCTGCCAAGTCATCTCCCTGTGAGTCAACCCGGCTTCTGAGTCGGCTTTCTAGACTGTTGTCCCAGCACTGTAACGAAGAGCAAAGAGGGCTGGGCAGGAACTTGGCTCTGGTGCTTCGGTGGGATCCACGTGACCTGAAGGGGATCTCAGGACAGATGCCCACCAACCCTCTTCCAACATCAGCTGTGTCTGCCCTACTTAGGTACCCAGCTCTGGAAATGAGGAGCAGGCATATGCTTGGCCCTGAGAATCTAGCCTTAGACCTAGGGGAATCTCATTGTGTCTGAGATTTAGCTAGTATTCCAAACTGTGTGCTCTATTACCCCTTTAACGGTTCTAACATTAGTAATAGTAACAACTCATATTTATTGAATCTTTGCCTATTTATTTTTCCCCAGTAACTCTATAAGGCTGTCGTTAACTACCTCTATTTCATTTTAGTTTTTTGTTTGTTTGTTTGTTTGAGACAGAGTCTTGTGTAGCCCACGATGGACTTAAACTCCCTAGGTAGCTGAGGTTGACCTTTGGCTCCTTTTCTTCCTGTCTCCAGTTCCCAAGTGCTGGGATACAGGCATGCACCAATATGCTCCACTGACCATTCTGCTTTATTGGAATTTTGGCACTGAGAGATTAAATAATTGGCCCAAATCTCATGGACAGGTAGTAAATAGCAGTTGAAATTTAACCTCAAGTGACCTGATGGAGGAACCTGTAGTCCTATCTTCATTTATACCTCTAGCAGTCCTCATATTAGTTTCTCTCTCTGTCTCTGTCTCTGTCTCTGTGTGTGTGTGTGTGTGTGTGTGTGTGTGTGTGTGTGTGTGTGTGTGAGAGAGAGAGAGAGAGAGAGAGAGAGAGAGAGAGAGAGAGAGAGAGAGAGAGAGAGAGAGAGAGAGAGGCGTGGAATCGTTAGGCACAAGATTGGCGAGTGGCTCCCAAAACGGGCGTGGTAGTGTGGCTTTATGGCATTTGTGGATAAGCATGAACTTAGACTCTAGGCTCATTCCCCGCCACCAGGTAAGATGGAAGGCGCTGTGAGTGGGGTGGGGCTGCGGTGAGGTGTAGAAAAAGTTCCAAGAGCCGAAAGACAAATATTACTAGGAATTCAGCACGTGCCAGGCATACTTCTGTTTAGGCACGCGTTAGCTCAGTGAGCTTCAAAAACAGGACCAAACAAAGCCTCCTCCAGAGGTCGCAGCTATTATCAGCGATCATGGCTGGAGCTCCTGCACCCAGGCAGTAAATCCAAGGTTCAGGGCCAGCGGGCAGGTGAGCCACCGCGGCAGTCAGGTGTCATTTCCAAAACCTGGCTTTTCTCAGTACAGATGAGGATACAGACAAGTTTAAATAATTGGGGAGAGGCTAGCCAGGGAGCCAAAGTCTGCTGCTCACATACTGCCTTCACTTTCCCAGACTTCAGGGGTGTGGCTCAAGGCTCAATCCTCCTCGGGACAGACCTTTTTTGCTTCCTTACAGGGTCCAGGTGGAGCCGGACGCCGCCCCCTGGTGGCAGCGTGAGTCTGCGCTCAGGGCTTGATAAAGAACGGGCGGAGCCGCTAGCTGATGAGCTGCAGTGGATTCCAGGTGCTTTGCTCTAGCCATGGCCTTGTCCCTCGGGGTTCAAGTCCAGGCTGGGGCCGGCCAAGCTGGCTTGTGAACTTGGGAGTTTTCCCCTTTCTCTCCCATTCTTGTTGTGGTCATGAATTCATCCAGGACTCGGGGTGGCTATCAGCACCAAGGCCACAGTACAGCCCAAGGGTGCTGTACTGCAAGGTCCTCACCTGGCCCTCCTGACAGGTGGGAGGGGATCCAGTCTGTGGAGTGTCCGAGGAAGACAGGGCAAGGCAGAGGGCATTCCTGCAGGTCGGTCCTCCCTGACTGATGGTACTGACTGGCAGTGTCTTGATAAAAGCACAGTATAGGTTTCCAAAGCTGCCTCTTAGTCCTGAAGAATCAGGACCTGCTGTGCAGAATGTAGGAAAGGCAGAGCCTGCCACCAGCCACAGACTCAGAGACGGGTACCCAGACACCCACGTGCGAATTTCATAACACCCATATGTTGCCATTTCTGGCCCTGTGATATTTGAGAGCAAAAACACTGTTCACATGTTGACCACAATACCGGCCCAACTCAGAAGGCCATGGTCGCTGTCTTCCACTTTCTGGATCAGCTTGTTTGGGTTTGAGTCTAAAGGTCAGGTCCTCTCTCAACCTCATCCTGTGCTATTTCCTCTTAGCCAATGTGCTCAGGGACCAGCGAGGCAGTGAGTGGGGGGCAAAAGACGAGTAACTGTTTTCTTAAAGACGTTCCAGGCTAGAGAGACCCACCTAAGGCAGCTTAACAGTGCCCAGCCTTGAGTGATATAGACTGACTGTGGACTGGGTCCCACCACCAAGACCCTTAGATGTCCCTTGTCAAATGTGCCCGTTTTGTGACTAAGCCAGGCTCTGTGGGCCAGCCAATGGCAGGGCTGGAGGTGGGCAGTGTAGATAGTGTTAGTTAGCATCTGGCCGGAGCCTCCCTGCCCAAAGGGGGTGACTGGGCCTCTAGAAATAGCACTGTGATGCATTTGTCCAGAGTGCCAAGGAGTGAACACCCCGAGTGTCAGCCTGCAGATGACCTGGAAGGGAGCGACGGGAGAAATATAAGGTTTCCTTCTCTATTCGGTGGCCTTTCTAGGGAGCTTTTTGTACCGCATTTCCTACTTTTTACTGGTTTGTTCCCTGTGGCTTGTTCAACTTGCTTTTTTATATTACCCAGTGCCACCTGCCCAGCTGGGGCAGTGCCCACAGTGGAATGGGCCCACCCACATCAACCATCAATCGAGAAAATACCCCACCAATATGTCCACAGGCCAGCCTCTGTTGAGGTTCCCTCTTTTCAGGTGATTCTACTTTGTGTCATTGACAGTGCAAACAGGCACGAGGTGCCACCATGGACACCCCGAGGACAAAGGAAGTGCTTAAGGACAGATGTTTACTTTGTCTTGTATGGAGTGCCAAGAATGGATTCAGAAAGAGCCGGGAGTGGCTTCCCTAGATCCTAAAGGGTGTGAGAGTGTTCTGAATGCAGGAAGGTGGCATGAAGAAGAACTATGGATGTCCCAAGGAACCTTTTCCAGGCCAGTTCCTGCTTGGAACCACATAGCTGTGTCCAATGGGAAGTTCTGTTTCTGGATGAAGGTTCTGGGAGACTTGAGACACACATTAACTTGGTATTGGGGATGCGGCAGGAATGGCAGATGTTTCTGGATCCAGCTACTGGGCCTTTTGGATTTGGTCATGTGAGCCATGAATGGTGGTAGGATGTGTGTCTACTGGAAAAGAGAGCACAGTGGTTTTGGATCATTCTTTATATCTTCCACTGCCAAGTACATGATTATGATGGTCCCCAGAGAGTCCTCCCTGGTTTAGAGGAAAATTCCAATCTTTGAGGTCTTATGAAGAGTGACAGCTAACCAGAAAGCAGCTGTGAGCATGGGGCAGCAAGGAGACTGTTGGTTACTGCCTGGGTTCTTACACGTGCTCAGTGCTATGCCTTGCTCAGATGGAAACTGACAGAGGACACCCTAGGCCTAGAGTAGGGCCACAGGGGGCTGCAGGTGATCAATTCCTTGCTGCATTTGCTGTGGCTTTGGAAAAGAATTGTGGGTAATTCATGATTCTCGGAGAACCAGGAAGCTGTGATCTACTCAATGGACCGGGTGGTAGGGGAACGTGAGACAACTGTATGAAGAAGGGTGGAGAGTGCCACTGTGCCTCGTGACAGGCCTCAGCAGTGCCCCTTTCAGGGAGCTTTAAAACCAAGCTGGGCCTCCTTCTGTTATTGAAGCAAACAAAGGAGATGACCAAGGTCACCTTGCCAAGACCATTTCAGATCTGGGGGTGCAGTTACACTTTTTGCATTTTTTGATTTATGGTAATTTGGTTGGTGTTTGCACTTTCCCCTCCCCCCTTCCTCCTCCTCTCCGTCTTCTTCTCTTTCTTCTGATAACAGTGTTTCACGTAGCCCAGATTATATGAGCGCCAATACGGGACTAAGGATGACCTTGAACTCTTTTTAAAAAATATTTATTTGTATTTTATGAGTATGGGTCTTTTGCCTGTATGTATGTCTGTGTACCACAGGCATGTTCAGTGCCCACAGAAGCCAGAAAGGGTGGCAGATCCCCTGGAATTGGAGTTGCAGATGATTGTGAGCCTCCATGGGGGTGATGGGAATCAAATCCTGGTCCTCTAGAAGAGCAACAAATACTCTTAACATCTGAGCCATCTTGCCACCTCCCAGACTTTGACCTCTTGATCCTTCAGCCTTCGACTTCTGAGTGCTAAGATTACAGCATGAACTGGCACGCTCAACATCATTTATTACATTTATTTAGTGTGTGTGTGTGTGTGTGTGTGTGTGTGTGTGTGTGTGTGTGTGTGTCTGCCTGTCTGTCTTGGGGAGGCAGGGACAGATGGCTGTAGTGGTAGAAGTGCCCCCACAGTTGGTGACTTCTCCTGGACATTCCCATGTGCAGTGGCCACTGTGTAGACCCTCCCCAACAACCATGGTGGTCTCTTTGCTGTGGATCCCATGACTTGAGTCAGTGGCCTGAGATGAGCCTTGACACTACAGAAGGCCAGGGACCACAGCTCCACACGGAGCCACAGTGAATAGTTTCTGTTCCAAACAATTCTGGGAGCCAAGAAAGTGTCCCGGCAGATAATGCATGTAGTTAGTCTTGCATGAGGAGGCCAGGAGGGGCTTGTGTGCCATCTGAGGGGCTGGCGCTGTGTCGGAGAGTGAGTGGGTGGCTGTCCTTTGCAGCTTTCCCTGTACATGTGATTTTGGATGGTTTGGTCAGCAGCAAATGCTGGTCTGACAGGAAATCCTAAGGTAGGAACTCATACCTCTTAGCGCTGATTTAGAGCAAGCCCCGCCCCACCCCCTTTAGTCCCCGCCCCCCTTCTCCCTCCTGCCTCAGGAGCAGCCTGGATGAGACAGAGGGTAAGATTGGTTCCGCGAAGCTCTCCTCTCCGCTGCATTGGGTTACTCTTTCCCTCTGACTGGGTCAGAACACATCTTCCTCCTTTCTCCTTCGTCTCCTGAATAACCTTCAAAATCCACTTCTTCCTCCAGGAAGTGTTCTTGACCATCCTATGCCCACTGCCCCTGGGGCCTCCTGTGCAATCTGGAACCATACCCAGGGGGTACACTTGATCTTGTGTCTGGTGTCAGTCCTTTCTCTTTGTCCTGGGGCTTTGCCACCCAGCTTGAGGGGTAGTGGGGAGAGGGCGGGGAGGACAGACATCATGTTGCTTACTTACTGCAATCCCCGAGGTAGATCCAAAAGGAGCACTGGGTTAAGTCTCTGTGGATAAGGTGCTCTAGCTGAGAGCTTTTCCCCTTTTCCTTACCTTCCCTCTCTTTGTCCATCCCTTCCCTCCTCTCTCCCTCTCTTCCTCCCTCAATCCTTATCACTCATCACTCCCTCCTCTCTTTCCCTGCCCTATAGGGCAATACTATGTAGCTCAGGCTGGCCCCAAATCCCAATTCTCCCGTCTCCTCCCCCTGTCACCACATCTGGCCACATTTATTATTTTCATCTGTTCTTCACAGCCACCTTTAAAAAAAGGTGGCAGGCGTTCATTTCCCCCTCCCCAGTGGATGCAAATACTGAGGTTCAGTGTAGTCAACTGACTGACACTTTCTATTTCTCGGCTCACCAAGGCTAGGAAACCATTGATGTCATTCAGATCACTGGTGCATGCTTGCATGTTAGAAGGGCGCGGTGAGTTGGAAGGTTCATGTAGCGGTATGTGGAAGCATGGTGAACCAAAGGGAGACAGTAAGCTTGCAACAGTGAAATCAGAGGGAGCAGCTGGTCTCCGTAGCTCTAGGTTTTGTTGACAGGAACAGAGAGAGATGCTACCTTAGAAGGGCCCTCTGGTACAAGTAGTGGGCCCTTCCCATTGCATGCATGAAACACACCAGAAAGTGGATCTTTAAACTGGGTTTTATTCAGAGTTCTGGCAATCTGGAAGTCAGAGTGAAATCTGCCTCAGCCTCCCTCCCTTTTCTTTCTCTCTTTTTAATGGAGAACTAGGACTGTGGGAGTCCGTTCTCAGTTCCTCGTGGCTTTACCCAGCAGGTCCACATGGAGGATGATTAGGACCACAGGCCTGAGTGCAGGTGTCTGAGATGGTCTGCACTTGGCTGTGCTGGGGGAGGAGGTCTTTTGCTCCACCCCTTGGCATCTTTATAAAAGCCCTGGACCAGAGACAGTCGGGGCCCGTTGGAAAAGGTTCCAGGCCCTCTCGAGGCTATCCTTTATTTTCTATCTGTTTATCTCCGCAATATTCTCCGCAATAAATCCTTCTACCTAATATTTCCTGCTGCTCGCACTCAAGAAAACTCTGGGGAGCTGTGGGGTTGGTGGGTAAATGTCCCACGTAGGACAAAGGCAACAGATCTATTCAAAGTTTAGTCTTGTCCCTCTGGTCTGGCGGGTCTGGTTTTCACTATGTATCACACCCTCCCCTCATAGCAGGGGAAGGTTTACAAACACCGAAGCCACTTTAGCCTTGTATTCCTTCTCACCCATTTGGGTGACATCTAGATCTAAGCAAGCGGGTGCACGTGCTAAAATGCTTCCAACGCGCACGTGTGGACTCCTCCCTGCAGAGTGATGTCCTAGGGTTTATGCGGTTCCCCACCACTGTTCCCATATCACAGCGTGGGGAGTATCAGGCAGCGGGAAGTGGCTCTGAGGGGGTAGGAAGGACTGACGCCATGGACAAGGAGAGACTGTCCTCCACCTAGCTTCCTGCCTGTACCCCAACAACACTTTTCTTTATCCCTCTGTGTCTGCCATATCGTCCTGGGAGTCCCTTCCTCCCTCCCTCACAGGATGAGGGAGATTTCCTAGATGTTTCTGTAGACGCCTCCCAGCTTCAGAGCACACCCTGATGGCTCTTTCCAAATAGGGCATTTCTCTTGCATCACCTGCTTTGGCTGCTGCTACCAACGTCTGCTTGGCAGGGCGGGAGTCAATCTCAAAGTCATGTCCTCTTGCTTTTCACAGATTATGTCTGGTCCTCAAACCTAAGAGCGCCCACATAATTCAAGTTCTTAGACACTAGCCTCGTTCACCTGTTTCCAGTGCTTTCTAGGTGGTTTGTTGCTATAACCTGCTCTGGCCTGCCACTTCTGCACACCCTTCTTTTTGTTACCTTCTAGAATCTTCCAAAGCAAGGCAAACCATGGGCTGGGAATGTATCTTACTTGGTTGAATGCTTGCACAGCATGCACGAAGCCCTGGGGTCCATCTCCAGCACTGTATAAATGAGCTTGCTGGTGCTCGCTGGTGCATACCTGTACCTCCAATGCCTGGAAAGTGGAGATAGGAAGGTCAGATGTTCAAGGTCATCCTTGGCTACAGCAAGTTCAAGGCCAACCTGGGGTTTCTAAGATACTGTCTCAATGTTCAAAAATAAAACAAAGGACAAATAAAAACCACCACCAACATAGAGGCAGATTATGAAGATGCCACCTCCCTCTTCAGCTTCCAGTTGCCTATGGAACAACACTAAATCCTGTTGTGTACCAATATGTCGCTGTTTCCAAGCACACTGCCATCCCTTTATGCCTTAGGGCATGATGTCCTCTCCAGTTTAGAAGAGCACTTTCCACAGTAGGAGAAGTTGAACATTCTCACCAAACACTCCACATGCTCTCTTAGAATAGGTAGGTCATGAGCAGAAGTTAGGGCTATGTGTGTGTGTGTGTGTGTGTGTGTGTGTGTGTGTGTGTGTTTTCCAGACTCATGCCTTGATGGACAAATTGTCCATATTTCTCCCTCTTCCTGGCACTGTGATCAGGAGTACGCAAGGTGGAATGAGGGACACTGGTGGTAGCGCCCTGAATGGTTGAGTCATGCATGACATCCAGGGAAGGACCTGGGTGTTGCTGAACTTGATTAGCATTTACAAAAGGGAAATTAACCTTTGTGGTATTCAACTGTGTTACCACAGCATGACCTAGTCTGTCCTGACTAAGACTCTCATTTTCTGCCAGTTAAAATCACTGTCTTTAGTGGGACATGGGGCGCAAACCTGAAATGTCAGCATGTAGGAAGCTGAGGATTGTGAGTCTCAGGCCAGCTCGTGGTGGGCTTCAGAGTATGATCCAGGACATTCTGGCTTACATAGAAAGCACGTCTCATACAAACCCAAACAACAAATAGAGAAAACCTTTCTCCCTTTAAGGTCCTGCTTAAATGTTACTACCTTCCTCCCTCCCTCCCTCCCTCCCTCCCTCCCTCCCTCCCCTCCCTCCCTCCCTCCCTTCCTTCCTTCCTTCCTTCCTTTTAAAATACTTATTATTTATGTGTGTCTGCACGTGTTTATGTGCACCACACACATGCAGGTTCCAGTGGAGGCTGGAAGAGGGCATCATATCCCCTGGAACTGAAATTACAGGTGGGTGTGAGCCCCCTGATGTGGGTGCTGGGAACCGAACCTAGATCCTCTGCAAGAGCAGCCAGTGCTCTTAACTGTTGAGCCATCTACCCAGGCCCCGAACGCTACTTTTCTTAAAGTCTCCCAGAACCAGCCCTTCCCTAGTGACGATTAATCCCTTCCCTTTGGGCTTTTGCAGTGTGTCTGACTTAGGTCCATTTGACACTTCATGCTCAGCAGTGACAGAATGGTCAGGAGATATGAATCCTAGAGCCAGACTGTAACCTCAGTCCTGCCAGTTACATCACTGAGATCTTCATTGAGCTATTCTATCTTCTGCAACCTTGGTTCATGCTTGCACACACCCCCACCCCCACCCCATGACTTACCAGGGTACCTGATGTTATAACGGGTGCCAGCTTGCCAGCCTTCTTATATTTTCTCTTGCAAATGAGGTGTCCGGAAAAGACATTCAGCAACAGGAGTCACAGTGCAAAGCCAGAAGGTTCTGGAAACCAGGGGCCCTTACAAGCATAGCAGGCTATTTGACTGTAAGGTAAGTCTTACAACAGTTTTCTCCTGAATTCTCACTGCAGGGGCAGAACTCTCAGAGGGAGAAGAGCTGCCTGCTATCTCTTGAGAATCACATTCCCCATTGTTTTTATGCATCCATCAAGACGATTTTTATTTTGTTTTTCTACTGTTGTGGTGGTTTGAAAGAAAATGACCCCCATAGGAAGTGGCACTATTAGAATGTGGCTTGTTGAAGTAGGTATGGCCTTGTTAGAGGAAGTGTGTCACTGTGGGGGCAGGCACAGGTCTTTTTTTTTTTTTTTTTTGAGGTCTCTTTTGCTCAAGTTTCTCTCAGTGTGAGTCAGTAGACTTTATGTTGCCTGCAAGATGTAGCACTCTCAGCTCCAGCACCGTGTCTGCCTGCTTGCTGCCATGCTTCCTGTCATGATGGCAATGGACTCAACCTCTGAAACTAAGCAAGCCACCCCAATTGAATGTTTTATTTCTAAGAGTTGCCATGGTCATGGTGTCTCTTCACAGCAATAGAAACCCTAACTAAGACAACCAGTGTGATGAACTATTTTGGGTAATTATTTCTCTTCAGTGTTGGAGATTGAAACTTGGGGCTCAAGCGTGCCCAAGTAGGCACTCTGTGGCTGAGCTACACCCTCAGAACAGCTTGACTGAATTTAGAACATTAAATTACTTTTGCATTCCTGGAATAAAGCCAGGAATAAAGATGTTTGCTTGGTTTTATTCACTAATATTTTATTTGTAATTTTGCATCTGTACTCATAGTGTGTGTGTGTGTGGTAGGAGTGTGTGTGTGTAGGTGTGTGTGTGTGTGTGTGTGTGTGTGTGTGTGTGTAGGGGTGTGTGTGTGTGTGTGTGTGTGTATAGGTGTTTCTGCATGTGTTGGGGACAGTGTCTCACTATGTAGTACTGGCTGCCTTGAAGCTCACTACGTAGTCTAAGCTGGTCTCTCAAAATTGTGATACTTTTGCCTCTGACTCCCCCCTGCCCTAGTGCTGGGATTACATGCATGACCCACCCCACTCAGCTGCATCTGTTCTTATAAGTGAGAGTTATTTTTCCTCCCTTAGGAAACCATTTAATTTAGTCCAGTTTTGATGCTACTGAGTTCACGTCAGTACGGTAGGCATAAGAACCTAGTCCAGCCGGGCGGCGGCGGCGGCGGCGGCGGCGGCGGCGGCGGCGGCGGCGGCGCACGCCTTTAATCCCAGCACTTGGGAGGCAGAGCCAGGCGGATCTCTGTGAGTTCGAGGCCAGCCTGGGCTACCAAGTGAGTTCCAGGAAAGGCGCAAAGCTACACAGAGAAACCTTGTCTCGAAAAACCAAAAAAAAAAAAGAACCTAGTCCAATGTGATTGCCACCCACTTCAGATGCCAGTCACAACCCCTGGAAAACTCTTACTTCTGAGCAACTGGCTCAAGATCTCAGGATCTCCACACCTCACTTCAGGTTTGGCAATTTGCTAGAACAAATCAGTAAATCACTTTATTGATGCTTACCGATTTATTATAAAGGGGACAACTTAGAATCAGCCAAGTGGAAGCTATGTAGAACACAAAGTGTGGGGGATGGTACATAGAGCTTCCACATCTTGTCTGGTACCCCATCCTCCTAGCCAGGCAAAAGTGCCACCCACGTAGGTGGATCTTCCTACTTTGGTTAACACAGCCAAGATGCCCAAAGGCCCAGGTTCCAGGTGATTATAGTTTCTGAAAAGTTGACTGTTGTGGAATATTAGTTTAAGATGCATTATATTCATTTATGCCATGGAATATTTGTTTAATGATGCAAAGATATGTTGCATTCTTTTATGTTGCATTTGTTTAACTCTATAAAGCTGTGTTACTTTGCCTGTTTAAAACACATGATTGGTCTAATAAAGAGCTGAATGACCAATAGCTAGGCAGGAAAGAAGGATAGGCAGGGCTGGCAGGCAGAGAGAATAAATAGGAGGAAGAAGAGGGAGGAGCGAGAAAAGAAGTAGAGGAAGATGCCAGGGACCAGCCACCTAGCCACCCAGCCAGCCATAGAGTAAGAAGGGAAGAAAGACACCTAGAATAAAGAAAGGTTAAAAAAAAAAACCCAGAGACAAAATGTAGAAGAAGAGAAATGGGTTAATTTAAGTTAGAAAAGCTGGCTAGAAACAAGCCAAGCTAAAGCTGGGCATTCATAAGTAAGAATAAGTCTCCATGTACTTATTTGGGAGCTGGGTGGTGGGCCCCCAAAGAGTAAAATAAAAAAAAAAACCTACAGTTGACAGTTAATGTATTTTCTTTTTCAACCACCTACTTTATTCTAGATTTTCTTCCTTTCTTTTGGATCAACATTTCCTACTGTTTTATTCTTTTTCTCCCTCATTTTTGTTATGCATTCTTTCCCTTTAACCATTATCCCAGCAATTAAACAATATGTAATTGCATTAGTTACTTTTCTGTGGCTGTGATAAAATATGCGATAAAATCTCATATTACTGTGGCTGTGGTAAGATACCATGACCAAAACCTACTTACAGAAGAAAGATTTTATTTCAGCTTATGGTTCCAGAGGGGTCAGAGCTCATCATGGCAGGGAGACATGGCAGCAGGCAGGCCAGCATGGTGGCTGGAGCCAACTGCTCACATCTTCAACCTTGAGCAGGAAGCAGAGAGATCATGATGGAAGTGGGACCAGGGTATACCTCTCAAAGCCCACCCGCGGCGGTGTACTTCCTCCAGCAAGACTGTACCTCCTAAACCTACTAAACAGTGCCACCAACTGGGGACCAAGTGCTCCGATACCCAAGCCTATGGGGGCATTTCTCATTCACACCATCACAGGAATGTTGGCTTATTTACTTATTTCTGTCTACTATTGAAGATTACATTCGCTAATTTCTCAGTATTGCTAAAAACTGTAGAACACTTTATCAGTCTTTATTCCCTTCTTCATCTCTGCAGCTGTCACAGGTCCTACTTCTGTACCTATATTCAACTCCACAAGGTGTCCTAACAGTTGGCTTGATGCCACACTCGATGTCACACTCGGACTTGCCCTTCCTGCTCTTCTTCATTCCTTCTTGCATTTCCATGGTTCTGACTAGGGTCACACACTTTCATTGTGAAGATCTGTGACTAAGAAATTATTCTGAAGGCTGTTGCTTACTGCTTTATGAAATCAGCAAAAAAAAAAAAGCAGAAAAATTATTTGACAAAAATAGTGTACCTTTCTCTTCTTTTCCTTTGCTAATTAATGAATTCTCAATTGAGGACCAGCATCACATCGCAGAGTGAGGGCAAAGAAGCTGAAAAACACTGATTGAAATTACTGAACAAAGGTGAGGGAGTCATTGCATCATGCATTAGGATTCCTACATTACACAATATACCTATATAATATATATATACACATTATATATATTACATATATAAGTGGAAATATTAGATTCATTCAGAAAATAAAATATATATGCCAACAGATTTTCAAAAACAGAATGAGGCACATATGCGTTAAACATAAATTGTATTTAAAGAATCAAAGTTACTTACCATCCAAGTTGATGGCTTCCTAAAGAAATGTGTCTGGCTTCTCACTCTGTGGCTTTCGTCACTGGACCTCCCCGGCTGTCCCATCTGTGGCCTGCTTTCTTCCATCTTGCCAAGGTGCCTACCTCAATTCAATTCAACACTGCTCAGGCAAACTGTGCCAGGGGCTTCCAGCCAGCCTTCTGGCTTCCTCAGCACTTCACAGAGAAAGATCCTTTCTCTCTGACCCTCATTAGTATGTCTTTCTACATGCTGTTCCCTAAGCGGGTCTGGAGCCTGGGAGTCTGGCTGCTCTGAGCAGTGGCCTGTGTATGGCATCAGGTCTCCCCCTGATTGCACCATTTGTTAGCTAGCGGTGTCTTGGTGTCCAGTACTGATTAGGTCTGGGGAGGCTGCTGGCAGGGGTGCCTGAGCTGGCAGCTGGAGCTTGAAGTGTTTTTGGAGGGAAGACTGGACATGAAATCTGAGCAGTCTGCATTCATTAAGTACCTATTGTTGCTGAAGTCTCTGTGGGAGAGTTCTACAGAGCGTGTCACTCCTCACAAAGTCTGCAAAGAAAATGCTGTTATTCTCCAACTTTATCATTGACTTATTTAGTGGTGTGTGTGTGTGTGTGTGTGTGTGTGTGTGTGTGTGTGTGTGTGTGTAGGTGTTTGAAAATGTGTGTGAAGACAACTTTGGGTGTAACTCCTCAGGAAGAGTTCACCTTGGTTTTTGACACAAGGTCTCTCACTAGGACCCTGGAACTTGCCCTTATGGCTAGACTGGCTGGCCAGATGGCCACAAAGATCTGTCTGCCAACCCTGCCCCAAACTATGTCTGACTTCTTAAAAAGTTATTTATTTTTATTTTTTATATTTATTACTCAGCATGGTGGCACATGCCTTTCATCCTAGCACTTAGGAGGGAGAGGAAGGCAGATCATTGTGAGTTCAAGGCCAGCCTGGTCTACATAGTGAGTTCCATCCAGGACAGCCAGAGGTGCATAGTGAGACCCTATCTCCAACAACAACAAACAAAACAAAAAGGATTTATTTTATTTTTGTGTTTGAGTGTGTGAGTGTTTTGCCTGCATAAGTGTATGTATATCACATGTGTGGTGCCCTTGAAAGTCAGAAGAAGAAATTGGATTTCCTGGAATTAGAGTTACGGATGGTTGTGAACATCACTTGGGTGTTGGGGACTGAACCCTGGTTCTCTGCAAGAGCAAGTGCTCTTGACCACTGAGCCATCTCTTCAGCCCCTGCACTCGCCTTTTTACATGGGAGCTAGGACTCAATTCCTTGTGCTTGCATAGTAAGCACTTGACTCCTGGACCCATCTTCCTAGCCCCCACTTGTGGTGATGATGTGTTCCCCAATATATCGTGCACCCTAATAAACTTGTCTGGGGTCAGAGAACAGAACAGCCACCAGACAGACATAGAGACTAGAAAATGGTGGCACTCACACCTTTAATCCTAGCATTCCAAAGTCAGAGATCCATCTGGATCTCTCTGAGTAAATAGCCAGGCATGGAGACTCATGCCTTTCATCCCACGAAGAGAGCCTTTAATCAGAGGAAGTGATGGCAGAAAGCAGAAAGGTATATAAGGCTTGGAAACCAGGAACTAGAGCTGGTTAAGCTTTTAGGCTTTTAGCAGCAGTTCAGCTGAGATCCATTTGGATGAGAATTCAGAGGCTTCCAGTCTGAGGAAACAGGATCAGCTGAGGAACTGGAGAGATGAGGTAGCTGTGGCTTGCTCTGCTTCTCTGATCTTCCAGCATTGACCCCAATACCCAGCTCCAGGTTTGATTTTACTAATAAGAACTTTTAAGATTCGTGCAACACCCACTTTTCAATTTTAAAGAAAGACAGTCACAGAGAAGTACTGTGCCTACGGCCACCCCACTAGAAAGTGCAGAGGATCTGGACCAGGTCTAACTCATCCTCTTTGCTCTAGGGCTAACCTAAACTTCTAGGCATGTCCTTGCTGCTGATGCTCTGCGGCTCAGTGGTTCTATATTCTCTGAAGAAACAGGAGCTGGGTAGGCACTTGGAGCTTGCTCAGACCACATCCCTCATTTTACTGATGATAATCCCAAGACTTGGAGCAGGTTAGTGGCCTCACCAATGTCACACTGCAATGGATGGCAGACCCTGTCCATAATCTGTTGTGTCTGATTCTTCTCTTGTCAACTATTGTCCTTCTCTTGATGGCTGTCATCAGAGGACTACTCCCATGATGGAGCTTTGGCCCTCCTGTGGGCTTAGTCAATTTTTCACTCTCCGTCTCACTTTTTCCCCCTTACACAGGAAAATGTTTTCACCTCAGATTGCCAGTGGCTGCTCTTGACTTTCAAGCTGAGCACTCAAGCCTGATTATGATCTTCCTTTATGCAACTTGTGGTTTTCTCCCACCCATCTCCACCACCACGGTGACAGGAGGAATGGTTGTTGGCCATGACTCAGAGATTGTCTTTCTCTGACACTCTGTAGCTTCGATCTCCAGTCTATCTCAGGCTCAGAGTGAACCTGGGAGACCGCAGCCATTCCCTGGAAGGACACCGATCTTCACCTTCCTTAGGGTGGCAATCTCTCTCCTACTCTCTGGCACTCACAGAGACTGCAATGCTGAGGCCACAAAAGGACAGAACCCAATCCTACCGGAACATATTGGTCTTTGCTTAGCTCTCTATGCAGCAGGTGGTTTTACACAATAATACCTTCCATGCCTTGACAAGATTTTACGAAAGTGGCATAATGAAAGTGGTCCTGTGATGATGACTAACTTGTGTACCAACTTGACTAGGTGAATGAAAGACGAGATAGCCGGAGGGAAACCATTTTGACGTATTGTTATGTACAGTCTGGAAAAGGATCTACAATAACCATATTTTGAGTCCCAAATGAGTAAATTAAGTACATAGCAAGACAAAGGAACAGGCAAAATAACAAGTGGTAGACAGACAGTAAAACATCATAAAATTGGGCTTTCACTTTGCTTCATCTATATACACTTTGCAGTCACTCCCAAACTACCCATGCTTCCTCAGGGTTGCCTCCACCTCACCAACTTCGCTGTTAAGGCTCCCTCTGCTGGAAGCTTCTGTCTCATCTTTTTGTCTCTCTTTGCCTCTTTCTCTGCCCCCCTTCTCCTTTCTTGTTGACAGGATCTCATGTACACCAAGGTGGTCTTGAATTTACTATGTAGCCAAGTCTGAGCTTGAACTTCTGGCTGTCCAATTTCTTCCTCCTGAGTGGTGGGGTTATCAGTGTGTGCCACCACATCCAGCTAGCTCTGGTTTTCAAGACTGGTCCCAAGCATTGCTTCTCTTCAGCCTTTGCTGAGCTGCTTCTGTTCAGAGTCAACTGTTTCTACTATGCATGGGGAGGCAGGCTGCACTTTAGAGCCTTGGATTTTAGGAGAGTTTCTTGAGCCTCCAATAAGCATTTCACTGTTGTGTAGACTATTAGTGCAATGTTGAGCACTTACTTTCCTTTTGGGAGTCTGCAGTCTTGGTTCATGCTTTGTGGATAGTGCCTTTATGATCATCCCCCTACCCCCCCCCCCCCCCCCCCGCCGTGATTCTGAGCCCTGAGATGCTGAAAGGCTTTGAGATCAACATTTCACACTTGTTATGACCCATTTCCTGAAGGGTGAAGTGCATCCTGCCTGATTCCACTGGGCAAGGACTCTTGGAAGTTTGTACCCACTGGCTTCTACATGGCCCTGCGTGACTTTTCCCACTGTTGATTTTGCTTTGTGCCTTTTCACTGTAACACATAGCCACACAGATGACTATATACTGAATCCTCCATGAAAATCACTGACTGGCTTGTCTTGGGACTTTCCACCACATGTACCACATGCCTCATGCAGGTTCTTCCTTGCATTAAAATCTCATACTTTCCAGTAGTCTTATTTATGTCACTCACTTTGTCACGAAGGGTGGGTCTGTCCCATCCACCTCGTCACTCCTTGGTTATCCAGACACTGAGTTCTGCTGCCCAGCAGAGGATATTGTTCTATTTACAGATGCTAGACATCACCTCCAGAAGCCACAGATTCAACAGCCCCTCGCCCCGGGAGGATGTTAGAACATGACGCTGGTGTCAGGGCAGATTTGGGCATCCCTTTCTAAGGGAGCCCTTGCAGCAGCAGTCTGTCTATCAAGCTGTCTTTTCTGCAGGCGATGGCTCAGATACAATGAGATCCCTATCAAGCATATTTGGAAATCAGCCTAGCTTAAATGCCTCACTCCCCACCCCTCACTTTCTTTTTGAGGCAAGGTCTCACTGGCTGGCCTTAAACTCACAGAGATCTGCCTGCTTTTGCCTCCTGACTGCTGGAATTAAAGGCATTCATATTTTTTTCTGGTAACCATCATATAGGCATAGCTTCCACAGATCATATGCTTACAAGAGTGACCCCTATCAAGATGGCCAAACCTGCGGCTTTTTTGGGTGATATTTATTTGTGTGCATGTAGCATATATGTATACACATGCATGCACACATGCCATAACATGCAAGTAGTCAGAGGGCAGTTTGTGAGAGTTTGTTTGCTCTTATTACACGGGTTCCTGGAACTGAACTGAGATTGTCAGGCTTAGGGCAAGTGCCTTTATCCACTGAGTTAGTGAGATGCAGTTGATTAATTAGAGCCCACTTGTGCCATTAGTAGTATGTTTGACAACAAAGTGGATATACATCTATAGCCCTACACCCATGTGTGTATGGGCAGCACTAACTGTACTCAATCAGTGGAGGAGGAGGAGGAGGAGGAGGAGGAGGAGGAGGAGGAGGAGGAGGAAGAAGAAGAAGAAGAAGAAGAAGAAGAAGAAGAAGAAGAAGAAGAAGAAGAAGAAGAAGAAGAAGAAATGAAGTTAAGAGGGGGACATGGCTGGGAGGTGTAGGAGTGGGTAGTGAGGGATGGATATAATCAAAATACATTGTATCATGTATACAATTCTAGGTTTTTAGGACTTACAAGTTGACATACAATCTTAACATAACCAACCTCCATGACAGCTCCCAGTGACCCCTGAATCCCATGTTCATGCCTCCTCATTAGGCTATGGAGGTAGTGAGGTATGGCTCCTGAGGCTGGGTTACAAAAGATATTACAGCTTCTATTTCCCTCCCTTACTCACCTACTCCAGGGGAGTCAGCTGTGTGAGGATGTGTAAGCGCTCTGATGAAGAGGACCATGTGGTTGGAAACTGATGTCTCCTGCCAATAGTCATGAGATAGCACTGCCTTGGAAGAGGAGTCTCCAGTTCCAACAAAGCCTTCAGATGAATGTAACCCTAATTGGGCTGGACCAACTATTTTCCTCTCTCTGACTTTACTTTCTCAGGGCTGCTCTATAGCTTGTGACTGGCGTTATCCCCCACCCTCTCTCTCTGAAACCGGAGATTCTTATGGAGCCCTAGGTGGTCTCAAACTCATAGATCCTCCTGCTTCTGCCTCTTGAGTGCTGGGATGAGAAGCATGTGATACACCCCTGACTCATTTTTTTTTTCTTGTATCCTTGGAGACAGTGGGTTTTATTCTAGGATTTTATTTTCTAGTACAATTCTTTGTTGATTCATTTACCAACCCAACATTTCCATTTGGTCAGGCTCACATTCCCCCCTCTCCTCCAAGTGATTATTTCCATTCTTTCTGCAAATAATTATATATTTCTCAATGATACTGGATATTTACTGCCTGTGATGTACTTAGGAGGAATGACAAAGAGGAAGAAGAGCAAAGATATTTTGTTCACTTCCCTTTTCTGTCGATTTATGGGAATGAGTGTGTGTGTGGCTATGTTTGTATATGCCCCATGTGCATGCAGTGCCTGAAGAGGCCCTTTTCAGAGCATCAGATTCCCTGAAACTGGAGTTATAGATGTTTGTGATTGTGAACCACCACGTGCAGGGAACTGAACCGAGGTCCTCTGCAAGAGCAGCAAGCACTTTTAAGCACTGAGCCATCTCTTCAGCCCCTCCTTTCCCTTTCTAAATGTTTTATGGCTTGTGGTACTTTCTCCTGAATGTTTCTAAAACTGGAGCTATCTTTACTGAAACCTTTCATACAATTTTCAGAAAGTGGATGTGAAATGCCTTTTGGGAAAGGAGGATGCCTTCTGCACAGGGCATGCTCATGTGACGGATTCCTATATACCAACATCTTCCAAGATATGTTCCTGGAAAAAATAAACAGAACCTGGAGTCATATTACTAAGGTATTATTGCTCAAAGGTTTTTGGTGAAAAAGATTGGGGAACAGCAGACTAAAGTTGAGTAAGTTCTAGTTACTTCAGGTTTTCCAGGAATGTTTTCATATTGTTGTGTGGAGACTCTAGTTCCAACTTTCTTGTCCATCTCTCATTTCCTTCTCAGGACCACACTTCTTTACATAAAGCACACAGTGGGGCATGATAGCAGATCGTCTCATTTCAAATTGTAGACACTGGGGTTCCCAAAAGGTTAGGTAGGGAGGAAGCACCTGTGGTAAGAGCTGCTTGTGAGAAACATCGAACCAAGGCAAGCATTCTAGCTAAGCAACCCAACCTGATGGCAGTTGCATTCCTCCTTGGCGAGACCGTGGATTTGACATGGTCACTCTCCTCTCCCAGAGCTAGGGCCTTGTCGCTCTCACCCATTGCCTTCAGTCCTTGCAGACTGCACTGTCTGCACAGTTCTTCCAGGCTCCTAACTCGTCATCATCATCGATCCAAGTCATCTCTCTCATATCCAGTCACAACTAAAGTGCATTGTTAGTTACTTGACATTTATTTATTTATGGACAAGCCAATCTTTGTCTCAGATTCACAAAAAACACAAGCCCCAAGCCACATCCTTTTAAATTTGAGCGTACCATTGTTTTCTATCATTCATCTGGATGTGAGCGGTTACGGAAAGGGAAGAGGGACACTTCTTGGGGTACCGGGAAGACAATCGTGTGGGAAAGGGAGCCTGGTATGGCGCTCCCTTGCCGTACTCTAATCCTGCAGGGTGCAGATTGCGCACAGAAGGCGTGACCGACAGTCCCAAGCAAGAGAGCCGAGCCAAGGGTTAGGAAACTACCAGGATTAGCGCCACCGAATGTACAGCAGCAGCGCGGGGTAGGGCGGGGCCGGAAGTGAGCTGCGGGCGGAAATCCTCCTCCGGAGCCTAAGCTTCCTCTCTAGGAGTGTGGAGGTCTCCACATCTCCTTGGTTCCGTGGCGGGAAGGGATCGCCCATTAGGCTCTTGGGGACTCCCTACCGTTGGTGCCGGAGAGTAATGTCATTACCGCTTTTAAAAAACAAAACAACAAAACAAAACAAAAACAACGAAGATGCCGGAGCACAGTAGGGCTAACTCGTCAACAAGTTCCCTACCCCTCATTTCCTCCGTATACATACACACACACACACACACACACACACACACACACACACATTTAAAATTATGTGCTTTTGAGTGTGTACACGTATTTAAACAATTTTTATATTTAATTATGTGTTGTGGATGTGCACATGTGTTTAAATTTTATTTTCTTTTTAATTTTGTGTCTGTGTGTGCTGGTGCTCTCGGAGGCCAGAAGAGGTCCCCTGGAGCTGGAGTTGTGGGACACCTGATGTGGGTGCTGGGATGGGACTCAGGTCTTCTGTGTGTAATTTGTACTCCTAGCAGCTGAGCCAACTCTTCAGTCTCTGTGTGTTTGTGTATGTGTGTGTGTGTGTATTCTCCTTTTCATGCAACACACAGGAAAACACTAAACAGTGATGATATAATAATAATAATATAGCCGAGCAGTGGTGGCGCACGCCTTTGATCCCAGCACTCGGGAGGCAGAGCCAGGCAGATCTCTGTCAATTCGAGGCCAGCCTGGGCTACAGAGCAAGGTAGGCTCTAAAGCTACACAAAGAAACCCTGTCTCGAAAAAATAAAAACAAAAAAAGTAATAATAATAATAAAAATAATAATATAATTTTATCTGTGAAGCCTCTCGGCTTTGAACACAGGCTGGTGCTGCACTTCCGCTCTGGACTCTTCTAACAGAACCAGTCTCTTTGTCCCTTCACCTGGGGCACGAACAGGCACAGCTCTCCCTCTGCTTCCTTCTCTGACCCCAGCTGGCTCATCTGTTGATTCACAGTTTCAGGTGGGCCAACTTTTATACACTTATCTGTGTTTTCTACTCCAAAAATAGGGAAACTGGACACAACTGTAGCTACTGAATGCACAAAAAATAGGTTGAATAATGTGTAGCATCCAATTCCCGAAAGAGTGTAGGGAAACTAGTTCATTTGGGTGATGGGTTGTCAGCGTGTACAGACAGACCTGGTGAGGAGCTGCTTGGCGTTCTAGAGCAAAGCCATTGAATGTGTTCACCACCCTTACTCATAGCATCCCACTTGTGGAAAATTTATTTTAAGCAAACAATGTAAGAGAAAGGAAAAGCTGCATTTCTGAAGTAATTCAGAAAGTATTTATTTTATGCATATGAGTATCTTGCCTGCCTGCATGTCTGTGCAGCATGTGTATGTTTGGTGCTGATGGAGGCCAGGGAAGAGTATCAGGTCTCCTGGAATTGGGATTTCAGCCAGTTAGGATCCATCAGGTGGTGCTGGGAGTTGAACTAGGCCCTCTGGAAGAGCAGCCAGTGCTTTTAATCACTGAGCCAACTCTCCAGCCCTCTGGAATAATTTTTACAATGAACAAGTGTTGATTTTGATTGCCCTACTTTCAGTTTGCCTTTTCCTGATTTTAACACAAAGATTTTTTTTTCTCTCAGAAACCAGACAGTTACCAATACATATCTAGGGCGGGCATATGCCCCAGGCCTGCACAATCAGAATTTTCCAGCCTGGTAAAACATTAAGCAGGAAGGGAGGAGCTGTCCTGGAAGGGTCCCAATCCTGTCTGCAGCACAGCAAGACCATGGATTTAAGCTTGTTATGCAGCCTCTCGAGGTCAGTGGAGTCGTTCACTAATAAGCAAGACTTGATGGAGTTGTGGTGGGAGTGAGGCTGTGAGCGCCTAAGTGCTGCTGTTGCTCCCGACCCACTCGCCTCGTTAGGACCAGTGCTTCCCATGGCCCTTCCCACTCTGCCTTTCTGTTCTTTTTGTCTTCCACGTATGCCAATGTCATCTCCTGCATTGTCCTGGAAGTTTTGTTTCATGTTCTTCATCAACTGGAAGTATCCTGAGAGCAGGACTATGTCTCATTCAAACCAAACCAAAACAAAAAATCCTTTGGTCCTGAACATAGTTCCCACTCTAGAGATGGTGTCCATCTATTTTTTTTAAAAAAATCTAATATAGCAGGGAAAGCTGAATTTTTTTAAAAAAAAAATGCAATACACCCCGACAACAACAGCAACAACAACAAAGAGTAAATATGAGTCTGGATGACTTGGCAGTTAAGAGCACTTACTGCTCTTGCAGAGTTGACAGAGTCGGGGATTCCCAGCACCCACATGGTGGCTTACAATTGCCTATGACTCTAGTCCTAGGAGGATGTGACACCCTCTTTTGGCCTCTGTAAGCTTTTGAACACCGGTGGTACACATAAACTCATGAAGGCCAACCACACACATTAAATGAATGAATAAGTAAATAAATCTTTAAAAAGTAAATAGAACCACATGGCATTAGAAAATTCTCTTGTAAAAAGTGGTTTATCTAGTCAATACAAAGTAGAAAGGGCTCCCTTCCTTGCTCTTCCCTTCCTCCCTCAATCCCTCCTTCTCTCTCTCTCCTCTCCCTCCGTGTGTGTACATGTGCATGTGTGCATGCAAACACACACATATGTGTGGAGGCCAGAAGTCAATGACAGGTGACTTCTCTGGGGATCTGCCTATCTCTACCCTCTCCCGAAGCTCTGGGGTTACGGATGTACCACCATGCCTGGCTTTTCCACAGGTATGGGGGGGGCAAACTCAGGTCCTAGGATTGCATGGCAATCACTTTACCCAGTGAGCCATTTTCCCATCCTGAGAGGGACCTTAAGACACAGCAAAACAGTTTCTCACTGAGAAGTGAGTAGGGTCAGGCAAGATCAGAAGTGCTTTTTAGTGGGGAATGGTTATCTGTCTTCTGATGGTGATGTTGGACAAATACCATTGGTATTCATTTCTCCACCATACAAGACTTCTTTGGAAACATGTCTGCCTAAAACTCAAAAATTCTTATAGTTGGAAAAGATGGATTGGAACATTAGTTTACATTCATAGTGTACAGCTCATTTAGAACTCATAGACCACAACCGTCAAGACTACAGTTGCTCCAAAGACACTGGTCCTGAGAGAACCTGTTCAGTTTATGGAACAATTATAGTCCATAGAAGGACTTTGAACAGAGTTGTAATTGGTCTTAATGTAACTGTCTTCAGTTAAATTTTGGCTACCCATTATCTTCTCTCTTAAAGGTTGATATGGGGCTGCGAGATGGCTCAGCAGTTAAGAGCACTCACTCCACAAAAGATTCAATTTAGTGTTTTCAGGGAAGTTTGAATTTTGAACCCAAGTAAACTCCCAGAGGTGGCATGGCCAAGCAGGCTGAAAGCACAATCCCAGAGAACTGACTTTCCATTGCCGTTATCATGCCTCTCTCTTATTCACATATCTTCAGTGCCTCCCACTTGCCTCCCTAATATGGTTCATTCTTTCAGAGTCTGCCCTGTTAGATCTTTGAGCCACAGAGTCACTGTTCCTCAACCAGAGGGCTCAGCAGATGCAGTGAGATGGAGACAGATAAGGAGGCAGATGATAGACAGATAGGTAGAAAGCAATATTAGATAGAATCAAAAGAAAAGAGCACAGGGGGAGGTTGATCTTCAAAAACAACATCTAACTCAAGTGTAAGCCATAGATGTCGAACATTTTTCTTGCAGGGCATTAGGTGGGGTGGCTTACAGCTGTTGTCCTAGTACTTGGGAGGCAGAGACAGGAGGGGTGCTGAGAGCTTGAGGTCAGCCTGGGCTACATAGGGGGTTTCAGGCAAGCTGGTACTGGAGAGTGAGACTGTCCCCAGAAAGAAGACAGTTGTGGTGGTTAGAATGAGAGTGGCCCCATAGGCTCATATAATTTGAGTGCTTAGCATCAGGGAGCGGCACTACTTGAGAAGGATTAGGAGGTGTGGCCTTGTTGGAGGATGTGTGTCACTGGGGGTGGGCTTAGAGGTATCTAAAGCTCATACCAAGCTCAGAGTCTCCCTTTCTGTCAGCGGATCAGGATGTAGCTCTCAGCTCCTTCTCCAGCATCATTTCTGCCTGTGTGCTGCCATGCTTCCAGCTGTGATGATAATGGACTAAACCTTTGGAATGTTCAGTAAGCCCCCAATGAATGCCTTATTTTGTAAGACTTGCCTTAGTCATGGTGTCTCTTCACAGCAAGAGAACAATGACAAGCCAGCATGGTGGCATACACCTGTAATCTCAGTGCTTGGGTCAGAAGCTGGATAACCAGAGTCTAAACTTATCTTTAGCTCTGAAGCAAATCTGAGGCCAGCCTAAGCTACATGAGACCCTATCTCAAAAAACCACCCTCCCCCAAATGGAAACTTCTTTCAGGGTTTAGTATTTTCCCTTGTTTTGCTGGTGTATAGTCTTCCTCCACTCCTCCTACCTCCCGAGAAACCAAGGAAAAAAGGGCTGGAGGAGCAGGAACTTGGGTAGTCCTTCACTCTGGAAAGCTATCAGATTGACACTTGTCACTTAAAGCTATTGGCTCCTGTTTTAGTGACTTTTCTATTGCTGTGGCAAAACACCACAACCAAGGCAACTTAAAAGGAAGCATTGGATTGGGCTTGCAGTTTCAGAGGTCGGAGTCCGTGATGGCCGAGCAAAGGTGTGCGGTGGTAGGAACAGCTGAGAGCTCACATTTTCATCTGCAAGTAGGAGGCAGAGAGGGAGGGAACTCAAAATGGTACAAGTCTTTTGAAACCTCAAAACCAGCCCCTGGGGGTATACTTCCTTCAGCAAGGCCCCAAACCTCCTAATCCTCCCCAAGCAACCCCCAACTGCAGAACAGGTATTCAAACACATGAGCCTATGGGGGCTGTTCTCATCGAAACCACCACAGCTCCTTACCCAGGAAAATGGTCGCTTCCAGGAGTACGTGTGAGTCACAGAAATGCCAAGGTCACCAGGAAGATCTTGGGGTCACTTTAGCAGAGGACATTGTAATAGCTACCTTTGCATAGCTGTGATGACACCTGACATAATTTTTAAAATACATTTTAATATATGTAGTGGGTAGCCATTCCAGCTTCGATCTGGAAGTTCCAATCCCCATTGAGGCTTCGGTAACTGTCACGCCTACAAGGTGGGGGCCAAGAGAAGACCCTGAAGACCCGTGATCCAGATGCACCGCCTCTCTTGGTTCCTGGACCCTGGACGCTGGAGGTAGACCGAGCAGAGTTCTCCAGAGAACACCGCGGCCGGACTGCGCTGCGTCTTTCTCAGACCTTGCAACCTATCCCTTCACTTGTAAGTTACACCACTAAATAAGCCTTGCTTTTAACTACGTGGAGTGGCCTTAATAATTTCACCAATAAATAGATTTATTTAGTGTGTGTGCACGCACTCAAGAATGGCATGGCAAACACTTGTGGGTTGGGGTCAATTTATGGGAGCCAGCTCTTCCATTCCACCATGTATGTCCCAGAAATTCAACTCAGGCTGTTAGGCTTGGCAGTGGGCACCGCTGTGCCAGTTCATTGGCCCATAACCAGCTTTTAAAAGAAGGAAGGTTTTATTTTGGCTCATGAATTCGAAGAGCTCTATCTATGTTCATTTGCCTCCATGCACTTGGTCAGAAAATCATAGCAGTGGCTGTGTATGGACTGAGGAGAGATGTTCACAGTATGGAGGCCAAGAAGCAGAGAGAAGGAATTGACATATGAAGTGGTCAGGATAAGAGATAGCCCTAAGGACATGCCCCCAGTGACCTACTTCTCTAACAAGGCCCCATCTACTTCCTTTCACCATTTCCCAATAATACTATCATACTCATTCATTCATTCATTCATTCATTCATTCATTCAGGGGAGAACACAATTTGACATCCAATGTATTCCTTAATCATGTCGCATCTTATTTTTTGAGGCAGGGTCTCTCATCAAACATGGTGCTTTATGATTTAACAGAATGGCTGGTTTGCAGGCCCCTGGGATTTTCCAGTTCCTCCTCCCCAGGGATTATAGATATGCACCAGCAGGCTTTTCCTTCTCTTCCTCCTCCATTTCTTCCTCTTTCTCTTCCTCCTCCTCCTGTTTTTTTAGTGTAGGTTCTGAGTGGGCAAACTCAGGTCCCCATGCTCGCACATCGAGCACTGTACTGAATGAGCCATCTCCCCAGCCTCAATACTATCTATCATGTTATGAATCCACACAGGAGTCATTCATACATTAGGGCAGAGCCTTTATGATCTAGTCATCTCTTAGAAATACCATTATACCTTCAGACGTATGCTGTGCTAATCTCCAGTTCTTGTTCGTTCTGATTAAGTCGACAGTTTAAACTAGGCATCACAGGATGGTATTCATCCTGTTTATGTACACTTTTCAGGTTGGGCACTTTTGACCAGAGAAGGGGATTTCTATATGACAAATGTAAATATGGTACATCACAGAGTAGTTTTCTCAGGGTCTCTTGTCCTGAAACTGTCCCTCTTGCCCGTTCCTTCATGCCCATCCCTCTGTGACTGCCGTGGCAGGCGTGGCTGTGGTATGGCAGTGGTAGTTCTCTCTCTCTCTCTCTCTCTCTCTCTCTCTCTCTCTCTCTCTCTCTCTCCCTCTCTCTGGTTTTTGAGACAGGCTATCACTATGCAGCTCTGGCTGTCCTGGAACTCACTGTGAAGACAAGGCTGGCCTTGAATGCATGGAGATCCGACTGTCTGTGCTTCCGGAGTGCTGATATTAAAACTGTGCTCCACCACCACATTGGCTTAGTGCTCAACTCTTGAATGTCTGCCTTGTGGCATCCTATGTGGTCTAAGTGCAGAGAGGCTCACTTTATAGGGGCACTAAATGGCACCCTCAACCCTTTGGGGCTGGCTTATTTTAAAAAGGAATTTGACTTAGAATATTAACATTATAGACTTTAAAACTGAAGTTACTTAAATTCAAGCCTGGATCCTTCTTGTTACTAGCAAAAGGAAGAGGTTAGGTAATTTGATCAAACTCACCCATAAACTAATCCATAGCAACAGAAAGCAGATCTGGATTGTGTGGGAGAGGTCACAAGAAGACTTTTGAGGGTAATAGATATATTCTCTACCTCGATTGTGTGTGTATTGTTTTGTACATATGTTAAAACTTATCTGATTATACATTTCAAATGTGAGCAGTTTATTGTACACCAATTACATCTTGATGAAGCTACTCAAAACACCCTCCATTTCGTCAGGTGCAGAGCAGCGGCTCCAGGACACATCTCGTGTCTTGAAGCTTTCACATCCCCTTATGAAACCTGGGGCTTTCTTTCTTTCTCTCTCTCTTTCTTTCTTTCTTTTTTCTTTTTTTTTTTTTGTTTGTTTTTCGAGACAGGGTTTCTCTGTGTAGCTTTGCGCCTGGAACTTGCTTTGGAGACCAGGCTGGCCTCGAACTCACAGAGATCCGCCTGCCTCTGCCTCCGAGTGCTGGGATTAAAGGCGTGCACCACCACCGCCCAGCAACCTGGGGCTTTCTTAAACCAGGCTATTTTACATTGTAAAAATGTGTCTTTCCATAGTGCCAATAAAAAATTCTATAGAGGCTGGAGAATTGGCTCAGCAGTTAAGAGCACTGGCTGTTCTTCCAGAGGACCAGGGGTTCGATTTCCAGCACCCACGTGGCAGCTCACAACTGTCTAAAACTTCAGTCCCAGGGATATGTCGCCCTCTTCTGGTTGCCAATGACACTGCATGCACACGGTACCCAGATATACATATAGGCAAGACAACCAAACACACAAAGTAATGAAAATAATTAAAAAATTCTATACTCCCAAATTTTCTAGAAGGAAAATTAATAACGCAATTAAAAAAAGATGAACAGACGTCATTAGTTCGAGGCTGACTTGTTTGGTAGGCAGACAGAAGGGCACTCTGCCTAGAGGGAAGGAGGAAGGAGGAATTTTGTCCCCCTTTCCTTTGTTCATTTCTAGCCATGCTTATAGAAATCACCCAAATTAATTTAATCTAGGATAATAAAGACAAGATAAATGGGGTTTGTAATACAGGATTGGTTACCACTGGGCTAAAACAGTTCCCAAATAAGCCTTGGTTGAGGAAGATTTTTTCTGGAAAGTTCCAATTCCTCTTTCTCCACCTCTGAGCCAACACGTAGGGTGCCAGGTGTGGATGGTTTCTGGCCATCTAAATTTCTCTTTGGAGAAGGGTGTGAGCAGCCTCCACTTCATTTTGTTGAGTGTAGCTGGCCAGTCGTGTGCTTGGCTAGCCCCACACGGTCCCTTTGTGGAAAACTGGGCCTTAGTAGGTCTTCAAGAGGTGTTGTTTGTCTAGCAGGAGTAGGGAGAAATACTCATCATCTAAGAAGATCCCCTCATTTCTATGTTTTATTTTTACATTTGCAAATGTCATATACACATGTGACAACTTCTAACAAAACAGACTCACATGAATGCAAATGGGAACAGTGTGGGCAGTGGCCCGGGGAGTCAGGTGAATCCAGCTCCATTCATGTCCCAGCCAGGGAGATGTCAGTCAGTTGTTACAGGAGTGGGTGGTGCCTGTGCCGAGCTGCTTAAAGTGCTCGAAGGCATGGGCTGTTGCTCCAAGACGTCTCTGAGCATCTGTGCCACCAGAGACGCTTGTCCTCTGCTGCCGCCTCACAGTTTGTCTCTCCTGTGTCCCTTCCATCCCCAGTCATTCAGGCTTCTCTGCCGGACTCGGCTCTTGGAGGCTGACCCTAAAAATTTGCCCCACCCAGGCTCAGCTGTCCTTTTCATTGCAGGCTGGAATGGTGGTCGGCCACAACGGGAGACGGGGAGCAGGAAGAGAGACACTCAGAGCTTACCCCCTAAGAGTTCTGACAACAGCTGAGCCTCTCTGAGAAGACTGTCTCCTACTCAGGGCACCATCTCTCCTTCCTCTGGGTTGTGGTAACGGGAATGCCTTCCTTCTCACACTTGTTTCTCTCTGGGCTTTTCCACATGGTCTAGTGATTCCTTTAACACTGGACCAGTTCTAAGAAATGACTTCATAGAACTTCCGGCTTTAGAGCAGTCAGATATAGGCACCCCAAGGAAATGAACCACTTAAGGTCCCCCCTTCCCTCTCAGATTGTAGAAGAAACACAAGGACGAGAGACATGTCTTTTAAAGCTCTGTGTCCCTGGTGTTTGGTATAGTGTGCTGAACTCTGCAGACACTCTATTGAGATGACCTTAGACCTAGGTGTTGAAGGACATTGCAGCTTGTGTGGATGACACACCATCATACATAGAGTTGATTTTATTCTTGGGGACAAGGTTCATGGCACTAAAGATGACACTGCAGAGCATTTAGGACTGTGACCTAAGTTTAGGCTCTGAATCACATTCTTCCAATGATGACGAGGACACAGGATAACAGTGATGAAGAAGACGATGACAGAATCATTGTAACCCAGTCACAGAAGGATTAGCTATTAGCACTAAGCCCTTCTGACTTGTTGCAAGGTGACATTGGATTTGAGGGTCAATCTCTTGGTTGAGGTATTGTTTATATACCATGATGTGCTCTAATTTGAGCACCATAATTGTTTGAGTGTTAATAGATGAATTTACCAGTGTAACCACCAATCTGTTAAGGAGGTCACCTTTAAAAAGATTAGTTGTGTGTGTAAGTATGTGCATATACATGTGTGTTTGTGTGGGTGCACATCTGTGTGTGGGAAGGGTGGATGTGTGCATTCATGTGTGTAGGTGTGGAGGCCTGAGAACAACTTTAAAGCCACCCACACTGGTTTTTAAGATGGGGTTTCTCATTGGCTTGAAGCTCATCGAATAGGCTAGGCTCTGGTGGGTCAGAAATCCCCAGGGATCTGCCTGTCTCCTTCCAATGCTAGAGTTGTGAATGTACTTTAATATTACTTTAAAAAAAAAGTGGGTGCTGGGGATTGAAGTCAGGTCCTCATGCCTGCATGGCGAGTACTTTATCCACGGTGCTGTTCCAAACTCGGAACACTCGCATCTCTTTAGTGACTCCCCTTCTTCCCCTTCCCATTCCATCACAGACGCAGCCCCTCCAAACTGCACCAGCATTGTGAGCTGGTGTTCAGTGAACTCTGTGTTGCCACCTTCCAGTCATGCTGACTCTTGCTTCTGTATCCTTTCTTGTTTTCTTCCGGTATCTTCATTTGCCTGGGTCATGGTTGTCTCCCCATTTTCCTTTAAGAGCCCTCCTCTGGACTGCCTCCACGATCACAATTGTCTTCCACCCAGACCAGAGAAAAGGTCTTTCCAAAGCCCTGTTGGGTTGTCTGGTTTCCAACATGTCTCTATTGTGGGTTTTTGTTTTTGTTTTTGTTTTTTTTGTTTTTTTTTTTTGGTTTTTCGAGACAGGGTTTCTCTGTGTAGCTTTGCGCCTTTCCTGGGACTCACTTGGTAGCCCAGGCTGGCCTCGAACTCACAGAGATCCGCCTGGCTCTGCCTCCCAAGTGCTGGGATTAAAGGTGTGCGCCACCACCGCCCGGCTCTATTGTGTTTTGAACTGGTATTATGCAGTTATCTTTTCCTCCATGAAACTGTAAGCTCCTCAAGACAGAAATGGGATCACAGTCTGCTTTGAATGCCAGACTTTTCAGCATAATGCATGGCATACAATGTAATTGTTGTTTAAATAGGTTAATGGCATCAATTTCTTTTCCAGGACATTACCTAAACCTTTCCTATCAAATTACATATTGGAGCATTTTGATTGCAAGGAACAGGACTCAGCCATGTGGGAGATTCGTAAAGACACTCTTGCCCTTGGGAAGGCGCTGTCCCAGCTTTGCCCCAACGGACTTCTCACCCGCCTCACAGCCTCTCTGTTGCTCTCTGCCTGCACAGTTCATTGGCTTCTCTGGGCTTGGTGGCTTCCTCTGCCCATCTTTCACTTCATCCTCCTTCTGAATTCAGCTTGCAGCTCACCTCAGATCCTTCTTGTCTCCATTTGATCTGGCTCTGGTTGACATTTGCAAAAGCAATAATCTAACAAGTTCAACTTGGGAAAGCACATCACAGGCTGGGGCGTGGCCTCTGGCACAACTTCCGGGCTGCTCTGGTCCAAAGAGCTAAGGAAGTTACTCTAAAATGTGATTGCTTGAGAGGGAAGCCTGACAGAAGAAGAAATGGCAGGGACAGTAGCAGGCTTTCTAAGACCTCTCCTATTCGAGAACTGAGTACAATTCCTTGCATTTTTGCCCTTCTTTATTCCTGAACAATTTAAGTTCCCAAATCCGTCATCCCAGGAAGTCACTTCTGTTTTCTCTACTCAGAAATTTTAGAGTTGAGAAGTGCTCGTGCCTGAAGGAACCTTGGCTTTGTTTGCTTATGTGTGTTCACCAACACTAACCTCAGAAGCTGTTCCGTGAAGAAAAGTCAAGACATTCCAGCTCTTTCCTGGGGTCCTAGCTCACATAAGGAATACACTCCTTGGAGGTCTGGTTTGATTGGCAGGGGCTCTGGTCCTCTGCACCAACCAACCCCCGGAGAGCTCAGATCCTCTCTATTGAAGGTTATGAGGCAGGGGCTTCTGAAAGGGCTCCAAAGGCCACCAACCACGAGTCCTTCGGCATTGGCTGCAAACTTGAGTCAGTGTGATGTGGATGTGGATGTGAGCATGTTTCCCGAGCGTGTCTATAGCTTTCACCAGATTCTTACAAATTAATATGTCCCGGAAGAACAAAAATAACGGATAAGGGCTTAGATGCTAAAGGCAGTTGCCTGAGCCCCACTGGGGCAAATCCCTTTGTTCTCTTCCGACTTAAACACGTTACATGCTACACTGGATGTCCATCCTGCGTGTGTAGACGGGGAAAAGTGGTTGATATGACCAAGGTCTTGATGGCTAACTAGGGGCTTCATCCTTTTGTTTTTCTAGATATGTGTCAATATAGGCCCATCAATTGGTGACAGTCCCCCCAGACAGGGTGACCCTGGGGGAGGCTGTGAATGTGTGGAGTGAGTGGATACTCTGGGACTGCAATGGGTGGTGGTGTGGGGTGCAGGGTTGTGCCCCTGGGCCCAAAGCCTAGAGGCTGAGGTGTTCGGCTATGAGGACAAAGACTCGCCTCTTAGTCCAGTCAGTGCTGGCAGGCAGGCTCTCGTGAGTGGATACTCTGGAGGCCGCTGCTCTGCTTCATCTGCTCAGTTTTGGGGTTCATTTAAAAGTGCTCTTAAGGGTCTGTTAGGAACAAACAAACGCAAGCAGCAGGAATGGGAAGTTAAATGTGATTTTCCCAAGGATAGACAGCTGAAAGAGTGTATCAGCCTTTGCCACACTCTTCTCTCCTTGTGACCAACATTTTACCAATCAGTCTATTTATTGGGTCAATAAATAAAAGTCAACATCTAATTTTTTTTATTAAATACTTATTTACGAACAATCACTCATTTATCTGTGAGAAGCTCGACGGACACTTATATTGGATATCACGAACCTGTTTAAAATGTTTACTTCTCCCCTAAAGACATGGTTAGCGCTAAACCTACCCAGAGATGCCCAACTCTTGTGCAGGCTGGCCCGGGAAAGCCCCGTTCCCGCTGTGCTTTGTTGATCTGTACAAACTCCTCCTGGGTTAGCAAGGCTCACACACCTTGGGACAGATAGATGCTCTAGCTTCAGCATCCCTGATGGGCCGTTCCTACCTGATGCTTGGTCCAGGTGGAGGGGGACGCCGCCCCCTGGTGGCAAGCGAGAGCCCGCGCAGTGCATGCTAATGAGCGCGTGGCGCTGCTCGCTGATTGGTTGGCGCGAATTCCAGCTGCTTTGCATGTCGGCGGGTGCGAGGGAGAGTCGAGGGGCGGCGGGCGGCATCCTGGGCCCTGTGCGCTCCGCTCCCTGCGCCTCCCGGTCCACGCCCAGGCTGGGGCGGACCAGGCTGGCTGGTGAACTTGGGGGTTTCCCCTCTTCGCTCCCATTCGTGTTGTGGTCGTGAATTCATCCAGGGTCCAGAATGACGATCCGACACCAAGGCCAGCAGTACAGGCCGAGGATGGCTTTTCTCCAAAAGGTACCCCGGGTGTCCCCACTGGGACCCTGGCAAGTGGGCGGGGACCCAGTAGGTGGAGTGTCCTAGGGAAGGTTGGGTAGGGGCAGAGGGCGTCCCTCTAGGTCGGTCCACGCTGCTCAATTGTAGTAAATGACTTCTTTGCTGTACGTGTTGCATTTAAAAACTATAATGATTTTCGCGTAAACTGTTTATAGTAGAGAATTTGAAGGCAGCTGTGATGGTCGGCCGGAGGCCGAAAACAACCTGTTACTCATAGAGGAGGATGCTTGAGGCTGCGCGGGGATTTGAGACAGCTGATATTGTTACAAGCTGTCAGCTATTAAATGAACATTTTGACCATTTTTTTCCCCAATACCAAGCGACAGGACTCTCCCCGTCCCCCCGCCCCGTGTGTGTGTGTGTGTGTGTGTGTGTGTGTGTGTGTGTGTGTGTGTGTGTGTGTAAAGGACCAGGAAAATGTGATCTGAGGGATTGAGAGCCCCCACCTTTGAGAATGACAATCTGTGTACAGTCTGAACCTTTTCCATTCGATGGCAAATGGCCAGCACAGGGTGTCCATCCACGGTGGAAATGTGGGAGGAGGAATGTACCTATGGGGTGATGTATCTGGAGACAAAGTGGTTCATTCTGTTCTGGGCTTTTGAGTTAGAGAGCGTGGGAAGAGACATGTACAGGATTAGGTCTCAGGTCACTTGTCTGTCCTACCTCTGGCTCAGGCCACTTTTCACAGTGCAGTGTTCATTTTAGGATTATCCTGTTGAGTAGAATTAGCCCAATGCTTTGTGACAAGCTAGGTCCTGCCTTGAGCCCCTGGGACTTAGCAACAGGGTGCATTGGTGACTAACTGTGCTAATCTACAAGATGGCAAAAGCCGGACAGTCCTGGGCACCTCAGGACATTCATCAGACCCAGTCATCTTTGAGAAGCTGGGTGGAAGAGGTGTGAGGGTCACGCCGAGAACAGAAGAGTATTGTCTCACTCAGAAGAGCAAACAGTCAGCTCCCAGCTCTTAAAAAGACAAGGAACTGCCCGAGTCTGGTGTTCGAAAGTAAAACATCATCTTCAGATTGTGTCCCACGACTGTCTTCTCCCATGCAGGGTGGCCCTGGCTTGGGGTCTTAGAGTATCTGTCTGCAGTGCTCATGTGCTTGTCCAGCCTCCTTCCCCCCAATCCCAGCATATTTTACCTCCACCCAGCCTTCCTCACCCCTCCCCAGACCCCTCACCTCCTTCACAGTCTGTCCTCTTCTCCCCTCCATTCCACCTTCCTCGCCTTTACCTCAGGCCCCCTTCCCTCCATTTCACCTCCCCTTTACCTCTCCCCTCTCCTGACCCGACCCCGACCCCGTTCTTCCACACAGCTTTTGCTCTTCTGCTCTCACCCTGCTTCATGCACCTTGTTGCCTCTCCTCTCCTCCATGGCATCCTTCATACACACTGGTTTTCTTCCGCAAACTGAGTGACCTCTTTCACACCATCCTCTCCTCCCTATTGGCTTCCCAGGCTCACGGGATACTGTCCGCTCCTTGCAGCCTGGCTGCTCAGGGTCCTGATTCCACTATCTCCCTGTCTCTACCTCTCACCCAACTCCCACTCCTGCCCTCCCAGAATAAGAGCAAAGCAGCCCAGGCACTCGGAGCTGACACTCATGAATGTTCTCATTTCTGTAGGAACCCCATACCCCTCCAGGCATCCTTGGGAACATCCCTTTTCCCCTCTGCCAGACTCCCACTGCTCTGTGAAGCAGGTTCTTCTGACTCTCATGGGGAGAGTAACTCCTCTCTCTGGGTCTACAGACTCTGTCCTCCTTGCCCACAGTATTGCTTCCCTGTATGCCTCGTGCTGGCAAGGATCCTTTGTGCATCTCATCTGTGTTCACTGGGGTCCTGGGTTGGACCACAGAGCCCCTTAGGTCAGCGGACAGAACAGAGCTCTACAGAACCTTAGGAACCCGTGGTGGGAGACCCTCAGCAATTATCCACCTGAGCTAGACAATCAGACTTTGAGAGAAGGGTCTGGAGCAGCAGAATGTGGACCCCGGTGCGGGCACCGTTCCCCACTCATTCACTGTGTGTTGTGATGTGTGCTGTGTCCAAGGTGGGCAAGGCTTTCCGTGAATTGTCTCGTTTGTTTTGTCAGACAGTGGCCATTATCCCTTACAGGGAAAGATGCTGAGGCTCAGAGAGGTTAAGGGACTTGCCAGTCATACAGCCACAAATGGAACTTGGAAACAATACAGGAGTGGCCCTGTCTGCGCAGGTGTGATACAGTGGTCAGAGTTTTCCTATGGTGTAGGACCGGTGAGGGGTTGTGAGAAGACCTGTGTGCTTGGGGGACACAGAGCTGAGAAATGAAGGATAAATGGGAGAGCCTGGGTGGGGAGAGAGAGAGAGAGAGAGAGAGAGAGAGAGAGAGAGAGAGAGAGAGAGAGACTGCAGGTACAGAGAACAACATGTCCCTAAGGTGCCAAGGCAGAAAGACACAGGAAATCCGGTGAGTTTGAGGATATGTTGTCCTATAGTAGACATATTCTAAAGCACAGGAGAGGACAGAGAGGTAGGCGGAGGCAGAGGGGACAATAATGAGCCCTTAGAATGCCTTGAAGGCAGTTTGAGCCCCTACCCACCCCAAGGAACCATTGCAAAGGTGGGGACAGACAAGTGACATGGCCGATGTAAATTAAGATGACCACTGGGGTGAGACAGACGAGTAATGAGCCATCTTCATTTCCCCTGAGTTAAGTGAGCCAATTTAAGGGTCTCCATATCCCCTCATAACTCCAGACACCCTGGAAATTGGGGCTCTTCCCAAAGGCAGGGAGAATGATGCTGTTCAGAGGGACCTTTCCTCCTGTGAGCCAAAGGGTTTCTATCACAGGTCTCCACCTCAGGCTCAGTGCAGTGTCTGATAATGCCCTTTAACCTGGTTGCTACTCATCTGGGGTATCAGGGCTTGTTCAAGATGTGTTAAGGCCTGGGTTTGTGGCTCAGTTAATAGCATGTTTGTGTAGTATTCGTGAAGCCTTGAATTCACTCCTAGCACCATATACACTAGTTACAGTGGGGCATGCATGTAATCCCAGTGCTTGGAAGGCGGAGGCGGGAGGATCGGAAGCTCAAAGCCAGCCTTGGCTACTGTCTTAGTCAGGGTTACTGTTGTGATAAAACACCATGACCAAAAGCAGCTTGGAGAGGTAAGGGCTTGTTTTGTATTACACTTCCAGGTAGCAGCTTATCACTGAGGGAAGTCAGGCCAGGAACCTGGAGGCAAGAACTGAAGAAGAGGCCACAGAGGAGCGCTGCTTACTGGCTTGCTCCCCAGTACTTGCTCAGCCTGTTGTCTTATAGCATCCAGGACCACCAGCTCAGGGGTGGCACTGCCCACAGTGAGCTGGGCCTTCCCACATTAATCCTTAACCAAGAAAATGCCCTATAGACTGGCCTACAGGCCAATCCTGTTGAGACATTTTCTTTATTAAGATTTCTTCTTCCAGAACGACACCAGCTTGTGTCAGGTTGACATAAAAACTAGCCATCACAGCTACATAGTGAGTGTGAGACTTTGGCTTAAAAAGACAAATGTGACAGAAAGATGGAGACCTCCCTGCCAGGCCGTTCCTGTGGAATTAGCTGGCAACATGTGGTGAACTGAAGAGCAGAGATGAGTAGCTCTGACCCCATGGACCCTTACTTTGGTTCTGGTCCATATATCTCATTGATGCCATAGTCACCATCCTGGCCATTTTCTTTCTTTCTTCTTCTTCTTCTTTCTTTTTTTTTTTTAATTTTTTTAATGTTTATTTATTATATATACTGTGTTCTTTCTGCCTGCATATGTCCCTGCAGGCCAGAAGAGGGAACTACATCTCATTACGGATGGTTGTGAGCCACCATGTGGTTGCTGGGAATTGAACTCAGGACCTCTGGAAGAACAGTCAGTGCTCTTAACCTCTGAGCCATCTCTCCAGCCCCCCATCCTGGCCATTTTCACTTACCAGTGCCCTGGGGGTTCCTTGATTCCATGGGAAGGAGCCCTCTGCTAGGCAATTTGGCTTTTCTGGGTGGCTTCTGGTATCTCGCCTCTGCTTAGGTCGGGATTGAGAAGCAGAGGAAGTCAGGAGACCGAGGCAGAGGAAGGTATCACTCTCTCATACCATCCTTTTTATTTGGTATACAAAAGGAAGCAGTGCTAGGTGTCAGGTACGCCAAGGACCTCTGAGTCCAGTGACAAAGTCATACCGGATAAACAAGGAGACACATGGCACATGGTTGTGGCAGCCATTGCTGGAGGATTCACCAGGGCAGGAGAAACAAGCTGTGCTTGGGATCGAGGGAGTAAGGTTTCACAAGGAGGCCTGTAACTGGGTTAGAAAAAAATTACCAATGTTTTTCCAGGAAAACATGAAGATGGACCACATTTTAGGCTGATATAAAATACAGACCTGTCAATATGGAAGACGCCTTGAGGCTGGATCACCAGGCCCAGAGAGGGCCTGGGGTGGGTGTTGAGGTGGGTGGATGGGAAGGCTGGAGGTAAGAAAGGCTCACAGCTGGGGAGTCTCACATGACATGGTGAAGATTTGATGCTTTCTGTGTTTAATGAGATGCTGTTTGATGTCTTTAAAACGAGAGATGAATATGATAGGTTAGTTTACATGCTATGGGCTGATTCTGATGAGAGAGCATGAGTGCTTCTTGATACTGGCTGCATCTTAGAAAAACACTGATACCAAGCTAGGGTCTGATGTATCCCAGGCTGGTCTAAAAATTCCTATGCAGTGGAGAGTGACCTCAAACCTCTGATCCTCTTACCTCCATCTCCCAAGTGCTGGTATTACAGACGTGTGTCACCATACCCAGTTTATGCAGTGCTGGGAATCAAACCCAGGGTGTTATGCATTGTAGGCAGGCACCCTACCAACTAAGCCACATCCCCAGCCAAGCATTAGTCTTTCTAGAAGAGCTTGTTAGGTGGTTTGAACATACATTTGAAATAGTGGTCCCTGAGGATACTAGGCAACAATTGGATATATTATATATCCAACTTGGGATTTTACTAGCATGGACTACTAATTAATATTCTATAATGCACTGGCCACATCCCCAACAAATAATGATCCCATTCAAAATGTTCATGGGATACTCTTTCTTAATTTAAGGGGCAGTATGGACATGGTGATTGGATGCCTAATCTTGCTCCTTAGGAGAATGATTTGGAGAACATACTGAAGGCTGTGGACCACCTGAGGCAGAGAAAATAGTCCAGGGTGGGTTGGAGGACTTTCCAGTGGGGCAGGATTTAGTGGCCAGGTATGAGATGTGCAAGACACAAAAGCAGAATCAGTAGAAGCTGGACACTGTTGTCCTTTGCTGGGGTTGCCTGCAATGCCTTGATGATCTAAGAACTGGGTGGAGAGAGCAGATTTTGGGTCAAGACCACCATGTAGCAGCCAAGCACAGAGGCTGGAATATGTCTTTAATCTATTGAGTTGAGCTGAACGTGGCTTATTTGCAAGGTCATACGCCCCTCAGTTAGAAAAACAACCCTGTGGTTTTGGGTCACGTTCTCTATCTCAATATAGGAAAACACTGATTATGACTGCCCCCCTGGGAGTCTTCTCCAGTGTAAAGGAAAATTCCAGCCCCTGAGATCTTCTACTGTGAGTGACAGCTCCTTAATGTGAGGAGCAGCGTGGGTGTGGTAGGTGGGATGTCAGAGCCATCAAAGCCGTCGCTTCTGATCCCTTTGTGATGCCGTGAGTCCCTGGCTCACCCGCAGTCAAGTTTCAGCCTGGAACATGTGCGCCTAGGAGGCCAACTTGGGGTCAGTCAGGGGCCCAGGAGTGGCCTGGCTTTATAGCGTTCCTGTGTTGCCTGGGAACGAGACCCAGCTGATTCTTTATCTTCAGAGGAACTGGAAGCTGGTCTTCCTGGGAATGGGGTGGGGATGGCTGTGGCTGTCCTTGATCTCTAGAGGGATGTTGGGCTGTGTGAAAGTTTATAGCAGAAGCCCCATGTGGGTTGAGTGGTTTAAATAACAGAAACACACTTTCTCATAGTCCTTGAGATTAGAAATCTGAGCAGGGATGGGTTCCTCTGAAGCCCTTTGCCTTGACTTATAGATAGCTGTTCTCTGTCCTCAGGTCCTCTTTTCAACTGGGGTATAATAATCATCTCATAAGGACACCAATTATACTGGAGCAGGATCTATGCAGACGGCTTCATTTGGTCTGTGTGTGTGTGTGTGTGTGTGTGTGTGTGTGTGTGTGTGTTGTGATCGACGGGGGTTGAATTCAAGGTTTTATGAAAGCTAGGTCATGCTCTACCACTGGCCCTTGGTTTGTTCTTTCCATTAAAAATATTCTTTTTATTGCATTTTTTAGTTTATTTGTGGATGTGCACCCTCACTTCACACACGTGGAGAAGCTGAAGGACAACTTTTGGGAGTCAGTTCTCTCCTCTCAGTGTATGGCTCCCAGAGACTGAACTTGGCTTGTAAGCCTTGCTTGCAAGCCTCTGACCCACTGACCCATCCTGTCGTACCCAGCCCTTGGTTTTTTAATACAGGATCTTGCTGTGTAATGCAGGCTGGCTCTAACTGCTTGACCCTCCTGCCTCTGCCTGTCAAATGCTGGGTGGGATTGCATGTGTGCCCCCCACACCTGGCTCTTACCACTTCTTTAAAGACCCACTTGTCAAATCAGCTCTACTCAGAGATACTAAGGCTGAAGCCTTCAATATATGAGTTTGGGGAACAGTCTTCAACCTGTAACAGTCTCTCAGAGATGGTGCCATGAGCGAAAAAATCCTGTCAGTTCTAAGTGACTGGGGAGACCCCTCAGAGGGATTTCTGAGGGGAAAAGTGAGAAAGATTGATTGGAATCCCAGTGTGCCAACTCCCTCACAATGTCCCCTGAGGCGAGTGTGATGTGCCCCCTCCCACGGGCTTCTCCTTTTTGTGAAGGTTGACATACCTGCTAGAAAGGAGCCTGACTCCCTCATTGTGGCTTTTAAAATAACTCTCATTATTCCGCCTCTGAATGTTATTTTCAAATTCTTAATAACTAGATTTTTTTTTTTTTAATGCAAAGACAAGGAATCAAATCTGCAGACTTTCTACCAGGGGCACTCTGGTTTCTAACTTTTAAGGTGGGATCTGACCTCTTCTCCAATATATGGACCTCCTTTGCATCTACTAACAACTTTGCCTCATCTAACCGAACAGCTTTGAGGGTGGGGAAGATAACTCAGTCGGTAAAATGCTCAGTTTGCAAGCTTGAGGACCTGAGTTCAATACCCAGCGCCCACCTTAAAAAAAAAAAAAAAAAAAAAAAAAAAAAAAAAAAAAAAAAAGCCGGGTGTGGTGGCACACATTTGCAGTCCCAGTGTAGGGGAGGCATAGACAGGGGGACCCCAGGTGAGTGAGAGACCTCAAAAACAAGGGTGTGCCTGAGGGACAACTGTCAAGATTGTCCATTAGCCTCCACACGCGTGTACATCTATACACTCCAACATACATATGTGCACACACGTGTGTGCACACACACAACACACTTTAAGTGAATTTAGCCTTTCAGTAGGGCAACTGATATGAAGAAAAGGAATCTTGGGCTTTAACTTCAGAAAATCAGGTGCTTCTTGGAGTACCCTAGGTATCTGAGAATCACAGCTAAGAACTCTTGGGAAGTCACATTAATATTGTGCCAAATGCGATGATCCCCTCCCACATTTCTACACCTTTCTCTTTCCATGGCTTCCTTGTCCCTTGACCATCTCCACTGGCTGCAGCTGTCTCCCAGCCTGGTTCTCTGTGCCTCTCTGACACTTGACTCCATGGCCGACCTCTGGCCTGAGACATTGCCGAGGTCTTACCTCACAGAAAGCCAAATACTGAAGCTCTGGGTGGATCTGAGATGTAGGTGTGTGTGTACGTGCATATGTGTTTGTGTATGTGCACATGTGTATAGAGACCAGAAGTCAGCCTTGGGTGTTGTTTCTCAGGACCCATTCACCTTGCTTTTGAGGCAGGGTCTCTCACTTGCTGGGGTTCACCGGTTAGGATAGGCTAGGGATCTGACTCTCTAGCTCTGGGATTACATGGGTGGAGGTGCTGGGGATTAAGCTTGGCTCCTCATGGTTTTGTGGTTAGCGCTTTATAGGCTGATCCATCTGCCCAGACCCTGAAATGCAATTTCCATTCCTGATGATACTGTGAGCTTGGGAAATGTCTTTGCAAACAGAAATGTGCAGTAAAGGGGGAGTCTTTGGGGCTGCTGAGTCTTGCCTCCAGGCTGAGATTTGCCTGTGTCTGGGAGCGGCCTTGGCCACACACCTGATCTCAGCCTGTATCTTGAGATGGTGGCTTAGCTGCTGATGTTGGTTTTGTAGCAAAGATGAAATACGATCTGCTACCCCTCGGTGCCGAATGAGGACATAGGCCCACGTTCTTGAGAAGGTGGGAGCCCTCCAGCTTCAGAGCAACGTGGTTGAGTGGGAGGCAGCAGGTAGAACTCTCCAGCTCAGGGCTTCCCTGAAATATCTCTAGCCTTCATTGCAGCTGGGTCAGTCTTTCTCTCTTTTATTTTTAATTTTATTTTATTGTGGTAAGACTTAACATGAGATCTAGCTTAAATTTCTAAGTGTATAGTACAGTATTATTATTAACAACAGCAGCAACAGCAACAAAACAATACCGTACAGCATGTTTCTAGGACTTACTCTTCTTAGGTGAAATTTTATACCCGTTAGTTAGCAAATTTCCATTTCTTCTCCTCTTGGTGCCCGGCAACCAGCATTCTATAGCCTGATTTTGCATTCAAATGGTACTTTATATGAGTGACTTATCTACTTCTGTGTCTGACTTATTTCATTTACCAAAACGAGTTATGTCCACACGGTTCATCCAAATCCTTGAATATTGCAGACTTGGCTTCTGGCATGTATACATCTCATATTACTTGTCTCTTCACTCGTTGACAGCTACCTACATTCTTTCCACATTTTGGCCATTGTGAATCATGATGGGGTAAACTTGGGGGTGCAGATTCCTTCTCAAGGTCCTGATTTCAAGTCCTTTACATGCATATCTGGGGTGGGCTGGCTGGGTCACGCAGGAGGATTTTAGAGTCGGTTTTTCAGTTTCGTTGGGCATTGTCTATACCACTCTCTGAAGCATGAGTGTGTACACGAGAGTTCAAGCGTCAGCCTCCCCACTTCGCTGTGTAGAGCCTCAGGGCTCTTCCATGCCATCACCCTGTTGGAGTGCAGCCCTGTCTTCATGACAAGGGACAACTCTACCTGCCCTCTGTGGAGTTTGGGGGTTGTCTTAGTCACCTTCCTCTTCGTCTCTTAATACCACTAGCATTGTCCTTGTGTTTTGGTTTATAATTCAATGTGTATTTTTGATCTCATAAATACTATAGTGTATCTTAATGCTTTTCATGCTTAATCACATTTAATAGTCACAGTATCCCCATGATGATATAGATTGCAAGCTTTAGTTTATGGAGATTCGAACACATCAATAAAACGTTCAGCTTCAGCTTTTTGTTTGTTTGTTTGTTTGTTTTGGATTCTGGGTGTAAAACTAAGTGCTTCATGCATGATAAGTGTGTGCTCTACCACTGAGCTATGCCACCTGCCCCCCCAAATTTAGCAACTTACATAAGGCTTCTCACTTCTGGATTGGAGCAGAGCTTTGAACTGGGCTCTCCTGGCATCCAGATTCTCTGTCTTTATGTTAGTTAACTCATTTTCATACAACCATCTCTGTCACTCTATTTCTGAGGACTAGTGGCACTAGTGGCACTCTGCCATCTAGGGGTATATCTTTCACCTTTTTGTACCCTCCCAGTGCTCAATAAATATCTGAATTTGTTTCAGTGGTAGTGTTGGGGTTTTGCCCCTGAGCATCTAAATATAGACCTGCAGCTAAGTTCCAAAGATAAATTAATTGCACACATACTACTAATATAAATGAATATAAGCATGAGCATGACAGCTTATGCTCCCAGCATCCCTAATGAAAACAATATAGAAATATGAAACCAAATACTCCAGAATCAGGAGCTTTTTGATGCCACAGTCAAAAAAATCCACACACACACACACACACACACACACACACACACAGCCAAATCAACCAAACAAATAAACAAAACAAAAAGCAAACACCACCACCACCAACAACAACAACAAAACCAAACAAAAACAAAACAAAATAAAAAAAATAAAAACTAGTTCATGTGAAAAATAACTTAGAATATTGCATAAAATTCCCCTTTGGCCACGTATCAGAAGCAGTACATGCAACAAAAATGAATTTTATGTTTAGATGTAGTAGATTTCCATCTCTGAGATGTGTCATGTATGCAAATATCTCAGATCTGAAATCCAAAACGCTTCTAGTATCAAGCATTTTGAATAAGGGATATCCGCCCTATATGTCTTTCCTTATATAGAACATGTGTATAATCACATGTATGTCTTGCTTTATAAAGCGTTCTAACATAGTGGCTTAATTAGATACCATGCCATTATCAAACCATATCAATCAATAAGGCGCATATTGTCATCATCCCCGTTTTTAGAGAAGAGAAAGGAAATCCCATGATTTTAAATGGGCTGCCTCAAGTTCTTCAGTTAAGAGAGAAAGGAATCCCAGGAGGGGGAATGAGAACTTGGGGTTCATTTTGCTTCTGACCACAAGTACCTTCAAGTTGCAAAAAGACTTGTTTGTCATAGCAGCTGCACAGTGTTGGAGGTGCCGTTGGGTTAAGTCACAGGGAACCAGTGGTCAGAGAATCAAGTTTGTTAAATTGAGAAGAAGCAAAATAAATGGGGAGCAGCTTGCTTTGGGCGTTAGTGAGGACGTGTGCAGGCTGGCCCTGAGCATATGTCTGGGTGTGAGCAGCTCCCAGGTCTCAGGATGGAGCTGTGGACCAGGGACAGGCAGAGAGGCTTCTTTGTTCTCAGGTGTTGGCTCCTGTCCTGAGCTTGTGGCTCCTGGAGACCTGTATTTGATCTTCCTACTGCTCACCTTCTGGAAGTGCTGCCGTCTCCTAGCCCTCCAGGGCTTGTGCTCACATGATCTTTTGGACTTGGTCTTCTTCGTTGTATCTTGTTATAGCATTATCTCCTTATTGGTGGCTTCAGTTTTCCCTATTGTTAACTTGGGATCAACCTCAGTCCAAATGTACTAAATGGGGAGAGACAAAAGAGAGAGTGGGGGAGAGGGGAAGGGAAAGAGGGGTCGGACGAGACAGGATATAGCTTGCAAGGATATGTCTCCTCCAACTCCTTCCCACCCCCTAAGTTTCTATCACCCCCGATAGTCTGTCAAATTATGAACTCATAGTGGATTAACCCATTGGTTAGAATCCCCATGATCCAATTACTTTCTCAAAGCCCCACTTCTTCTTTTTTATTAATTTTTTTCATTTATTTTATATACTGACCACAGTTTTCCCCTCCCTCCTCTTCTCCCCTTTCCTCCCCCCACCTCCCATCTATCTCCCCCATCCATTCCTCTTCCGTTTACATTTGGAAAGGCCTCCCTTGGGACAAAACATGGCACATCAAGTTGAGGCAGGACCGAGATCCTCCCTCTGCATCAAAGCTGGGCGAGGCAACCCAGCATGGGGAATAGGTTCCCAAAAGCCAGCCCAAATACCAGGAACAGGTCCTGATCCCACTGCTAGGTGACCCAGCTGCACAAACAGACAGACTCAGCTGCACAACTGTCACCCACATGCAGAGGGCCTAGGTCGGTCCCATGCAGGCTCCCTGGCTGTAGGTCTAGAGTCCCTGATCTCCCATGAGCTCGGGTCAGCTGTCTCTGTGGGTTCCCCTGTCATGACCTTGACCCACCTGGTTCATATAATCCCTCCTCCCTCTCTTCAACAGGACTCCCAGAGCTCAGCCCAGTGCTTGGCTGTGGTTCTCTGTATCTGTTTCCATCAGATACTGGATGAAGTCTGTATGATGACAATTAGGGTAGTCGTCAATCTGTTTACAGGAGAAGGCCAGTTCAGGCACCCTCTCCACTGTTGCTAAGAGTCTTAGCTGGGGTCACCCTTGTGGACTCCTGGGAGTTTCCCTGGCACCAGGTTTCTCCCTAACCCCCAAATGGCCCCCCCATCAAGGCATCTCTTTCATTACTCTCCCCCTCCATCCTGCCCCCAACCTGATTCATCATCTTCCCATTCCCCCACACCCTCACCCCCGGCTCCCTTCCCCCAGTTTACCCAGGAGATCTCTTCTATCTCCCCTTCCCAGGGAAATCCATGAGTCCCTCTTTGGGCCATTCTTGTCACCCAGCTTCTCTGGGGGCTGTGGATTGTAGCCTAGTTGTCCTTTACTGTACAGCTAATATCCACTTATGAGTGAGTACACACCATGTTTGTCTTTCTGGATCTGGGTTACCTTACTTAGGATGATTTTTTTCTAGTTCCATCCATTTGCCTGCAATGTTCATGATGTCATTGTTTTTTAATTTAAAAAATAAATTGTGTAGATGTACCACATTTTCTTTATCCATTTTCTTTATCCAGACATCTAGGTTGTTTCCAGGTTCTGGCTGTTGTGAATAATGCTATTATGAACATAGTTGAGCAAGTGTCCTTGTGATAGGATGGAGCATCCTTTGGGTATATGCCCAAGATTTGTATAGCTGGGTCTTGAGGTAGATTGATTCCCAATTTTCTGAGAAGCCACCATATTGATTTCCAAGGTCAAAGCCCCACTTCTATACAGATTTGGTGGCCAAGCCTTCAACACACATGTCTTTAGAGGGACTTTTCAGATCCAAACCAAATGCAAACCATAATACTTGTTGTACATTTTATATATATATACATGAAGCTTTATCATTCCCATGTGTGTTTATGACAAATTAATATATCCTGGATTTTGTACTATCTGTGGTTCTAATATCCACTAGGATCTTGGACGGTCTTCCCAGAGGATGGAGAGATGATCGCACTAGATGCTAAGCTCTCAGGCTTATGGACTGCTATTGTTCTCTCGTTTCCCAGCGTTGCCCAGGACTACATCTGCTTGCTGAAGCACTGATGTCCATATAGGAAGCACTCGGAGGGAGGGGCCGAGGTAGTCTCCCTATTATTTGGGACTTCCTGAGGGAAGTGAAGTTTGGAACCTTTAGTCAGTATCAACCACAAACACCAACAGAAACATCCAGATCATTTCTTTTGAGCATATAAAACATTTTTATTTTATTTTCATTTAGTTTTTTCAAGTGGAAATATTACTTTGCTGTTGTTGTTTTATTTTTGTTTTTGTTTTTGTTTTTGTTTTTGTTTTTGAGACAAAGTCTCACTATGTAATCCTGGCAGACCTGGAGCTCACTATGTAGACCAGACTGGTCTTGAACTTGGAGCAGTCCTGCCACCTCCACCTTCCAAGTGGTGGGGTTATGGTCATGTGGCACCATGTTCTGTGGGAAATATTATTTATTGGATTTTTAAAAATTAAACAAGTTATTTATTATTTGTGTGTGTGTGTGTGTGTGTGTGTGTGTGTGTGTGTGTGTGTGTTGGTATGTGTGCCACCGTGCACACATGGAAGTCAGAAGACAACTCTGTGAAGTTGATTCTCTCCCTCCACCTTGATGGCCGGGGGTGGGGGGTGTCTGAGGATCAAAGTTAGGCCTCCACATTTGTGCAGCAAATACCTGTACTTGCTAAGCCATTTTACTGGCTCCCTGTTTTGGTTTTATTGAGACACAGTCTCACTGTGCAGCCTTGACTGGCCTGGAAGTTGCTGTGATCCTCCTGCCTCTCCCTCCCGAATGCTGGGTTACAGGCGTGTGCTACCACGTTCAGCAGAAGATAAAATAGTCTTTTAACAATTGGAAGTGAGTCTAAGCTAACCTTGTGATGTCTTCCTATGCTTTAAGCTTCCTTGGACCATTTGTTAATTTTCTTTGGCCTCAGCACTCTCTTGGATATTCATTACTTTTTAATTTGTCTCCTGACTCTTTCTTTTCTGTACCTGGGGCAATCATCTCCAGATAGTGCGAGTCTCTCAGGGGCCCTTTGTAAGCATGCCAAAGCAGAAGTGATGTGCCTACTTTTCTCTTTCCCTCTCCCCATTTCTCTCCTCTTAACCCCTCCTTTCCTCACCCTTCCTTCCTCTACTCCCCCTCAGGGCACTGGGGGTTGAACCCTGGACCTCCATAATGCTAGGCAGGGCTCTAACACAGAGCTGCACTCCCAGCCAGTCTTTGGCATTTTGTCTTTTCTGGTAACTGACCTGCTCTGGTCAGATAGGTCACAAGCCTTGACATTGTCTCTGTCACTCTCACTGGACTACCAAGTACAGCCAGTTCTCACTTTACCAGAGCGTCCAGAGCCCCATCTCCTAACCATCATCCCCAAACTGCCTTCGTTTGCTTATTGTTATGTGTATCTGATGCTTGGTAAGCATCACCTCTATATAAGACACTCCTCCAGGCATTTGGAATACCAGCAGCAGGAAATATCAGCAGAAGAAGACCGGCCTCCAAGCGTGGAATTTCCAGGTGCAAAGGGAGACACCTACTAACCAATATACTAAGATCAGTGGCTTTGTGTCTTAGAAGTTGAATGCTATAGAAAAAGCAAGCCGGAGATCAAGAGACCTAAGGGTGTAAACTTGCAGCTTTGAGTAGGACGGTGAAGGCAGGACTCCTAAAATATTGGAGGAACCATGAGAAAAGGATCCTAGGAACTGTTCTAGTCAAATCAGACGCTCATCAGCTCTTATGCTGGGACAGCTTGAGGGTGTGGTGGCAGGGGAGGAAGCCCCATGATTTCTTTCCTGGACTAGTGCAGAAACTCTGAATGGATCATAGACCATCTCATCCTTTTCTACCTTTGAAAAACCTCTTTCTGCCTCCATGTTCTTGTCTTTATTATGGGCACATTTCCAAAATGCTCCCCACAAACAGCTGCTGGGCCAAAACCTGACTCAGGAATGGCATATAAAGCCCATTAAGACCTGGCCACCACCTGCCATTCCCACGTCTAACAGCACTTCGTCTCCCTCGGTTCTCTGTCGCTCAGAGTCACAGGGCATTGCCTCCTGCCCAGGCCTCTCTCACTCTCTGTCCATCAGAATCTTTCTTGTGTGATCTTGAGCCTCTGCACATTCCCTGGCTCAGAATCCATGCCTTTATGGCCTTCTGGCTAGGGAGGCATCTGTTTACAGAGCATACGTGTAGTTCTGGTTGTACCATAGCTGCCTGGTGCCCACTGGGCTCCTGTACCAGGTTGGGAGCCCCCGGGTCCCCTTCGTGCCTTTGGACTCTGCTCGTGCTGTGGAAAGCTCCTGGAATGAATTTCCCGTTCAGCCGCCTCTTCTTGTTGTGTCTTGCAGATTGAAGCACTGGTGAAGGACATGCAGAACCCAGAGACGGGAGTCAGAATGCAGAACCAGAGGGTCTTGGTCACCAGCGTCCCTCACGCCATGACAGGTGATGTGGTTTGGTTGTGACTCGAAACAAAGCCCACAGGGAGATTGGCAAACTCGAGCACACATTCGGGCCTGGTTGGTTTATTGTTTTTGGTTTGTTTGTTTTTGTCAGTTTGGCTTCAGCTAGAGTTAGCTAGAAAGAGGAAACTCAAGAAACCGCCTGCAGGCAAGTTGATAGGGCATTTCCTTATTAAGTGATGGATAGGGGCAGGCTCCGCCAATGGAGGGGGACAGTGCCACCCCTGGGTCCTGAGTTGTATTAGAAACCTGGCGGAGCAAGCGGTGAGGAGCAAGCCAGTAAGCAGCACTCCTCCGTGGCGTCTGCTTCAGTTCCTGTCTCCAGGTTCCTGTCTCGGCTTTGCTCAGCGGACAGTGACCTGAGATATAGAAACCAAATAAACGCTTTACTTCCTAAGCTGCTTTTGGTTACCGTGTTTTTGTATCACAGCAATAGAAACCTGCCCACGGCCTGTGTTTATAAGTAAAGCTTTATTTCTGTCATGTGTGAGCTACAGCTGCTTTGCCGTTCCAGCTGCAAGGGTGAAATCTATGGCCGTGCTCAGACGGCATTAGGTTTACAAGACTGAAATGTTTACTGCTGTTTGGCCAGGAAGCCAAGGCTTTTGTCTTCCTTCTCCCTTCTAATTCATACTCAGACCCTTCTGAGCTTTCCCATGCAGACGGAGCCCCCAGTTCCTCCTGGCATGAGGGTTTAAGGATACTCCAGAGCATCACTTGGAGAGAGTAGTGTGTGTGGGGTGCTGGGTGTGAGCATAAGAACGCATTTTGCTTGCTCTGTTACCCATGCTTTGTGATCGGGTTTTGTCGTAGAGAAGACGTCATGGCAAGGCCTGTTGCCTGCAGAAGCCGGCTGCTTCTCTGAGCCAGGGGTTTGTGAGCCTGCACCCTTGACCCTACCCATGACCTGACTATTTCTCTGTCTCTCCTTCCCTCCCTTGCTCTCTCTGCACGTACATGTAGAGGGTCAACCTTGGCTATTGTTCCTCAGGTGTCTTCCATCTTGTTTTTTGAGACAGGGTCCCTAACTGGCCTTGAGCTTGCCTGTCTCCCCAGCCTCCCTGCTACCACACTTGGCTTTAAAAACAAAACAACTTCCCCAAAATGGGCCTTGGGAATCAAACTTAGGTCCTCATGCCTATGTGTGAAGCAGCCCTTCAGCAACTGAGCAGTCCCTAGCACCGTGACTGTTTATTCTTCATATAAGGTGCCCTCATGTTGTAGAGATATGCTGTCTCCCATCACCCTTCTGATTGCTTTGAATGTGTCCTGTTTAAAACAAACAAACAAACAACAAACAAAACAAAAGAAACAAACACAACAGACCATTAGGGTGATCATATCTATCCTAATTTTCTTACGGGTGCTAACAGACATGGGAAGACAGAGCACTGATGGATGATCTTGCCATTCATCAGGCATCTGCTGCATGCTGGGCCCCCGAGCAGCACAAGTTCATTCACACCTGAGACGTTTCTCTCAGGTAGGGATCCCCGTTCACGTGTTACAGTGAGAAAACCAGGATGAGGGCAGTGTATTGTCAAGGGTTCCTCCAACACAGGTGACTGAAGACCCACTCTGGCTTGTTGGGGGTAAAACCAGGAATTGATGGAGTACTTCAGGGCAGTTCAGGGAGGGTGAGACTCAGAGTGGCCTGTAGTGGGTAGCCATTCCAGCTTGGATCTGGAAATTCCAACCCCCATTGAGACTCTGGCAACTGTCACGCCTACGAGGCGGGGCGAGGGGAGGCGCCGGGGGACCCGAGAGCTGGTGGTCTAGTGGTTAGGATTCGGCGCTCTCACCGCCGCAGCCCGGCTAGCTCAGTCGGTAGAGCATGAGACTCTTAATCTCAGGGTCGTGGGTTCGAGCCCCACTTTGGGCGCCAGATATTGGAGAAATTATTTTGGCCACTCCACGTAGTTAAAAGGATATTTATTTAATGGCGTAACTCACAAATTAAGTAATGGGTAGGTCGCAGGGTCTGGGGAAGGTGTAATGCAGTCCAGCGTTGTTCTCCGGAGCTCTACACAGTCAATCTGCACTGGTCAGCGTCCCGGCACCGAGCGCGCCCAGCGCGAGCGCTGGCCCATCCAGCTCTCGGGTCCCCCGGCGCCTCCCCTCGCCCCGCCTCGTAGGCGTGACAGTTGCCAGAGTCTCAATGGGGGTTGGAACTTCCAGATCCAAGCTGGAATGGCTACCCACTACAGTGGCCCTGGGCATCCGAAGGGCAGAGACCTAGATTATCTCTTACTGTTTTAAGAGGCCTTGAAGGCATCCCTGTGGCTGTCATTTCTGCCTTGAATTTGCTAATTCTGGACTAGAGGGCCCTTCAGTGGGAGGTTCTTATCTTGCTCATTGGTAACCCCGGTGCTTGGAGTGGCTGTGTGTGTAAGGAGGCCTAACAAAAGCTCACTAAATACGTGAATTAGTTCTGAGTTAGCTGGGCAAAGAGCCCTAGACATGAGTGGGGCACCTGGGGCCTAATCCCTCAAGTACCCTGCTCCTAGCCCTTCTCATTTTCTCACTGTAAAGTGTAACAGAAAACCCTGCCTGAGAGGAAGGTGGCAGGGATGGAAGAGAGTGTGTGCTCAAGGGCCCAGCGCGGTGGCGGCTGATTCACAGTTTGTGAAAGTCCTTCCCCATGTCTGTCAATACCCGGGATGAAGTTAGGGGTAGGTATGACAACCCCTGTTTTATAAATGGGGCTATAGATACATAAAGGATTCCAAGAGGGCTGTAGCTGTGGCTCAGTGGCTCAGCTCTTACCTAACGTGTGTGAGGTCCTAGGTTCAATTCCCAGTACTGAAACAAGGAAGAGATTGAGAACTAGTCCCCACGGCACTGAGCCCATTCGTGAGTGACCTTGAATTTGAGTCTGGCTTGGAGACTTACACTCCATCTTATCACATGTCAGTGTGTGTGTGTGTGTGTGTGTGTGTGTGTGTGTGTGTGTGTGTGTGTGTGTTTCCTTCCGTGAACATGGGTTACACGTGGTTTCTGGATTTGGGTGAGGCTGTCCGTCTGCCCTGTCTTCACTTGAGTTCCCCCTACTGTAGAAACAGACCATAAGGAAGGAGCCCTCATCCTGCCAAGGCGGAGCCAATGGCAGCCAATGCGCATCCAGCTTCTTCTTCCATGGCAGGGAGGAGCCAGGGCTTCCGGGAGCCAATGGCAGCCAATGCGCATCCAGCTTCTTCTTCCATGGCAGGGAGGAGCCAGGAACAGTCGGCTGTGGAGCCAGGGCTTCCGGGAACAGTCGGCTGTGGAGCCAGGGCTTCCGGGAACAGTCGGCTGTGGAGCCAGCACAGCCAGCCGGCCACGCTGCCAGCGCAGTCCCAGTGGTACAGATGCTAGTGGCTCCCTAGATTCATTTGGTCTATTTCAGGAAGCAGTTAAGTGGATGAGAAAGCCCTGGGCTCCTCAGTGGAGAGTGCTAATCAGCCTGATGTCTGCCTGAGGCGGTCTTGCGATCTGCATGCCTTCAAAGAGAGAGGCCTGGAGCGGAATGTTGGTTGACACACACAGGCCTAGGATTTTAAGCAGGATTTTATATGAAGCACGTGGCTTTGGAGCAGCCAGCTAGGGGGTAGGTCATAGCCAAGCGTCACAGGAGGTGGAGATGTTGGAAGCAGCAGTGGGGGCGTGTGGGTACCCACAGAGACAACGGTTGGTTATCCACCGCAGCCTACAGAGTACCTAAGGAAGAGGTACAGGTTGTTCGTACTTAACCACAACTGTGTCAGATAATTAGGTCTAGGGAGTACATGTAGATCATAATGGACCTTTTTGGAAGGCTATAAAAGAAATATCCTTTCCCTACCTCCAAAGAGGAAACTATCATTTATGACTGGCTAGCCACAAAGATGCTAACGACAGGATCTTGAGCTCTGACCTTTGACATGCTTTGTGGGCCAGTTCCCATGCAGGTGGGGACCGGACTCTCTACCTTTGGGAATCAGGCTGAGGATGTGGGGAATGTGGTTATCGGCATTTACCAAGTAGTGTCTGAGTTGGGGGTTTGGTTCTGGGCACCTTGTTTTCTTTGGCGTTGCCCTGCTCTTCTACAGGAAGCATCCGGCTATGAGGCTGGAGGCTCGGGCTGAGAATGAGCTCAGAACTCCCACTGGTTCTCCAGGAGCTCCAGACTTCCCTGGACTTATTTCGTCTCCATCCTTAGATAAACCTAAATACTCTGGAATGGGTAGCTGGGTGCATCATCTCTCTTGACTCATCTCCGCCTGCCTCTCCTGCCTTTTGTTTTATGAAGTCTCAGCTCTGTGCAGTGCCCCTCCAGAACCTAAGATTGGCAGGGCCTGAGGCAAGAGTACAAAGGGAGCCCACATCCTATTTTCCAAGGTTTTGTATCAACCTACAAAACGTTACTAAAATAGGTTCCCTCCTCCACTGCCATCAAAGCATCCTCGAACCAACTTTTAAGGTTTGAATTTAGCGTTCCCTTGCTCCCGAGTGTCGTACCTGGAGACTTGAATGCAGGAGAGCCATCCCTGCCTCACCCCTTCCTCAGTTCCCTTCCCTGGTTCCGGTTCACTCTTGTGTGTCCAAACTCCATTCAGAACCCTAGCTGGCTTTGGACCTATTTTTTCTTTCCCAAATATTTGGACTCGGTCTGTTTACTGTTAATTGATGAGTGATGGTCTTTAAATTACTATATGGTAAAAAGATAAGGACAGTGATTGAGGTAAAGACTGAGCGTGGAGAAGGAAACAGAAGAGTTACGAGTTCAAGACTACATTGACTATACACAGTGATTTAACACTCCACCTGGGCAACTTAGTAAGACTCCGCCTCAAAATAAAAACGAACAAATGAACGAAGAAAAGACAGAGTGTAGTGGAGGTTAAGCTGCAGAGCTGGTGGGGTCAGGTCACAGCGGCTCTGGATGGTTCTGAGTTATTGGAGTGAATGGGTGGGGTCTCTCAGGGACAGGGTCCCCACCGAGCAGTGAGAATACAGCATGGAGGACCGCATGGTAGTCCTGGGCTATGTTAAAAGGCTTTGACATTGATCAGATCCGGCTCTGTTTTGCAGGAGGTGATGTTCTACAGTGGATCATCCAGCGCCTTTGGATCTCTAACCTGGGTGAGGCCTCGGCCTATGCAGTTACTGATTGCTGTGCATGCAGTACTACAGGGAAACTAAAAAGGAGTGTAGTTTTTTTTTTTTTTTAAAATCTTTGGGGGCCCACCACCCAGCTCTCAAATAAACACATGGAGATTTGTTCTTATGTAAGAATGCCTGACCTTACCCTGGCTTGTTTCTAGCCAGCTTTTCTAAATTAAGTTATGCGGTTTCTCTTTATGTTTTGCCTCTGGGCTTTTACCTTTCTTTATTCTACATATCTTTATTTCCTTCTTAATCTGTGGCTGGCCCCTGGGGTCCTCCTCTCCTCCTTTTCTCGCTCCTCCCTCTTCTCTATTCCTTGAGCCTAGATTTCTCCTTCTGTTTATTCTTTCTGCCTGCCAGCCCTGCCTGTCCCTCTCTCCTGCTTAGCAATTGGCCGTCCAGCTCTTTATCAGACCAATCAGGTGCTTTAGACAGGCAAAGTAACACAGCTTCACAGAGTTAAACAAATGCAACGTAAGAGAATGCAGCACATCTTTGCATCATTAAGCAAATATTCCAAAGCATAAACGAATGTGACACATCTTCAACTAATATTTCACAACACAGGAGGCTTTGCAGGCATCACCAAGCAATTCACATCTCTGTCGGAGAGACAGGGCCTTTGTGAATAAAACAACCAGAGTCAAAAGCAGAGGCAAGGGCTGGGGAGAGGAGGGCTCAGTGGATAAAGTGCTTGCTATACAAGCATGAGGACCTGAATCCAGACTCCTAGCACTCAAGCAAAAAGCAGCGCAAGTCTGTAAACCCAGCCCTGGGAGTTGGAGGTGAGGCGGGAAAGGTCTTGGGGGCTCACTGGCCAGCTACTCTAGCTGAAACCATGAGTTCAGGGTTCAGTGAGAGACCCTGTCTGAAAAGAGCAAGGTGGTGAGCAATAGAGGAGACCTGACATTGGCTCTGACTTACACACATGTACATGCTCTTGCTCACACACTCATATACTACATATATATACATACACACACACACACACACATTTAAAAAAATCAAACAAATTCTTAAAAAAAGAACCTCTTTTCCAGCCCTCAGATCTTATGTTGGAAGGATAGAGTAGTCTCTTGGAGTTTTGGGGATGGGCTGAGCCATGAGATTCTGGTTTTGGCCCCCGCTCTTAACTTTTATCTGGAAACTTCTTCTTCCCAGAGGCACAGAACCTGGGTAACTTTATTGTCAAGTATGGCTACATCTATCCTTTGCAAGACCCCAAGAATCTTATCCTCAAGCCCGACAGCAGTCTCTACCGGTTTCAGGTGAGCCTTGACCTTGACCTCAGGTGGTAATGTGAGGTGGACCTTGGGAAGATCTACCAGTTGGCCTTATACCCTCACAGATCAGGGATTTAGAAATGGTGCAGAGGGCTAAGGTAGTGTTGTTATCTTTCTCATCCCAGGGCTGAGGATCCATGAGGTCCCAGCCCAGTGAGGAACCACGGTTTTCCTGCTTTGTTTTGTAGACACCATATTTCTGGCCCACTCAGCAATGGCCAGCTGAAGATACAGACTATGGTAAATACTTCATTTACTCATGTGCCTCTGCCTACCACACTGCTCATTTGCATGCTGCATTTGGGTGACATTTGTCTAGCTGTCATTGTGACCTTTATGTCAGCTCACATCTGTATTGGAAGTATCCCTGGAGGCTGGGGTGGGGGAAGGGGAAGGAACCTAGTTGGCCGAATGTCTTTTCTGGCTGCCTGGGGGTTTTGGGAATATGACAATGATGGAAAATGCTATTGCTTTCTTTTCCAGCCATCTATCTAGCTAAGCGAAATATCAAGAAGAAAGGGATTTTAGAAGAATATGAAAAGGTACAGAGATATATCTAAGTAGAATTTTATAATGGAGTGAATGTAGTCATGAGCTATTTCTCTCTCTTCCCTACATTACTACATCTGTCTTTCCATCATTTGTTTATCTACCCAGCTGTCCTCCATCTATCCTTCATCCTCCCATCATCCATCCATCTACATCTATCCATCCATCTATCCATCCATCCATCCATCTATCCATCTATCCATTCATCACCTATTGACCCTTCTACATATGTCTACCCATCATCTAATCTATCTATCCATTTGTCTTCTGTACATCCACATCCACTCATCATCTATCCATCCATCATCCATCTATCCATCTACCCATCCATCCATCCATCATCCACCTATCTACTCTTCTACATCTATCTACCCATCACTAATCCATCTATTATCTGTCATCTATATATCCACATCCATTCGTCACCTGTCCATCATTCATCCATCCATCCTCCACCTGTTGTCCATCTATCTACCCATCCATTGATTTGTTTACAGCTTACTGAAAAGATCCTTTTCTATGTGTGGTTTCAGTTTTCTCCTGCTGTAATTTAAACCCTTGCCTTGGTGATTGCTGGGGACACTGTGGCTACTCTGTTCCTTTTGTTATACTCAAATGATATAACTTAATATACATGGTAACACACAACCCTGCATTAACATATTTGAACTTAAATTTTTGGTGTGAAAAACAATAGCAAAGGCTTTTATTTTTGGCTGAGTAAGTCAGATTTCCTAAAGAATGTGTCTAAAACTTCAGAAGATATCTTAGTTTCATTCCATTGTTGTGACAAATATCATGACCAAAAACAACTCTGGGAAGAAAGGGTTTATTTCAGCTTATACTTCTAGGTTACAGTCCATTACTGAGGAAAATCAAGGCAGAAACTGAAGTACAAGTTGTAGAGGAATAATGCTGTTTATTGTCTTTCTCTCTGGCTTATGCTCAGCTAGTTTTCTCATATAGTTCAAGATCACCTGCCTAGGACCACCTGTGTAGGAACAGTACCACCCAGAGTGGGCTGGGATTCATACATCAATTAACCATCCCACAAGATGATGTGCCACAGTCAATCGGATCAAGGCAATTCTTTAATTGAGATTCCCTTTTCCAACCCAGTACATAAGGCTAATATATCTGTTGGAGGGCAATATTCTTTATGAGTTTTAATTCTTTCAAATCTTATTCATCCATCACACCAAGTCAGAGTAATCCTTGGGAATTCTTTATTAGCATATATTAATAGCATAAAATATTGGATTTCATTGTGATAGTGTCATCACAGTTTGCAGGCCGCCTTCCTTCCTGCCTCCTCTCCTCTCTCCCCTTCCCCCTCCTCATTCCATTCCCCCTTCCCTCCCTCTTCTCTTTCCCTCCTTCTCTCTCTCTCTCTCTCCCTCTCTCTCTCTCTCTTTCCTTTCCCCCCCTCTCTCTCATAGGCACATGTTCTGAACTATACTCTAAGCTCTTTTAAAACTTTTTTGTTTTGAGACAGGGTCCCACAGTATTACTCAGGCTGGACTTGAACTTACAATCCTCCTGTCTCAGCCTCTTGAGGAACTGAGGTCACAGACCTGTACCACAAGACCTAGCTCACTTTCCATGTTCTTGAGTCCTGTTGTTGAATATAGTTTCTACTCTAACCCTCCCACCTCCTTTCTTCCTCATCAGACTTGGGATAATTTATTTTATTTTATTTTATTCATTTATTTTAACACAGGGCTTCTCTGTGTAGCCCTGGCTGTCCTGGAACTCACTCTGTAGACCAGGCTGGCCTTGAACTCAGAGATCTGCCTCCCTCTGTCTCCTGAGTGCCAGTATTAAAGGCGTGCACCACCACCACCTGGCTTTTTTTGGGAGGGATAGATTTATTTTAAACAAAGCAAATGAAACCAAGGAAGGTGAGGCTGTGGGAGACGCTGGGCTGTGGAGAGCCCGGGTGTCCTTCGTGACTTGATGTGTGTGTCCTGCTGTTTGTGGCCTGTCCTGCAAGGCTTGCTGTCCTCACATTGTTATTCTTTTCTAGGAAAATTATGATTTCCTGAACAAAAAAATCAATTACAAGTGGGATTTTGTCATCATGCAGGCCAAAGAGCAGTACCGGTGAGTGGAAAGGTCACAGGTCTCGTCTACTGGCTGCCTCTCTCTCCTTCTGCTTTCCTGTTGTCTTACTGCACTTAAATTTTGGGAGTATGTGCATATATGTGTGTAAGGGGTGTGTGTGTGTGTGTGTATGTATATGTGTGTGTATATGTGTGTGAGGTGTTTGTGTGTGTATATGTGGTGTATGTGTATATGTGCTGTGTATGTGTGTGTGTGGTGTGTATATGTGTGTGTGTGTATGTGGTATGCGTGTGTGTGTGGGGTGTATGTGTATATGTATGTAGGGTGTGTGTGTATGTGGGGTATGTATGTATGTGATGTGTGTGTATGAGTGTATGTGTGTGTATGGTGTGTGTGGTGTGTGTATAGTGTATGTGTGTGTGGTGTGTGTGTGGTGTGTGTGTAGTATATGTGTGTGGTGTGTGTGTGTGTGGTATGTGTGTGTGTTGTATATGTATGTGTGTGGTGTGTGTGGTATGTGTGTGTGGTGTATGTGTATGTGTGTGGTATGTATGTATGTGTGGTGTGTGTGTGGGGTCTGTGTGTGTGGTGTGTGTGTGGGGTGTGTGTGTGGTGTGTGTGTGGGGTGTGTTATGTGTGTGTGGTGTGTGTGTCTGTGTGTGTGTTATGTGTGTGTGGTGTGTGTGTCTGTGTGTCTGTGTGTGTGTTATGTGTGTGTGGTGAGTATGTCTGTGTGTCTGTGTGTGTGTTATATGTGTGTGGTGTGTGTGTCTGTGTGTCTGTGTGTGGTGTGTGTGTCTGTGTGTGGTGTGTGTGTGGGGTCTGTGCGTGTGTTATGTGTGTGTGGTGTGTGTGTGGTGTGTGTGTCTGTGTGCCTGTGTGTCTGTGTGCCTGTGTGCCTGTGTGTCTGTGTGTCTGTGTGTGGTGTGTGTGTGGTGTGTGTATGGGGTGTGTCTGTGTGTCTGTGTGCCTGTGTGCCTGTGTGTCTGTGTGCCTGTGTGTCTGTGTGCTTGTGTGTCTGTGTGTCTGTGTGCCTGTGTGCCTGTGTGCCTGTGTGCCTGTGTGTCTGTGTGTCTGTGTGCCTGTGTGCCTGTGTGTCTGTGTGTCTGCGTCTGTGTGCCTGTGTGCCTGTGTGCCTGTGTGTCTGTGTGCCTGTGTGCCTGTGTGTCTGTGTCTGTGTGCCCATGTGCCCGTGTGCCCATGTGCCCGTGTGTCTGTGTGCCTGTGTGTCTGTGTGTCTGTGTGCCTGTGTGTCTGTGTCTGTGTGCCCATGTGCCCGTGTGCCCATGTGCCCGTGTGCCCGTGTGTCTGTGTGCCTGTGTGTCTGTGTGTCTGTGTGCCTGTGTGTCTGTGTCTGTGTCTGTGTGCCTGTGTGTCTGTGTGCCTGTGTGCCTGTGTGCCTGTGTGCCTGTGTGTCTGTGTGCCTGTGTGCCTGTGTGTCTGTGTGCCTGTGTGTCTGTGTCTGTGTCTGTGTGCCTGTGTGCCTGTGTGCCTGTGTGTCTGTGTGCCTGTGTGGCTGTGTGCCTGTGTGCCTGTGTGCCTGTGTGCCTGTGTGCCTGTGTGCCTGTGTGTCTGTGTGCCTGTGTGCCTGTGTGCCTGTGTGCCTGTGTGCCTGTGTGCCTGTGTGCCTGTGCTGTGTGCCTGTGTGCCTGTGTGCGTGCCTGTGTGCCTGTGTGCCTGTGTGCCTGTGTGTCTGTGTGCCTGTGTGCCTGTGTGTCTGTGTGTCTGTGTGCCTGTGTGTCTGTGTGCCTGTGTGTCTGTGTGCCTGTGTGTCTGTGTGCCTGTGTGTCTGTGTGTCTGTGTGCTCAGGTTAGAAGGTAACCTACTGATACCTCAGGTGCCAGCCCCCTTATTATTTGAATCTGAACCTCTCACCGGCTTGGGACTCTGGGTCCAGATGAGCCAGGCGGGCTGGCCCGAGAGCTCCAGGGATCTGCCTGTCTCTGTCTCTCCAGTGGAATGACAAGGACATGAAACCACGCCAGCTTTTAAAAAAAATATTTATCTCTTTATGTGGGTTCTGGAGGATCAGACTCAGGTCCTCATGCTTGGGAGGCGAATACTTTACCAACTGACGCATCATCCTGTTCCACGGCTTCCTTTGATTAAATCAGGCCATAATGAGCTTGCATGTGACCAAGTCCAGGCTGGAGCTAGGGACCAAAGGACACAGTCCAGCATGCCGGGCAGACGTGACACAGTAGGACACACTACTGTGAGATGAGGGTCACGTGGCAGGATTCGTGGAGGGAGCTGCTGGAACAGACAGAACCCTTTAGCTAGGAAGGCCGTTGATGGTGGGTAGAGGGGGAGGGAGCTGAGGAGGACAGGGGGGATGTTCTAAGCAGGAAGGAGACAGGAGAGTACCCTGTGTGGGTGTTTTCTGTGTCTGGAGCGGAGTGTGAAGTGTAGAATGAGCAATGCCTTCTCCCCCTGAACAACTCGCAGGCCCTATGGGGTTCATGTCTTACACGTTTGTGCCTACTGTAGGCCACCCACATTTTGACATGCCTTCTCTGACCTCAGGACCCAGAATGCAAATCTAGGAATTGAAGTGAGACCCCAGTTCATGGAAGTGCAGGGTTTGTTTTGGCCCACAATTTGGGGGTACAGTCCATGGTGTCAGGAGCACAGGGTGACTCTGGTCACATGGCACCCACACTCAGGAAGTAGAGAGAGATGAATGATGGTACTTAGCTTGCCTTTGCCTTCTAGTCAGTCCAGCCCATGTGATGGTGCAGCCCATGTGATGGTGCAGCCCATGCTCAAGACAGGTTTCCCCACCTTGGCTAAACTTTTCTAGAAACGCCCTCACGGTCATCTCCAGAGCTGTACCTCCTGAGTGATTCTAATCCAGTCAGGTTGACAGTAAAGATTAACCATCATGCCCCCACGGGGTACTGGTGAGAGATCTCTCATTGCTCAGACACTAGCATGTTCCTGCCTGGCATACTTGAGACAAAGCAAGACAGAGGGAACCTTCTAGCATGCCATCAATACTTGTTTACAAGGCTTCATTTGGTGTTCACGTGTGCCATCTTATTTTAAATTAGTGCAGCAGAAATGTGTCAGCCAGCTATCTCTTTTAAGTTGGGAAACTGAGGCTTGGAGAGGTTAAAGGTCACCTTGGTTTGGCTAGAATGATTAAATTCTGTTCAGTGCACCAAGGTTTGCATTCCCAGTGGGTTCCAGCCCTAAGCTGGTCCCAGGAACACAGAGATGGAGTTGTGTCTCTCCCCAGCCCTCCAGGCCCTCCTCTACTTCTGCGCTCTAAGTGGGACAATCCCAGACACCCACACACCCTGACATAACCCTTCCAGGAGCTGCAGCACGCAGCTGTTCTCAGTGTCTCCCACTTCCTCCTCCACCAGCTCTAGAGAAATCTCCGAGCCCCTGGGAAATTCTCTCCTCTCTTCACTTCCAGGTGCTGTGGGATGGGGAATTCCTAAAAGGCTCATCTCTTCTGAGACACCAGGTTCCCCTTAACTCCATGACTTAAAGACTGCCTCTGATTTCAGATTTAGGATCCCACCACAAAACTAGATGGGCCATCTGGGTTGGCCCACGGGGTTTTTTTGTTATGCTGAGCCCTCCCTCTGCCTTCCTCCTCTTGTGGCAGTGTGGCTGCTCTTTCTTTTGTGGTCCAGCCTCAGCATCTGCTCACATTGTGCCTGACACTCTGTTGGTGAGAGCCAGCACAGAACCCTACTGGGTCCCAAGGGGAGGGGAACTGGACCCTTCCCCCGATGGAAATGGCATGCAGATGTATTTCAGAACCACTATAGAGACTGTCCTTGTTTTTGCTTCATAGTTTCTGCAATGTTTTCTCGTAGTCCGAACACCATAGGCAAGCCTCTATTTGTTTATTGAGGGTTCCTGTAATGCTTGAACTAAAAGCTACTCAAAGGCTGGGGCCATGTTTTGACTCTCAGTAACTGGAACATAGTGGGAGATCAATGAGACCATGAATGAATAAAAGGTTAGACAAACGCTATTGTGAACAAAAGTCCTCTGTTCACCTAAGTGAATTCCTCATGTACTGGCTCTTTTGAATGGCATCTGTCCCAGCTCTACTGCCATCGTATGTATCACATAGATGCTGATGAGCAAAGCCAGAAAGGCCTGCTGCAGTCATTAGAGACTGCCTCAGTTGACAAGACTGACTAGCATTGTAGGGACCATGCAAGCCTCAGGCTGCTTGTGGTCCATCCTCCTGAGGACTCAGGCTGGTTAACTTGGTGGAAAATCCATTAAGTTGTTAAGGGAGAATGGGGGCAACAGTGTTTATATTTCATTTCCAGAGGAGGTTGGTAAAGCACCCTGCTGGAATGGCACTGCTCACCCATCTGGCTCTCTGGATGCTATTATGTTATTCACAGAACATTAATGGGGGAAATAAATCCACCGGCTCTGTCGTGAGGAGGGTGTGTGCGTCATCTCATGTTGCCTGTTGCCTGGAAAAGCAGACGTTAATAAATGTGAGCACAGTTAGCCCTGGAAGTGAGACTGAATGGTGCCCTTGGCAAAATAATGAGTGTTTCTTCCCTTCTGGAGGAGGAGGCCCAGCATTATTTCCTCCTGCAGTGGCACAGAGGATGTGGTTAGACAAAACAGGATAACCTTTAAATCCTCAGCAGGGCTGAGAAAAAGCTCTGACTTGTCACCAACTCACTGGAGTGACAAAGAAGGACACACAGGTAGGGAGACTTTCTGAGACCACCACTGCCCTGTCACAGCTCTGCTGTGGACTGGTACCTGCCTGTCCCGATGTTGGTCATATTTGTCAAAGCAAGGAAACCAGTCTGAACCTGGGGAGGCCAAATACTGGCCCGAGGGCTCCTACCTCTGCTCATTCCAGTAGTGAAGTTGGTGATACTGGTCTGATTCTGGAGCTGGTCCTGGTGACACCATTTAAATCATTGCAGCCCAAGAAGGAGAACAAGCCCCTTGACTCCCAGAGAGAGTGTAGCCTCAGAAGAGCCTTCAACACTTCAGTTTTCGGCACTTAACAGTGACAGACAAGCTGTCAGGACCCCACCAAGACAAGGGACCTAACCAGGTTGAGAGGTCGGAAAGTTCCCTGGGAGAACTAACTCGGATCAAATGACCCAATGCGTGTTGGATTGGTGCCTGGGGCGCAAGCATGATGTTAGTAGTGCTTGCTGTCTCTGTTATCATCATGGCTCCTGGGAATTGTTTGAGCAGATGGGGAAAGTGGTCCATGGCATCAAGAACGGAAGCTATCTTAGACCAAGAGATGCGAAGTGCTCCTGGCCTTGAACATAGCTTTTTTCCTTTTTTTTTTTTTTTTTAGGACTGGCAAGGAAAGGAATAAGGCCGACAGGTACGCGCTGGATTGCCAGGAGAAGGCATACTGGCTGGTGCACCGGAGCCCGGTGAGTACGGGTTCCCCTGTCCCTTCTGAACCCCCCCCCCACCTCCAGAACTGGGTTCCCCTGTCCCTTCTGAACCCCCCCTCCAGAACTGGGTTCCCCTGGCCCTTCTGAGCTCCCCCACTCTCTGGCACCCAGTTAACCTCAGCTGCCTCTGGCCGCCCACCTGCCAGGGTTCAAATTGGATTAGCAGCGGGAGGATCTGTTCAGTGTGGGCTACCTGGATGAAGAGGCCTCCTGCTGTGTCTTGGTGGGGTGCTTCCGGCTTGTCTGCCAGTGTTAAGTGTGGCTCTTCCCTGAGCAACCAGAATCAACTCATTGGTCATGAGGGCTTGGCCATCTTTGTTGTCGTTTGGGAAAAGAATATAAGAAGAAAATCTGGGAGCACAGGTTCCGAGTGAGGAAAATAAAACATTGTGAGGACAGACAGTCTGCAGAGGCAAAGCTGCCCTGGGTGTCTCCAGCTCTGTCTCATCCTCCCTTGGTCCAGGTCAGCAGCTGGAATGATAGGAGGATGGAAGGATGGAGCAGGCTTTCAAGCTTCTTATTGCTTGGAGCGCCTTCCTTCTTTGGCTTTGGGACTTCTTTTTCGTTTTATGTGTCTGAATGTTTTGCCTCCATGTGTGAATGAGCGCCAGGTGCATGCCTGGTGCTCTTGAAGGTCAGAAGAGGGTGTCGGATCCTCTGGTACTGGAGTTGCAGATGTTTCTGAGCCACCTGTGGTGCTAGAAATGGATCTGGGTCCTCTGCTGGAGCAGCCAGTGTTCTTAACCACTGAGCCGTCTCTCTAATCCTACTTTGGGACTTCTAAAGGCTCCAAGAGATAGGCTGTCCATAATGGATGTAACTTGTCCCATCGCGGTATTAGGAAGTGGCGGTCTCCTTCCCTAGCATTCCACTAGAGTTATCTCTGCTGCCTCAGTTTCCTCCAGTGTCAAGTCCATATGCTCTCCCCTCAGGGTGACAGAAAGTGGGAGAGGTGACAGAGATTTAAGAAAGTGAAACATTCAGAACCAATGTTCTTTCTCCTCCTCTTCTATTGACCTTGCCTCCTGAAATGACCAGACATGCTCAGAACAGGAAGCAAATTGTGTCAGGGATGGTGCTAAAACCCAACATCAATCCATCAGAGTCTGGCTTTTTACTTACCTTTGCATATTTCCAACAGGTTTTTCTTAAGCTGTAGCCACTGTGGTACGTGGTTTGGATGTTGCGTGGCTGAAGTGAATGTTCTGGGCTTGATTCCCAAGTAGCTTATTTGGTTTATCTCTGTCTCTGCGGAAAACCACATTTTAGGTGCCTGACACAGGTTCCTGGGGGTCGGTTGTGGGTGACGGAGCTCAGAGTGCTGGGGCCTCAGTGCTTCCCCATTGGAAGCTTTGGAGGTTGTTTTGTGCACTTCACATTGCTCACGTGTTCTAGAAGCTGCTTGCTGAGGATGAGGGGCAATGGCCGGTTCGCACTTGCTTTCTGACACAGCCCTGTGCCCTGTGTCACCAAAACTGAGGGAACTCTGCTCCTTTCATCGTGGAGAATGCTTCCCCCTTGTCTGTCCAGAGACCCCATGATAGGAGAAGGCCACTACAGCTGCAGCCCTTACAAAGTACTGGTCAGGCTGTTCAATGAGCTGCACAGGGCCCCTCCCCCCACCTAGGTCCCCTTACCCAGAAGGCCAGAGGAAAGAAATACATAACAGACCACTCAGATCCTCCTAGGTTTTCCTGATGTAAGTTCTCAGCCTCCTCAGGGTAAGCCAGATATATGAGTACATATGATGTGGTGTCTGCATGACCTTGTCCCTTCCTCCCATATCTGTCAACACGATACCATCTTACTTCCATCACTTCCTTCACTTACCACATTTTCACTACTAATACCACCATTACCACTACCATCACCATCATCACCACCATCACCATCACTACCACCACCACCACCACCATCACCATCATCATCATCACACACACACACACACACACATCACCATCATCACCACTACCATCACCATTATCACCACCACCACCGCCACCATCACCACCACTACCATCACACACATCACTGCCACCACTACCACCATCACCATCCCATACATCACCACCACCACCACCACCACCATCACCACCATCATCACCATTATCACCACTGGATGCTGTAATTTGTCCACCTAGATATCTCCTATGTGCTAAAGGATCTGAATCCACACACTTAGTTAACTATGCAACCCTCTCTCTTGGTCCTATGCTCCCGTCACCTCCTGTGACAATGTCACTTGATGTCCTTGTGTATTTTAGTTTGTTTCTAACCTTCTGAGTCACCCATGCTATGTAAACATTAACATTTGTGTTCAAACAAGCCTGGCTACTTTGCTAGCATGGGAGACCCTAGTTTAGAGTGAAGCTTTGAAAGACTTGGAGCAGCCTGAAAATACAGAGGACAGGGCTGGAGAGATGGCTCAGAGGTTAAGAGCTTTGGTTGCTCTTCCAGAGGCCCTGAGTTCAATTCCCAGCAACCACACGGTGGCTCACAATGATCTGTAGTGGGATCTGATGCCCTCTTCTGGCATAAAGTTGTACATGCAGATAGAGCCTCATATACATAAAATAAGTAAATATATCTTTTTAAAAATGCCGAGGACACAAAACTGCCCCTCTTCATCAGGAATGAAGCAGGACTGTATGTGGGTCTGCTGTCCCTGACTCCTTAGAACACTCTTCACCTTTTGCTGGCCAGCACAGGGAAGATAATGTTCTGTCTAAGGAACACTCCTGCCTGGAATAGAGCAATCTGTCTGACAAGCCTAGGGAGCCCTGGAGCCCGCAGACTGCCAGACTGTCTCCAGGAGACCTAAACAAACCCTCAGCGCAGTGGGAAAAGAGCCAGCCACAGCAAGCCAAGCATTTGGCTCTGTGGATGCTGAGCACGAGCTCTGCGGACTCACTGTGGCCACCTGTTAGATTAGAGTGTGACGTGGCCACAGCTACCAGATAATCTGTTTACTTGTTCATTTGTCTGTTTCTTTTTTTTTCTTTTCTTTCCAATTCTTTGTATGCTTACATTGTACATGTGTGCATGCATGCGCATGTGTGTGTGTGTGTGTGTGTGTGTGTGACATTCATCCTCAGTTGCTTTTCCACCTCATTCACTGAGGCATGTGTCAAATCCAGAGTTCACTCATGTAGCCAGCCTCACTATCCAGCTTGCTCTAGGGGTTCCCTCTCTGTCTTCTAAGGCTGGAACTGTAGGCTGGCTGACACACCCATCCATCACTTATGTGGATCTGGAGTCTGAACTCTAGACCTGGGTGCTCAGCAGGAGCTTTAGCCACTAAGGCATCTCCCCAACCCCTCACTCGTCTCTTTCTTAATCCTTCAATTCCTCACTGGGCCTTGACTACCAGGAAAGAAGTGTTGGGCATGTAATACCAGCTAGATATTACTGAGTCCGTACTGTGCACTTGTGAAGAAAGGGCAGCGGTCTGATGCGGCATCCGGAAAAGCATCCTTAGCAGAGGGTGAGATCAGACATGGGTCCAAAACATGGATCTGAGCATGATACACACAATATAAATGAACAGGGGAAATGGCTTCCCTGTAGATGAAACCAACCGTCTTATTAAATAAGAAACACAGAACCAATGCAAAGAAGAAAGCCAAGAGATCAGAGCTAAGGGCCTTCCTTACCTGCCTGCTGCAGCTAGCCTCTTAAGCCAAAAGACCTCTCCGAAAGGGACCTACTTCCTGTCTGTCTTTATATAGACTTTCTGTTCTGCCTTCTCATTGGTTGTAAAGTCAACCACATGACTGCCTAGTCACTGTCTGTACAGACCTCCAGGTCTTCTATGGTATTGAGATTAAAGGTGGGTGTCTCCAATGCTGGCTGTATCCTTGAACTCACAGAGATCTACCTAGCTCTGCCTCCCAAGATCTGGGATTAAAGGCGCGTACCACCAACACCCAGCTTTTGCTATGGCTCTAATAGCTCTGACCCCCCCCCCCCCCCCGGCAACTTTATTTATTAACATACAATTAAAATCACATTTCAGTACAAATAAAATACCACCATACTTCCCCACGTAGGTAAGGATGACTTTGAACTCCTACTCCACTTGCCTTACCCAATTTATGTGGTGCTAGGGATGGAACCCAGGGCTTCACGTATGCTAGGCAAGCACTCTGCCAGCTGAGCTACACCCCCAGCCTGAGACATGATTTCTTGAACAAACTGTCTTAAGGTTTCCTTTCATCTTCACTGGGCCACCTGGGTACCACCAGTGACTCAGTGCCTTCTGAGGGTACAGTCCATTACTCGGGCCTGGCTTTCTGGAAAGGCTCTTTTGTGGCCTTTGTTCTAAGGCAAGCTGTCCCATGAATAAACATTCAACTAAACAGTCTTCATTACAGCCACATACATAGATACCAACAGAGAAAGTAACCACTCTCCATTTCCTGCTGAGGTTGAGCTAAATGCCCCATATTGGAGAATGGCAAAATAATTTAAGGTATATCCGGGGTGATGGGACATTGTGAAACAATTAAAAGGCTATGGTCAGAGGCCATTCATTAACCTAGGAAATAGTCTGACATATAGTGTTGTATCACAAAACAGGATGGGACACTTGATAGATGCTGGTGGCCATTAAAAAAAAAACTGTAACTTTTAGATGTTTATTTTATGTTAGTTGTTCTTGAGGCAATGGGGATATTTGGCTTATGAGCTGGGATAGACACGGCTCACGATCTCAAGGAACTTACTATAGGACAGTGAAGGAAACAATGACTAAAACTATTATGCAAATGAATGACTAACATACAGAGTGCCAGGCAAGCTTGCAGAAGGAAGGAATCCTGCATCAGACTAGGCACCAGGGGACACCTCCCCATGGAAGTGACGTCCAAGCCGAGCTGTGCTTGGAACAGACCCCTCCATCTCTTCAACCTAAAGCCGTCTCCTCATCTCAGCCTCATCTTTCTTCCTCTTTTTCCTTGTTTTACTCTGTTTATAAAGCAATGTAGTGTTGTGCTTATCCTCTCTGACCCATGAGCCAAAAGGGTCCGAGGCTTTGGAGGAAGAGAGTGTTGGCCCGTGGAGGAGAACTAGAGAGTGGGCATGAGTGACTGGTAGAAGGGCTCTTGTCCTGGTGCCACCCTGGAATGCTGATTCCTGTTGATGTCACTCTCAGACGTCCAGGCAGTTAGCAAACTGCCTCTTTTGTTTATGCCCAAGGGATGTAATTGAGACGTCACACCCGGTGCTCACAGCTCCTTCCATCGAAGGAGGGAAGGAAGCTCGCAGCTCACACGTCTCTGAAGGGCTTCCCGTGTGGAGACCCCAGAGCAGAAGGCATCTGCTGGCAGCACCTCAGCTGGTTGCCTTGATTTATTGCACATTGACAACGGGCTCTGGATAATCTTCAATTAAGTACCCACCCATGGACCGGAGTGTGTATCTACAGCTGCTCTGGTGGTCATTGCAGTAGATCAAGACTATACTAACCGCCTGATGGATGGATGGATGGATGGATGGATGAATGGATGGATGAATGAATGAATGAATGAATGAATGAACGAACGAACCTGGGAGGCTCTTACTTGTAAACATTTGGGAGAGTTTGGAGAGGACAGTGGTTGGGGTTACAGCCTCTTCAACTGGGACTTAAGGGGCTGCTGCCCACTTGAGAGGCCAAGATGAGGGCACAGCCAGAGGAAGGTGTCTGTCTGTCTGGTAGAGCTGGTGAGGAAGTCTACGGGGCTGGGGGATGGTGGTGAGCGTGAACTGGAGAGCGTGGCAGAACAATAAAGCCCAGATGTGGCCATGAGTCTGGGCAGCAGAGGCGGCCTTGGAGCTGGTTTCAACTATGCACTTAATACTACTGAGCCCCAGGCCGCCTAATTTCTATCGTCTGTGAAGCCAGCTAAACAGCCATCTCAGCCTGGAGCAGAGGACCCCATGAAGCTGCCGAGGCGGCTAGTGCCTGTGAAAGGAGCTGGACAATGACTGTAGGTCACTGTGGGGGTGGGCTCCGAGTGTGCAGTGAGCAGGTATGAATCTGTGTAAATGTGTATGGGTGTATGAGTATGGATATGTAAGTTGAGAGGGTGTGTAGGTGTGTTAGACAAAACACCGTGGAAGTTCGCCTGTATGTGAAATCCATCCTCACTTATGCTGGTGGGGGTTTCTCTGTAGCAGATGTAGGGGGAAATCTCTGGAGCCCATTTTAGGTGAAAGCATTAGTCTGCTGGCCACATCCTTCCCTTCTCCTTCATATGAGGTTGGATCCTCTCGAGAGCTGTTCAGGACATCTGTGTTGTCTTTTTGTGACATTTATCATAATTGTCACTTATCTTGTTGTGACTACTAAGGGATTTCCCCTTCCCCAAGACTGAAAATGCCTCCCTGCATCTTCTGGGGGGCGGGGTCCCCAAAGCAAGGGTCTCAGGTCATACTCACTAGCCTCTCAAGATTTAGCCCAGGGTCTAGCGCATAGGTAGTATTGATCAGGGTCCATGGGTAACAGTTAGGGTGAGGGTGGGAGCTCCAGTTCCTCACCCTCCTCTCACACATTTTCTGTTTCTCTTTTCATCTCTTCCTTGTATAGTCTGTAGGCCCAGCATTTGCCCCTTTGGTAGCCTGCTGAGCTAGGATGTCATATTTAGTGAGCTGAATACAGGATATCCATTTTTTTAAAAAATGATTCACGTTGTGTGTGTGAGTGCACACACACACACAATTGCCACAGAGGAGGCAGAGAGGTCAGAGGACAGTATTTGGAGCTGGGTTTCTCCTTCTACCTTGTTTTGAGGCAGGGTCTCTCTTTCTGTAGCTGTGTTGAGTACTCTGGGCTTGCTGGCCTGTGAGCTTCTGGCTGATTCTCCTGTATCTGCCCCCACCCCCATCTCGCTGGAGGAGGGCTGTGGTTACAGATGTGCACCACACCATCTGGCTTTCCACATGTGTTCTAGGGATTGAACTCAGGTTTTCAGACTTGTGTTGTAAGCATTTTACCCACTCAGCCACTTCCCTGGCTTAGCAACAATTATTTTGATTAAATAGTTTATAGCAGAACTTACTTTCTATCAAAGTCTATCTTATGTTTTTAATATAAATATACAATAAGTGTAAAACTATTGGAGCTAGGCATGGTGACATGAGCCTGTAAGCTCGGGCTGAGGCAGGAGAATTGTGAGTTCTAGACTGATTTGGGGTGCATTGTGAGTTCAAGGCAAACCTGGTACGTAAAGACTCTGTTCCCCATTCTCCGAAAACAAAAACAAAACCCAAAAAAAAACAACCACCAAGCAATTTATATCTCAACTCCTCCAAAACGGTTGGGACCTAAATTATTTGTGTTTTTCTGAAGTTAACCAGATGTCCGAGATTTTAATCTAGCAGCCTTACCGCTGACTGAAAATGTTTTCAATCCTGCTGATGGGACCAGATCTGGTGGTGAGAGAGCCTTTTCCCTGCCGCATGAAGTCAGCCTCATTAATAAAATGTGCCGACACTTGCCTGTACAGAAGGAAGTGAAAAACCTCAATTGCTGGCCTCGAGTCGATGAGAGAGGCCAAGTGAGACAGGGTGCCGGCGGGTGGGGGGGTGGGGGGTTAACCAGAGGAAGTGGGAACTGACAAGGATTGCTGACGCAGGTTTGGTTATACCTTCGCATGCATGGCCGTAAACGAGTCCAGGCCCTAGTTCAGTGATAACTACTCTCTGTTGACAGTGTCATACTCCGTCTTGCTAAATCCTAGAAGTGTCTGTCAGGTAGGAGGCATTACCTCTGCTTCTCAGGCGGCTGGGCCAGTGAATACAGGGGGAAGTATATCTTCTAGGACAGTGCTTTTCAACCTTCCTAATGCTGCCACCCTTTAGTGTAATTCCTCATGTTGTGGTGACCTCCAACCATAACATTATTTTCGTTGCTATTTCAGAACTGTCATTTTGATACTGTTATGAATCATAATGTAAATATCTGTGTTTTCCATTGGTCTTAGGCGACCCCTGTGAAAGAGTCGTCTGACCCTGCCATGGGTTGAGAACCTTTGTTCTAGATGTTTGGCACACCAAGGAAACAGCAAAATCAGGGCTGGGATGACTAAAACACTACTTGCTTCCTTCTAACCCAGCCCAGGTAGCAACTGTGGGGTATGGTGAAGGAGACCCACAGGAGGAATCAGGAATCCATGTATCAATTGCAGTGAAGCCTTACCAAGTTTCAGTGCCATCCATCCATCCATCCATCCATCCATCCATGCATAATCTATGCCATCTGTTATCTATCCATCTATTCATCTATCTGTTCACAATGTATCCCATCTGTCATCTATCCACCCATCTATCCATTTTCCTATGGTGATGGAAAGGCATTCATCTGTCCCTCCCTCCCTCCCTCTCTCCCTCCCTCCCTCCCTTCCTCTGTCTCTCTTCTTCTCTCCCTCCCTCCTTCTCTCCCTTCCTCCCTCCTTCTCTTCTTCCCTTCCTCCCTCTCTCTCCCTTCTTCTCCTCCTCCCTCCCTTCCCCTTCCCACTATGTCGAGTGCTGAGTGTCTGTAGTAGTAGATCAAATAGCCTTGGGAAAGCTCTCTAGCTCATTTGGGGGTATATACACCCTCACATTTCCTTGTGGGCTAGACCACTAGTCCATCTCAGCTTTGTCTTTCATTTGGCAGCTTGGCCAAGATCCAAAGTTGATCAGAAACTAGAGACTCTTCCTGTGGTGAACCTTGTATTGTTTTCTTCCATTCAGCCTGGAATGAACAATGTGCTAGACTATGGCCTGGACCGAGTGACCAATCCAAATGAAGTTAAGGTAAACCAGGTATGTCTGATGTGTTCTTGGTAGGGTCTGGGTAAGATTCTGAGGTTGGGAAGGTATCCACACATCTATCTGTGTCTGTGAGGCAATGTTATCTCTCCTTGGAGATTGCTGCTGATATCAGGGTCTGATATATGGCTCTGTGGCATCAGGGTCAGGGGAAGAGGCGGCCATTGCAAGGGTCCTGGCTAGAAAGAGAGTGGTCACAGTGAATGACTGAAGAACATAGAACAGGCCACATGATGGCTGAGTCATTTCACACTTTGAAAATTGAATAAGATTTTCAACCCAGTGTGTCATTGTTAAGGCTTGGCTTCAGGCATGAGAGGGGACCTGGAAGGGTGTGTCTGGATGGGAGGAAAATGGAAGTGGAAAGGGGGAGAGAAAGAGCGGGATGCAGCTGGTAAAGCAGCATTGTGGTGTGTGGAGAGGGACGTAGAGTCTCCAGAGAGCATCACCAGGGGGCATTGTTAGGACTCTTGTCCAAAATGCCCCTTCCTTGATACATTTAGGGCACATCAGCCAGCTTTCAGATGCCATTCTTCCAGCAGCCTCTTCCATGTTTTCTTGTCAGATAGCAGATCACTGCCAAGGTCTTGTAGGCTCAGTTGCTATGGAGACAGAATCATCGAGTAAAGTACAGAACCCGGGTGGGAGAGTTTGGGTTTTTTTAATGGCTAATGTACTGCTCTGGAAACCTCTCTCATGTGGAGGAGGGGGAGGAGGAAGCAGCAAGCACGTCACTGGCTCTCACGTGGGTGGGACTGACTGAGGCTCAGCTGTGTGTATGTGGGGTGTGGGGAGACGAGACAGGACCTCCACGCGGTCTGTTTTGGAGAGTGGCCATGGAGCTGTGCTATCTCATTGTAGATGCCATGGTTGGATGACTTCTGGGGAGGGTGGCCAATGGGCCTTCTTGCTAAGGAAGCATCTTCATGCCGCTGGCCACCCAGGAGTGAAAGAGATGTGCCTTCTAGCTTTCAAAAACCTGGGTGTGCCAACTGCTGGCAATGCTCTGAGCAGGGAAACAGAGGCCAGACTGGATGCTTAGCAGACGGGTTCGTGTTGATGCATTCTGCCTGGACTGTGTACTCACCGCTCTGTCTGTCTCTCTCTCTCACCAGCTCTCTTTCTCCTGTGTGTGCACACTGACCATTGTGGAGCAGTAAGAAGAAACGCCACACAAGCTGCCCTTTCCTCTCCAGCAGCACGATGCCCACCAAGTCCCCTGTGCAGGGAGGGACTGGGACTGGGGATGAGTGTTATGGCAGTGTAGCTCATGACCAGGTGACCCTATTTCCCCTTTTTTCCTGCACTGAGAGGAGAGGGTCACAGAGAGCTTGGAGCGTCTTCCACGAGACCTTAGGAAGGCAAAGGTTTGCTATTTGTCTCAGTTCAGAGAGCTCCCAGTGAAGAACAGGGTCATTTCCGAGAACGGGGAAATTCTCAACATCTGTTTCCCCTCAACGGAGGCAAAAGCCCATTGAGCGTGAGAATGGAGGCTGTTAGGCTGGCAGGTGTCCAGGGCTGGGGTAGCCAGCTTCAGCAGACGATGGCCACTGGTTGGTAAGGCTGCCCAACCCTGGGAGGATCGGGGCTGGGCTGGGGCCAGGCCTAGTGTATGTAATTTCTTTTCAGTTCCTATACCTTGAGGGCATCCAAAAGGTCAAATGCATATGTCTCCCACTTCCCTCTTCCATTCCAAAGAACATCTGACCCTCCAAGGAGAACCCTGGGTAGAGACTGGGCGCTAGTCTACCTGTGAGCCCTGTAATGCTCTAGACGGACCCTTCTGCCTCATTTCCTTTCACCCCAGGAGGGGCTACACTGCCATCTAGTGCTGCTCAGGACAGGGTCACACGGTTGCCCGGTGAGGAGAGGCAGCGCAATGCTGAAGAGAGCCAGGCCCTAGGAAAGAACCCAGCTCTTCCACTTTTGGCCAAGCATCTGGGCCATTCAGAACTAGAGTCTCATTATTTATAAAATGCACCTAACATTATTAGTTCTTTAGGAAATTAAGCAGGATCAGTTATAGAAGTGTCTAGAACAATATACAGCATGTGAGATACTCTAAGAATAGGTGTTATTCTTGCCATCATAACATGTCATTGTATTGTGAAGGAGATGGGTTCTGGGGTCTCATCTTTACTTATGTCTTTGCTATTATTCTGTTTAGTTTCAGTTAAGTTTTAAAGTCAGCTTACAAAGTGATGGGCTTTATTAGGACACTTTCACACACACACACACACACACACACACACACACACACGTACGTGCACACATGCACGTTCTTGATTCTTTTTTTCTGAAGAAATTTTTCAGAAAATTGATTCTGAAGGAGGGGCATTTTTATTCTGCACTGGGCCCTGCAAGTTGGGAGTGGCTGATCCCGCCCCTGTCTCTCCCTGCTCAGGAAGTGTCAGGCAGACAAGCGTCTGCTCGGATGGCCCTAGCCCCAGAGCCTGACTCTCCCGACAGCTACCTGCTCTCTCTCTTTTTCTGCGTGCTTTGTCCTGTCAGTTTCCGTTTCTGGAGTTCCCTGTTTGCAGCTCCTGCCCCTCTCTCTGCTCTCAATGCCTGGCTCGTGTCTACACCATCTTCCCAGCCAGTGGGACACTTCGCTTCTGTCTGTAGACTCCTACCAGGCTGCCTCGTCCTCAGCTCTCTGCTTGGCTGTCTTCTGTCGCTCCCTTTCCTGTCTGGCAGGGATCCCCGGGCTTCTCAGGCATGGCTCTGACCCCTCTAGCCTCCCCTGACAATTGTCCCCAGTCCCGAGGGCCATGAGATGTGTAAACAAGTCATGTTGCTATTTGAGAAACCCCACAAGAAGACGATAACGAGTTGTTAGAATTTCAGGAATGGAGAACAGTCAGATTCCCCCCCTCTCCCCCCGGGAGAATATTCTCGGTGTGGGGAAGGGTATTCCTTTCAGTGGGAGTATAGAGATGGCTTCACTCCAGAGGAGCCCACGTCCAAGAGAAGAGTGGATATGTGTGTGAATTCCTGGGTTAAAAAAAGAGTTTGCCTCGTCCTGTTCTGTCACCAGGTGGCTTTCTCTGAACTACGTAGTGTGTGTGGGTGTGTGTATTTTTAATAACTTTAGCATGATGTTTTTTGTGACCTTTTGGCTAAATAATAATAATATTGATAGTGAGTTTGCAAGATTTAGCAAACAAAAAACCCACATAGTTCCTAGTTAAATTTGAATTTCAGATAAACAGTGATATGTCTTTCAGTATAACTATGTTCTGACTATTGCCTGGAACAGTATTTTGTCTTGTGATGAGAGCTGACACCACACCCTGTAGGTGTCATATTTTAGCAACAGTAATGTTAATCCCTAATTAATGACCATTATATATTGAGTCTCTGCCTGTATTATTCCACTAAGCCCCCCATTTTTCTTTTATAAATGAGAAACCAAAGGCTTTGAGATGCCAAAGACCTGTCCAAGATCATATAGATTTTTAACTTTTGTCTAGACCCAAAGCCCATATGCTTCTCTGAGTCATCCCCATCTCACAGGTCAGATTGCCACTCTACCCTTTAGAAAAGTCTGGAACCTTTTCCCTGCACTGTCTCATTCTGCCCACATTTCATTATGCGGATGTCTCAGTATGCACAGAGGATACTTGTGTGTCATTTCTGAGGTAACTAACCCCGTGGACAGGTGTGGGTAGAGCTAGAATTAAAGGCTGAGATGCTCATGGATGAGCCAAGATAGAAATGAGGATGTCTGCATTCAACTGGATCCTATCATATAGGCTGAGCATCCCCAACTCAAAATTCTCCTAAGTCTGAAACTTAGAGCGCTAACATGATGCCACGGTGGAAAAGCTTACATTGTGAAACTTTGGGCTGGACGTGGCGGTACATGCCTTTAATCCCAGCACCCTGTGAGTTTGAGGCCAGCCTGGTTTATGTAGCAAGTTCTGGGCCAACCAGGGATATATCAGGAGAGCCTGTCTCAAAACACAAAATTTATGCACAAAATTGTAGAAAAATATCTTATAAAATTATACTTAGGTTATGTATAGAAGGTATAGATGAAGTATAAATTGATTTTCTGGTTAATCTTGGGTCCCATCCCCAAAATTCTTCATCAGGTATGGGTAAATTTCCAAAAATCTGAAAAAAAAAAAATCTGAAATCAGAAGTACTTACAGTTCGCATTATTTGGAGTATGCAGTCCCTACCCCGTGTTAGAGTGCGCAGTGAAGGCAGGACTTCAGAAAATTAGTGGTAATTCTAGGAACAAAGAAAAACAAAAACAAAAAACCCACAAGAAACCACACCAGAGGCCTCATTCTGAAAAGATAGTAAAAGCAAAGAAAGTAAATGAAATGTTGAAGTAATTAAAATTCTGAATATGGAGATAGTGGCCCCACAGGCCGCTGCATGAAGCCACAGGGAGATCAGCAGCGGTAGAAATGAAGAAGCGTGTGCATGTGGCTGTCGCTTCCAACACCAGTCCCTGTGGGGCCTGGAGAATGACAGGACAGCCAGAATCCTCCTCCTTTCTTCTGCATTTGTGTGCCGAGGATCCCTGAGCCCCAGGGCTGGCTATTGTGGGGCGATAGATGATGGGAAGTTTGATGCGGGTCCTAGGTTCTCTGAAGAGGGTGTCTAAGATACTGGCTGCTGAGTGTAGACCTAGCTGTGCCTTGGTCTTTACACTGTTAGTGTAATGAATTGTGTTTTCTGTCCTTACATCTCATCTCATGGTCGGGGCCTTTGTTCTTTTTGTTTCCATTATAAATGAAAAAGTTGGACAGCCATTCTGTTCTTCAGCAATTCTTAGCTCAAGGCAAAGGCTGTGGTGAAGAGAGGCAGGTGAGGTGGAGAGAGCAGGCGAGGCAGAGAGAGACAATCGGCCCACGTTTCTCATGGCATACTCCCAGCCTTGCATGTTGCAGAGATGGTTTTGAGTTTTGGCCAATGATTGGCCCCAAGCTACTGTGGCAGGTATGAATACCAGCAGCTGTCCAGAGCCTTGGTCTCCTTAGCACAAAATCAGTCATAAGATCTTTCTCCTTTAAGCGTTTTAATAGTTCAAAGAAGTGTAGATTGCTTTGCATCTGCAGACGGGGGTAACCACTGTGCAGGAATCCAGCTGTCTTTTAGCAGAAGTCCTAGATCATTAGTAATCCACCTCAACAAAACTCTAACAGACGCACTGGATTATACTAGATTGGAATGTAAGTCTACTGTGGTTCCAGGGTCCCTTTCTATCTAAAGCACCTGTCTTCTGAAGCAAAGCCCTGTGGAGAGAGAATGGGAGCAAGGAGAAATGTGTCTGATGTGACCCTTTCAGAATGACCCTTTCACAGTGGTCCCATATCAGATATCCTGCAGATCAGATATTTACATTACAATTCATGACAGTAGCAAAATTGCAGTTTATGGTTGGGGGGTCACAACAATATGAGGACCTGTATTAAAGGGTCACAGTGTCAGGAAGGTTGAGAACCACCGCTCTAGAGTGTTTGATGAATGTTTGCAGATTTTTTAAGAGGAAGTTTATGAAGTCTTTATCTTTCTAAGCCCCTAAGCATAGCAAAGTCATCCTTGATTTGGTGTTTGTCAAGGATCTACCCTGCCTTAGGCAGGGTCCTAGAGGAAGCAGCTGTGCTCTGGTGGTGGCCCATACATTGTAAAATAGTCACGTAAATAAAACTTGTGATGATCTTCGAAAGAGAAGGTCAGATGTGGGAGTTCAAGACAGAGATCTACCTAACCTTTACTTGAGATAACTGCCTCCCACCTTGCACTGCCCCAGGAGCAATCCATAGATTTCTTGTGAAAAAGCCATGATCTAAAAGCAATCCAGTGAGGCAAAATGATAGCCTGTGTGAATGAGAGAGGAGCGCTGTGCTCTTGACCTTCCATATTGGGCTCTGGGAGCTCCTGTACCTCTGAGCTGATGGATCAGTGGCTCATTTTGCATGTGTGACCCTCTGCCTAATGAGGATTTGATTTAATTCAGCAGCATCAACATCAGGCAGCCAGGAATTATGAGGATCAGTTTGCAGGATTAGAGTTGGCACGAACAGCCCTTAGATATAACCACATGTAAGAAAAGCAAGACTGGGATTCCCACAGTGCCCAACCTCAAAGGATTGCATGGGGCAGAAAGGTGGATCCAAGATAGCCTGTTCCTGTGGATTGCAGACTGGGGGATTCAGCTGGAGATTGATCTGAATGTCTGAGGAACTTCTAAGGGCCTAAATGAGAAGCCTGTCATGGATTCATCCTTCTCTGTATTTACTCAGTCCAGAGATGCCCTGTGGCCGATCCCCTGCATGAACTTGAACTTGCCTTGATAGCTTCCACAAGGGAACAGGGCCCAATGTGGTCTCTCCACATTACAGCCCAGCTCTAAGACTTGGTCATGTGTTTTATTATTTTTTTAATTGTGTGCTTTGTTTTTTATCTTTTTCAGTTTGTGGTGTCAGTCAAATTGTTATGAATGCCTGAGAGTGAATCTCACAATTCATTCAAAACTCTTCCTAGTGAGAAAAACAAATGGTCAAGGTCCATGCTGGTTTCTCCATCTTTGTCCATCCTTCTATGTCTTAGTGAGAGGTGGCTTCCCTTTATTAACAGTGTCTGTCTGTCTGTCTATCTATCTATCTATCTATCTGTCTATCTATCTATCTATCTATCTATCGTGTGCGTGTAGGTACATACTTTCCAGGGTGTCTTAGGGTTTCTATTGTTGCAATAACACACTGTGACCAAAAGTGATGTGGGGAGGAAAGAATATATTTTAGCTTATAACTCTCAGGTCACAGTCTGTCACTGAGGGGAGTTGAGGCAGGAACTCATGGCTGGAATGTGGAGGTAGGAACTGAAGCAGAAGCCATTGAGGAATGCTTGCTTCTGTGGCTTGCTTAGCCTGCTTTCTTTTCTTTCTTTTCTTTTCTTTTCTCTTCTCTTCTCCTTTCCTTTTCTTTTTCCTTTCCTTTTTTCTTTCCTTTCCTTTCCTTTCCTTTCCTTTCCTTTCCTTTCCTTTCCTTTCCTTTCCTTTCCTTTCCTTTCCTTTCCTTTCCTTTCCTTTCTTTTCTTTTCTTTTTTCTTCCCAAGACAGGGTTTCTCTGTATAGTTTTGGTGCCTGTCCTGGAACTCACTCTGTAGACCAGGCTGGCCTCGAACTCACAGAGATCCTCCTGGCTCTGCCTCCTGAGTGCTGGGATTAAAGGCGTGTGCCACTGCCACCCGGCTTTTTTTTTTTTTTTTTTTTTTTTTTTTTAAAGCCTGCTTTCTTATACACCCTAGAGCCACCACACAAAGGGTGGCCCAGCTCACAATGGGCTGGGTCTGCCCACATCAATCATTAATCAAGAAAACGTCCCACAGGCTTGTCTACAAGGCTTACCAATCTTATACACACGTTTTCTCAATTGTGGTCCCTCCCATTCAGATAACTCTAGCTTGTGTCAAGTTGACAAATAAACCAATCAACCAGGACACATGCCATATGTTTGGAGGTCAGAGGACGGCTTCATGGAGTCAGTTCTGTCCTTCCTTCTTTGCATGGGTCCTAGGGGTCAAGGTTGTCGGTCTTGGGAAGGTCAGTACTGTATCTCCTGAGCCGTCTTCTTAGCACAGTCCCCCGTTATCTCCCCCTTTTCAGCTGTTTCTATAGACACAATGCGAGAGCAAGGCCAGCCCCAAACGTGGTCCTTAATTCACATTGGTTTTTAGGACTGAAGATATTACAAATCTTATTAAGTTATATTCCTTCCCTTGGCCACCCATCTCTAGTGGTTTTATGGAGGAGGGTGGAGGTGGTAGACAAGGAGATCCTACTTTTTTTTTTTTTTTTTTTTTTTTTTTAATGGTTTTTCGAGATAGTTTCTCTGTGTAGCTTTTTGGAACTTGTCCTGGAACTCTGTAGACCAGGCTGGCCTCGAACTCACTGAGATCCGCCTGCCTCTGCCTCCAGAGTGCTGGGATTAAAGGCCTGCGCCACCATGCCCAGCTGAGATCCTACTTTTTAAATACGAGAAGAGGAGCAGTTTTCTCATGAAGAGTGTTTTTTTTTTTTATTTTTTCAAATGGACATTTGAACTGTATGGATTTAATGGCACCAATTTAACAGGTTTTCTTCTTTGTTTTACAGAAACAAACGATCACTGCTGTCAGAAAAGAGGTAATTAGCCTCCCAGTTCCAGTGTCGCTTCATTTTAAAATCTCCTAACAAATTATCTGTACTTTGGCTTATGCTCCACACTCAATAATGAAATGAAATCCATGTGTAATGTTCAGATAGTTGTTTCCAAATTAATGGACAGCAAAGGATCCTTGGGTAGGTGGGAACGGGGCAAATGCCAAGTCTCGGGATGTGAAACGTCCCTTGAAGCCGCACATCTGAGGGATGGTCACAGGAGACTGGGGGGTTGAAGGCTGTGGCGTCTGAGTCCCTAAGATGGACCCTGCTCTCACAAATCCATCTGGAATCTGTCCAGGGCTACCCACTTTGGCCCGTCTCTGCAGGGCTTAAGCATATATCTCCCTGTCTCACGCCAGTCAGTACTCCTTGGGGCATTTTTTCCAGATGTTGACTTTCCTCAGCCGATACATGATGGGTTAAGGAAAATACTAGCTATTGAATTTGAGGTGTGGGCCTGAGGCCTGTTGTCACTGAGGCAGCTGACATGAAGGGGTAGAGCACACTGTTGATATGGAGAAAAGGCCTGTGTTCTTGGATCCATGTGTAACGTCATGGTACTGAAGGGTGGGGAGGTGGAGATTATTTTAGTCACTTTTCTCGTTGCTGTGACAGAGCACCCAACAAAAGCAACTCAGGGAAGGCAGGGATACAGCCTACCATGGGGGTGTGGGGGGGTCACAGCAGCAAGAGCTTGGGGCAGCTGGTCACCTGGCATCCACAGTCAAGACACAGAGATGAATGTGGTGGCCCAGCTAACTTCTTTCTTTTCTTTCAATCCTGGACCCCAGCAAGCCCATGGCAAGGTGCTGTTCACCTCTAGGGACCTTTCCATCTCCATCCCATCTAGGAACCCCCTCAGAGACTTACCCAGTGGCTGGTCTCCCAGTTGATTCCAGATCCTGTCAGATTGACAGTCACAATTAATAGCCACAGACATCTTCTAACAGCCGTCTCTCTTCCAGATCATGTATTACCAACAGGCCTTAATGAGGTCCACGGTGAAGTCTTCAGTGTCCCTTGGAGGGTATGTTCCTGACTTGTTGGTCTTGCTAAAGCTTGAGCCACGGGTGTGCAAGAGATTGTCTGCTTAAGTCAGACATGACAAGCCATGGGCAGAATGACTTTGGGTTCCAACGAACCCTGTCTTGTCAGTGCCTACTTCCAGTATTCGGCTAGGGGTTGGGCTCTTATAAAAATCTTCAAATGGCTTTCACATCTTCCCAAATCCATAGTTTTAAACAGTGTGACATTGACCCTGAAAGCATGTCTGTGGCTGTGGGCAGAGTCGTGGCAGGAACCCAGGGTCCTTCCTCACATACAGACAGATAAGATGTCAGGAAATGCATTAACTCAGAAGGTCCCGCTTCAGGACCCACTGAGGTCCAAAGGGTTTGGGTAGAGAACTGGTGTTCCCAAGCACAGGCATTATCCTGCCAGAGGTGGACTCCAAAGGGTCCCTGGCCTTGGCTCATCTGTGGTCATTGCAGCTTCCAAGATGGCCACCAAGACACGGACAAACTGAGTCAGCTTTGGAATGTAAAATCTTCTGATGACATGTGAGGAGGCTATGTTTGAAATGGGGACAGAAAATTGACATGGGGACTGGACTGGGAGAAAACAACATTGCTTCTGAAATATAATAGAACAGATCTTTCCAAATAGCTGCCTGTCCCAGGAGCCGTTGGAGATTTTTCTGAGAAGGCAGTAATAAGCCTCCTTATTAACTAAATCAATACCAGGAGAGGGCAAGCTGGACAACTAGCCTGTGCGGTTATCTGGTCTCTCCGGGTTGCGTTTCTAGGAACCCTTCTCTGTCTGCTTTTCAGAATTGTCAAGTACAGTGAACAGTTCTCGTCCAATGATGCCATCATGTCAGGTTGTCTCCCAAGCAACCCTTGGATAACAGATGACACTCAGTTCTGGGATTTAAATGCCAAACTGTATGTACTTCAAATGTTGGAAACTTTAACACATCTGTTTATTATGTGTGTGTGGTGTGCTTGCATGTGTGCAGGAATGTTTCTATGTGTGGGGGTACATGTGTTCACGTGTATGGAGGCCTTAAGTTGACTTCAGGTGTCTTCCTTGACCCATCTACACTTTATTTATTGGGGTGCAGTCTCTCACTGAACCCAGAGCTCTCCAATTTTGGCTATTCTAGCTCTCCAGCTTTCCCTGGGGATCTCATCTCTGTCTCTGAAGAGAGGACATTACAGGTGGTACCTACCTGCCTGATTGTTACATGGGTTCTGGAGATCCAGACTCTGGTCCTCACACTTACACGGGGAGCCATCTCCCCAGCCCAAAATGTTCTTCCTTTTTAGGATGGATTGTAGTTCAATTTATAGAATGCCTAGAATTCCCAAAGTCTTGGGTTCAACTCACACGCAATATAAGCCAGGCCTGATGATACACGCCTGTAATCCCAGCACTTGAGAGGCAGGAGGATCCGACATTCAAGGTTCCTAAACTACATAGTGAGGTTGAAGGCAACCTGGTATACATGAAGCCCTGTCTCAATTTTTTTTCCATTTTGAGTTGTAATTCATATGTCATACAATTTATCCATTTAGAGCATACAATTACAATTTTGTTGTATTGACAGAGTAATGTAATCACTACTACATTTGTTTTTAAAGAAATCTGTGCCCTTTATCTGTCACCTCCATCCCCCCCCCCCAAAAAAATCATCTTCTTTCAAGCACCTCCCTAGATGATCACTAGTCAATCTGTTTTCAGATCATCTGTATTCTCCTATTCTATTTATTTCCTGTAGATGAACTCGTAGGCTGTAGGGTCTTTCATTGGGCACTTTTCATTCCATACTAGATTTTCAAAGTTTATCCAGGTTGTAACATGAATCAGCATTTTGTTTCAGCTATGGATAAATGATGTTCCTTGTGTGAATATGTTACATGCACACCCATTTGTCTACTAAAGGACATTTGGGCTTTTCTAGCTTTGTAGTTATCATGAATAACACTGTCACAAACATTCATGTGGTTCAGGGTGAACGGGAAGTCTTGGTGAGTGACAGGTACCTGGCTGCTGCCTGTGGTCACAGCATCTCTTACCAGTATATCCCTGGAATTCTATCCTTGCTTGAAGATGGCAGCCTGATCCTTCATAGATTGTCTGTAGTCTGAGTTCTTGGCCCCTGAAGGTTTTGGGCACAGGGTTCCACAGGGGACCCTCCTTCAGCTCTGGGAGGCCACATCTTGGGTGTGACCTCCAGGGGACCTGTTGGAGGCTGCGTCTTCCTGGCAAATGGCTACTTGGGTTGTGTGTCTATGCTGACGTTGAAGTTTAGAGCCAAATTGAGAGCAGGGGGAGACTTTGGCTAAGGACCTCATGAAGGCTGGTGGAGGCTGACACCTGTCACTTACACCCAGGCCAGCGCTGAGCACAGCCCTGTCTCCCAAGGAGTGTTGCATTTACCAGTCATCATCCTTGCAGGGTGGAAGTCCCGACCAAGATGCGGGTGGAGCGATGGGCCTTCAACTTCAGTGAGCTGATTCGAGACCCCAAGGGTCGGCAGAGCTTCCAGTACTTTCTCAAGAAGGAATTCAGTGGTGAGTTCTCTTTTCTTTCCTTCCTTTCGTCCCGCCTCCTCCTCCTCCTTCCCACTTACAGGATTTCATGTAGCCCAGGCTAGCCTTGAATTCTCTATATAGCTGAAGATGACCTTGAACTCTTGACTCTCCTGACTACCTGCCAAGTGTGTGTGTGTGTGTGGGGGGGGGAGGTTACAGGCACAAGACGCTCTGCTTGGTTTTCTAGAGTCCTGAGACTTGAAGGTCCTGAGGCCTTGGTGCATGCTAGGTCAGCACTATCGACTAAGCTTCCCCTCCAGCTTTTTTTTTTTTAATTTTTAATTTTGAAGCACCTGTCCCTTTAATATCCAGCCTAGGGTTTTAGGAGTTTCCCGGGGGGGGGGGCGGGTGTCTCCATGCCTGGTTAAGCCTTTTATTTTAAACAGGCCGTTTTGCTTTTCCAGGTGTAAGAACCCCGCCTGGGCCCAGGACCATTCCTTTCCCATAGGCTCAGAAGGACCCTGCAGTCTGGGGGGTAAATCACATCTCTAAACTCTGCATTGGTGTCATTCACAATTCCCAGGGATCCATCCCTTCTTGGCGTCCCCCACTTGCTCAGAGTTCCTGACCTGTGGCCCTCTACCCTCTCCTAAGCACAGCCTCAGGGGTCAGGAAGCTGAATGAGCTGGCTTCCCCAGCTTCTCTGCCAGCCCTACTGCCTTCCTCTTAGAAGTTCTACCCATTCAACTCAACCATTTTTTTAAAAGATTTATTTATTATTATTATTTTTTTACTTTATACGTATGGATGTTTTGCCAACATTGTGTATCTGTGTACCATGTGCATGAAGTGCTCAAAGATGCCAAAAGGGGGCGTCATGTTTCACCAGAACTGGAGTTACAGAGGGTTTTGAGCTGCCGTGTGGGTGCAGGAAATTGAACCCGGGTCCTCTGGTAGAGCAATAGTCTCGAGCCATCTCCTAGTCCTGCAGGTATGTCTTTAAACTCTGTTTACCTGGACTCAGCCCAGGGATGCCTTTTTTAATTGGATTGAGTCACAATCCTTGTGGTCTAGAAAGTTCCGTAGGTGATTTGAGACATGGAGTATAACCTGCCCTGGTTTCTTCCAGGCCTTCTGAGAATGTGGACTTTAGTGGAAGTCTGTCTCAGAGTGTCTCATCCACTGAGAAACATCCAGGAACACAATGAGGCCAGATTAGAAACAATTACACGTTCAATCCTTTGCCACCTTTGCTGAAATATTGGCTTTTATGGGATTCATTTGTCTGTTTATGGAGTCCCACCTCTGGGGAGCTTCTTGATTGGGTTTGCAACTTCAAACCCCAAAGCAGCTAATCTGTGGACCTGCTCCTTAAGCAAATCATACTGGACATGCCTTTAGTCTGGATGATGGCCCTACACAGAGCATTGCATTAGAACATGGGTCGCTGTAAATCATTCTCTCTAATCAAGCCTAATTGCATAATGTAATAACCCTCAGAAAAGAGTGGAAAAAGAGCGTGCCTAGTACCCGGTGACTAAGTGGAAATGGTGCCATCTAGTGGCCAATATATAAACTGCTTGGTGAGTGTCTATCGGAATAGCAAACATTCAAAATTTTTTCCTTACATTTTTGAAACCATATTATCGACAGTCTCCTCAGGAGAGTCATAAATATTGGTGAATGAACTGGGAGTAAAAACCATCAGTTTTCTTATTTAATTAAAAACTTAAAATTTAGGTATGACCAATGTGAAATTTATCCTCTCCAATTTTAAAATGTCATTTCATGTAACTCAGGCTGACCCCAGATTCACTGTGTAGCTGAGGATGACTCTGATGATGTCCAAATCTCCCTTCCTCTGTCTCCCAAGTATTCTCAATTTTTTTTTTGAGACAGCAGGTCTCTGTGTAGCCCAGGCTGGTCTCAAATTCATGATCCTCCTGCCTTTGCCTCTGAAGTGTTGGAATTATGTTCTCCACCACCTTGAGCTCAATTCAGTGGTCTTGTTGTTATTTTGCTTTGTTTTATATGTTCACTGAGCTGTGCAGCTGTCAACACTGGCCAATCTAGAACAGTTCAGAGAGAAACACCCTACCCACCGAGAGTAATTTCCTGTTCTTCTCTCTCCCCAGCTCGCCACCCTCTGCTCTCCTTCAGTCCATATCAATTTGGGCATTCTGCTCTTTAGGATGGGGTCCTACAATATAGGACCCTTCCTTACTTAGCATTCTACACACTTTTTACTGCTGCAACAGATCCCAGTGTATGAACACATCACAACTTCATCCTCCATCAGTTCATGGGGATTTGAGGTGTTTTTTCTAAAGATTTATTCAATCTAAAAATTTTATGAATATGGATGTTTTGCCTGCAAATATGTATGTGTTCCATGTGCATGCTTGGTATTCACAGAGGCCAGAAGAGGGCATCAGATCCCCTAGAACTGGAGTTACAGATGATTGTGAGCTGCCATGTGGATGTTGGAAATCAAACCTGGGTCTTAACTGCAGAACCATCTCTTCAACTCTTGTCTTTAATTGTATTGACCTTTGGGTTTATGAATATTGCAGTGAACATTCCTGTATGTGTATTAATGTGTTTATTTACGGTTTTAAAATGAGTATGTACATGTATTTCCTATGAGTGTGAGCACACGTGTATGTGTGGGTGCTTATACACATGTCTGCCCTTGAGAGTGGAGACCTGAGAGGCTGACCTCAGGAATCTTCCTTGATTTCTCTCCATGGTATTCATCAAGGCAGGGACTCTCAACTGAACCCAGGTCTCATTGATATGGCTAGCCTGGCTATCCAGCTGTCTCTACATCCCGAATGAAGAGATTATAGGCAGGCTGCCATGGCCACCCAGACTTAGGTGGGTTCTGGAGATCCAAACCCCACTTCTCACCTTTCTAAGACAGATGCTTTATAGACTGAGCTGTTTTCCCAACTCTTCATTTAAATATTTTCTTGAGAAAAATATATAACATAAAATTTACCATTTTAACAACTTAAGAACATAGTTCAGTAAATAATAAATGTATCCATATTTCCTGAACCTTTTCATTATTCCAAGTTGAAACTGTGTACTTGTGAAATACTAATTTCCATCTTCCCAGCCCCTAGCGACCACCATTTCACCACATGTCGCTGTGAGACTGCCTGCTCTAGGCACCTCATGCAAGTGTAATCATAGAATTAGTCCCTTCGTGTCTGGACTATTTCACATAACCTCTGCCCTAGTTAATGTTCTATTGCTGTGAAGAGACACCATGACCACGGCAACTCTTATGAAGGAAAACATTTAACTGGGGCTGGCTTACAGTTTCAGAGGTTTAGTCCATTGTCATCATGGTGGGAAGCATGGCGGCACACAGGCAGACATGGTGCTGGAGAAGGAACTGAGAGTTTGACATCTGGATCCGCAGGCAGCAGGAAGAGAGAGAGACTCTGAACTTGGAATGAAACCTTAAAGTCCCCACCCCCTAGGGATGTCCTTGCTCTAACAGGGCTAGGCCTCCTAATCCTTTCAAATAGTGCCACTCCCTGGGGGCCATTTTCATCAAGTACCACAGGGTCTTCAAGGTTCATTCATGTAACATCATGTTCTAGTTTTCTTTCTGTTGCTGTGATGAAAACTACCACCAAAAGCAACTTGGGGAGGAAAGGGTTTATTTAGCTCACATTTCTAGGTCACAGCCCATCACTGAGGAAAACTAGGGCACGGGCTCAAGCCAGAACTGAAGCAGAAACCATGGAGGAATGCCGCTCTCTGGCTTGCTTCTAGGCTAATGTTCAGTTACATTTCTTATACAGTCAGGGCCGATCCAACCATGGATGGCACCAGCCACAGTGGACTGGACCATCCTCTATCAATAATCAATAAAAAAAAAAATGTCCCACAGGCACACCACAGGCCAGTCTGATAGAGGCAATCCCCCAGTTGAGATTCCCGAAGATAACTCTGAGCTGTGTGCAGTTGGTAGCTTCAACCAATGAAAAGATTCTCTGTCCTCTTTACTGCTGAATGTATTCCATGGCAAATGTATACCAGATTTTGTTTACCCATTCCTCCTCCATGGGCATTTTGAGTTTTTTTTTTTCTTTCACTTTTTGGCTTTTGTGAACAATTGCTCATTTAATTTAATAGTCCTAAGCAATGAACTGATTTTTTTCCTTCATATAAATATATGCAAGAGGTCTTGGTGTCAGACCAATTGACTATTGAAGAAAATCATTGGCCCATGACTTCTGTCTGGAGAATATCTGCCTCCCTAGTTACGGGACAAATTCTAGCCAGTGTAGAGTTGTGTAGCCTCTGCCAGTCTGACGTAACTGGGAGCTCTCAGGAAATACTGCGGATTCAGATGAGAGGTTCCTCTTGTCCATTAAATGGCATCACAGCACAGTAGAGTGCAGTGTGTGCATGTTTGTGTGTGCACGTGTGTAAGTGCGTGCTCGTGCTCTCTCTCACACACACTCGCTTATTGATGACACCATCCTTGTTTTCTCATGTAAAATTGATATTTGGAATCACTGTACCAACATATTTGAATTATTGGGGAGACATCAAGAGATTGGGAAGAAATTAAGGATTTCGAGGGTCTTTTGTTTTATTTTTCTCTCGATCTCCCAGTCTAGAGGAACAAAGTCCCTCTGGTTCTTGTGACACCAGGTGCTCCTTGTATCCAGGTGTCCTGTCAGCATCTGTCATCAGCTGCCAGAGACTCCAAGGACTTTTTGACTGGAGGATGCCTGGGGGGGGGGTGCAGAAGGTGGGGGTCGCTATGCACAGTCAAATAAAGCAGGCAGAAGTCACATGGCCGTGGGACCCAGCAGCACGCAGGAAGCTCTAGGGTGGAGTCGTATATAATTACGAGCCTGTGTGAACTGTTCGGGAAGTATTTGCTAAAGATAAATTCTCAGCCAGAAGAAATACGAGAGCTGGTAGGATGGCTCAGTGGGTAGTGGCTCTTGTGCCTGAGCCTCGTGGCTTCTGTTCAGTTCCTGAGACCCACATGATGGAGATCACTGACGGCACAGTTTTGCCCCTTAACCTCCACACCTGCGCCTCCCAATAAACAAACAAACATCAATTTAGAAAGAGAATGTGGCAGCCCGTGGAGTGGGTTATTCGGATCTCTGCCCTGTGTGTTGTTGAAGGGCAGGGTGGCATCCATGTTGTTAGTGGATAATTGCTTCCAGAACAGGGGAGGGGGGGCAATCCAGTTTATGGCAGAGGACACTCGGAAGATGAGCCATTGCTGGGTCCCGACTTCTCCCACACCCCAGAAGTGCCTCCCTCTTTGAAGTGACATGTGGTTTGATGTCCCGGTGCTCGGTACTCGGTGCTCAGTACTCGTCTCGCAGGAAGAGGCTCACCAAGTGAGTTGAGCCCACCTGATCTTTACTTCCTCTTCTCTCCACTCCACTTCCTACCTGGCTGTCATCTCCATGGATCTGTCTTCCTTTACAGGGGAGAACCTCGGATTCTGGGAAGCCTGTGAGGACCTGAAGTATGGAGATCAGTCCAAGGTCAAGGAGAAAGCGGAGGAGATTTACAAGTAACTATTAGCTGTGTCTTAGGGAAAGCCTCCCTCATGTGGGTGGGGATGGAATGGGGATGAGGGTGGGGTCCCTTGTGGCTGCCTGGGCTCTGGCTAGTCTCAGCCACTGAACCCGCCATGCCATAAATGCCCCTCCAAGGTTTGGGAGGTTTGAGGGTTCCTCTGAGGGAAGCCAAGTGAGATGGAGGTGACATTGTCCTGTTCCCATAGGGTGTGTCCATGGATGAAAGCAAGCTACCCTGATCCACAGTGCAATTTCCCCCCCAAGACAGAGTTTCTCTGTGTTGCTTTGGAGCCTGTCTTGGATCTCGCTTTTTAGACCAGGCTGGCCTCGAACTCACAGAGATCCGCCTGCCTCTGCCTCCCGAGTGCTGGGATTAAAGACGTGCACCACCACCACCCAGCATAAGTGCAAATTTTTGCGTTTAACTTTCCCTAAGTGTGTGTGTGTGTGTGTGTGTGAGTGTGGAGGGAGAGAAAGAGACTGGTAGGTATGGAGAATCTATTCCACAAGCCATTTTAGACAATGAGGGGAAGGGACGTCCCCCACATGTGTGAGACAGTGACCCCAGTTTGGGGTGCAAGTGTGCACAGATCTTATCCCCCCACTCACTGCTCTAGCAACACTAAGTCCCTGTCTAGCCCCGCCCCTCTTCCAAGTCAGCCCAGAGGCGAGGGTGGTCCAGCGCGGTAGATCTGCTCCCAAGGGCCGGGAGGAGAGGAGGGAGGTTGTGGCATGCTGCAGCCTTACCCCTGCTGGTCTTCATGCTAGAAGCTGCGTGTGCCCTTGTCCTGCTGTGGTCCGTTCCCTGATGGACCCACCAGCCTAGGCCCCGGAGGGCCCAGTGTTTTTACTTCCTACTCATATGCAACACTGTTTCCCCGGCTACTTCCGGTGGGGTGGGGAGCAGCCCTTGGCAGCTCCCGCCTCTGATACTGATCCTCCGGCAGCAGGCCAGCCAGCCCTTTCCATCCAAGGAGCCAGCTTGTTCCTCTGCTGGCCTGCCCTCTTGGTGGACCCAGGTTGGACCATCCCGGATTTCAGAAAGGAATGGAGGCCCTTACACAGAAGAACGGATATTTTGTTTCTCCTCAGGTCTCCTGTGTTCTCCTAGCCAGTTAGCTCGCCCACAGGGAGGTGCCCCAAGAGCCGCAAGGGCGAGGCCTATGGCAGCTTTCTGTGGAACAGAATTAGGCACGTGCCTGATTCCTGGCAGTCCACAGCTCCCAAGGTTAAAACTCTGCTAGGAGGCGACCTGCTAGCCTCGCAGGCATGGCAGCCTCCCACCTCCTAGGCCTCCACTTCTGGAAATATTAGTTTGAGTGACAAAATTTGGATGTATAGCTTAGGAGTGTGGGGAAATACCATGGGATTCTTTCTAACCTTTAGCCTGGGGGATGCCTCTGGGCTAAACCCTAGACAGAGCTACAGGACTTGGAAAACTCAGCCAACCACAGGGCTGCTGGCCTGGGTGCTGAGATAAATGGTCCCACTCTGGGAACGTGTGTGTGTGTGTGTGTGTGTGTGTGTGTGTGTGTGTGTGTGTATGGCTACCCTTCCTCACCACTCAGCATTTGAGATTCATCATCAAACTTTTCTAGCCTGGGCCACGGGAGAGCAGAGGTTCCAGAATGCCATTTTGGAGGTCTCTTTATCTGGCTTCAGGTTGGCCCTAGGATGTCAGTGAGGAAGGAGGAGGGTTAAGCTGGAGGTAGATTTTTAAAAAAGATTTTAGTTTTTTTTTTTTTTTTTTTTTTTTTTTTTTTTTGTGTGTGTGTGTGTGTGTGTGTGTGTGTGTGTGTGTGTGTGTTTAATGTCTGCAGGGTCCAGAATGGAGTTCTGGATTTCCCTGGAGTTGCAGTTACAAGCAGTTGCGAGCTACCCAATACGGGTTCTGGGAATTGAATTCTCGGTCCTCTGCAAGAGCAACAGGTGCTCTTAACTGTTGAGCTAATTCTCCAGTCCCCCTAGAAGTTGATTCTTCCCCCAATTGCAAAGGCCTCACCCACCAGCTTCTGGCTTGCTCTCTTAGAACATCAAGGTTAAACATTCCATTCCCAAGGCTACCGTGACCATATTCTGTCTTCTGGGGAAAGCTGATGGACAACCCCTTCAAATTTCAGGCTCTTCAGTGCCTCCTAACGAACTTGGGCCTGTTGGGTGGGCCCTTTACCCTTCCTACCCGTGCACCTGGGTTAGCTCCTTTTCTGGACGTTTCTCTCCTTTCCCAGGCTGTTCCTGGCTCCAGGCGCGAGACGGTGGATCAATATTGATGGTAAAACCATGGACATCACAGTGAAGGGGCTGAGACACCCCCACCGCTATGTGCTGGATGCAGCGCAGACCCATATCTACATGCTCATGAAGAAGGTAGGGAGGCCTGTGTGAGGATGCTCGGTGACCAGGGCGTTCCCTTCACGGATACCAGGAGAGATCCTCAGATGTGGGAAACGGGGAGGGGATGTGGATGCTGCTTTGCCGGTCCTATGAGGGAGAACTGTCTGCTGTTTCTTCCTCTTATCCACGGGCTAGACCTTCCTTGAACCCCCAGCCTTCTGGCCTTGGAAATCACCTAGAAGCAGTTTGCATCTGCGGCTGCTTGTACAGCAGTTATGTTGCAGGTGATATCAGGGACAGTGAGACAGATGAAAAGAGTTGCTGTGAGCTGTGGAAAACTTATAAGGCACAGTCTCTGTGTAAAGCAAGGCATTTTGTCGTCAACAAGATCCCGAGGGAGGTTCCTCCAGAGTCAGGGCTTGACTAAGGTCTCAGCAGGGATGGAGAGAGGACACTGGCCACTGCTCTGACAGATCCAGAGAGCCAGCAAGTAAACCTTGTGTGAATTCAGGTAGTTTCTGGATCATGAGTGATATACTACCAGGGTAGGTAGAAGCTTCCAAGGAACTGTCAGGAATCCCTTGGAAGAATTCCTACAGAGAATCGAAGAGAAAAATAACTTTCTGAAAAATATTTCAAGAAATTAATTCTTTTTCATTTTTTTGAGTGTGTGTGTGTGTGTGTGTGTGTGTGTGCATATGTATGTGTGGAGGTCAGAGAGCAACTTTATGGAGTCAGTTCTCTCCTTCCACCATATGAGTTTTCAAATCATCAGGTTTGTTGGCCAGTACCCTTATCCACTGAGCCATCTTCCTGACCTAGATATACCTAATTATTTTTTTAATTAATTGATTGTGTGTATGTGTACATTTGTTCTCTCCTTCCACCATGTGAGTCCTGGGATCAAACTCAGGTCATCAAGTTTGGTGGCAAGCACTCTTACTAAATGTGCCGTTCTGCTGGCCACACAAAAATCCACACATTGACTTCTCATTATTACAATTACTCCTGTGGCATGGTACCTCCGTTGGCTTTGGTATGTGGCATAGATGGGTAGGAATAGTTAAATATTTATCACCATCCCTTCATTGTATCGAGTCTCTTACTGTTACAAAGCAATGCCTTCTCTTTGAAATCATCATCACTTACTGCTTTTAGCAAGCTACTGCATCCACTCCTCACCAGTGGGGTTTCCCTGTGTTTTTCTTACTAGAAGATCTAGAATAAGGTCTCTTTAATAATAGTCCTCCTTAATATATTTTAAAACTGTTTTTGACTCTTAAAAATGCAGTGTGCAGGGGCTGGGGAGGCTCAGATGGGGAGACACTTGCTCTGCAAGCCTGAGAACCTGAGTTTCGATCGACAACACCCACATCAAAAGCTGGGAGACAGAGACAGGAGGGTCCCAGGGGCTTGCTGGCCCCCTAGCCAAGGCAAATGAACTCCAGGCTCAGCAAAGAGACCTGCTTCCAAAGTAAAGTGGAGAATGATTGAGAAAGATGCTCAGTGTCGACTACTGCATGCATATGCACAGATTTGCACACCCTCTCCCTACACACACACTAGTTAGGGTGAGGCAGAGGCATCTCGTGAAAAAGTGGTGTATGTCTGTGTAGGTGATTTAAAAAGAATGCTGTGTGTCTGCAGTGGACTCTATGTCCGTTAGGGGCCATATCTTGTGGTGACAAGTTTCACATGACTCAGCTTCATTATTGCTAGATTCCATCCTACTTCTCATAACTGTTACTGCTGCCAACTAGTCTCTAGGATTTAATACATCTTGAGACTGTTCTCCATCGCTGGGTTGCTGTGGTGGGCATTGCCTCCATTTGTTGTGAGTGGAGTTTTTGGCTGCCTTGAAAGTACCAGGCCATTGAGGAGCAACTTCCCTACCCTGCTCAGGTCCTAGGAAGCATTCTCATAAGAGCGGCTAAGTCTTGGTCCTTTCGCTGTTTTGCATCGTATTATCTCACCTTTCTACCCTAAACACCAGGGAGAAATAAATGGGTGTTCATGGGGTTAGGGGTGGGCTTCGTCTCCATGGCAACTAAGGGTGAGAGGTTAATGTCTTCTTATCTCTTGTTGGCTTCACAGGCTCCTAACTCTGAGGATTTTAGGGTTGGGGGTTATGAATTGTGGTCCTAAAGACTCTCATGGTTGTCCCACCCTTGGAGTCCATGATTAGGTAGGACTGGGGTGGCCCCCAGAACATACATTTCTGAGTTCCCTGGGAGAACTTGGCACTGCCCGGTCTTGGGCTCCACACCTGAGAACCAGTACTCTCGGCACCTGCCTGAACGTGCCTCATTCAAGGCAGCAGATCTCCCTTAGCTCTGCTGTCCTACCAGGGGAGCGCTCTTGGAAGGGGCAGGCATGTTCTGCTCTATCCGACATGTTCCCCCTCCCGGGCTCATCACCACCGTTTCCTCTTGTTCCCACCAGGATTCTTATGCTCGCTATTTAAAATCTCCGATTTATAAAGAAATGCTGGCCAAGGCGATCGAGCCACAGGAAACCACCAAGAGAAGGCAAGTGGAGCGTCTGTGATCGCCGGCTGCCTGCTGCTTACTTTAGAGACCTGAGGCCTCTTGAAGCCAAATGGCTGGAGTGGAAGATTTGCTTGATGCCATTGTTGGGGGCTGGAAAGTGTTGTGCAGTGAACGAGGGCCTCATTTGCTTAGAAATGCCCTCCAGCAAGATTCCCTTAGTAATTGCCTCCAGTAAGATTCCTTTCCCTGATTCGGGTTCTAAAGGACCCTGATTATCAGACCGATAATTATGAGTATCACAAATGGAAACATCTCATTGGTTTTTTTTTTTTTTTTTTAATTACCCTCTCTCCCTCCAAACTGATGAATAGGAATTAACTAAGGTACACCTTCATATCTCTCTGTTGTTCCTGGACCTGAGAGAGAGAGAGTGGGAAATTGCACACCAAGAGAAAATGCTAGATGGTTAGGAGAAGCGAACAGTAACACTCGAACTGCTCCTGGTCCCTCTGGGGACTACTTTTTACAAGTCCATTAACTAGTTGGAAGCTTCTGTCACCTCATTTTACAGAGACACTGGGACAATGCATGCTGTCATACTCTGAGGAACAAATTGAACTTTTTTTTTTAGGGCATGGGGGAGATGGACCCATAAGGATTTAAAAGAGTAAGAAATAACAGCTTGAATAAAGCTGTGAAATTCTGGCAGAGTTTTTTTTTTTTTTTTTTTTTTCCAAGAGTCGTCCATGGGCCCCATGCTCCTCTGGGCAGTAAATGTTCCTATTTGTTCAGCTAGTGCTGGGCCCATCTCTAGCATCTTCAGTCAATTCAAAAGGGGTGGTGTGTGTGTGTGTGTGTGTGTGTGTGTGTGTGTGTGTGTGGCATCCTTTATCAAAGGAGCGAATAAGAGAATATACTACCTTGTCCTTGAGGACAGTAGCCCTGTGAGAGGAAGAGGGTTTGTGGCACTATTCTAGGATTATGAAGAAAGGAAGGGAGTTCAGTGGCCCTGGGAACTCCAATAAAGGGCCACAATAAACCCAGAAATTCTGTCAGAAAGGAGTGGGGGTGGGGGGTGGATTGTCTTATGAGTTGAGGCAGGCATGGGAGTTCAGAGAGGATCCTTCTTGGGCACAGCCAGGGCATTGAATGCCTTGGATGGCAGTAGACCTCTGCTGGAGTCCTTGACTTTGGCAGGGGACATCACAGTCTGGGAATGCAGTCATCCCGACAGTGAGTGAGAACAGGTGCGAGTGCTCGCACAGTGTGGCACTTGACTTGTGTTCCAGAGGGAGTTCATCCCATGGCTCACAGGTATAAGAAAAGCTGTTGAAAGCCAAAGCACAAACGTGTCCTTGGCAGAGTTGGTGGCATTAGCCAGTGCTCTTTTCTTTTCTTTTTTCTCCCCCTCCCTCCCTCCCTCCCTCCCTCCCTCCCTCCCTCCCTCCCTCTCTCTTTCTTTCAAGAGCATCCTACCTCCACAGTCCAGAAATTCGGGGTATGTCCTCAGTCTTTAGTCTGTTGCTGCTGCAGAAATGCTAGCTCCCTAAATCCACCCCCTCCCATCCCGAGGCTGTATGTCTCCGCTCATCCCTTAAGCCCTTTAAACCTAGTCCTGATTCCTAGGGTGTGGGAGTCAGTTTGGTCACAGGAATCCATGTTTGGCTCCCGAAGAAGTTTCTAATTCATCATGAGATGGAGCATGTGAAGGGTGACTGCAGCCCACTAATCCACTGAGGAAACTTGCACCGGCTCAGGACTTTGGGGCAGATCAGCTTTCTTTATGTGTGTGTGTGTGTGTGTGTGTGTGTGTGTGTGTGTGTGTGTGTGGTGTGTGTGGTGTGTGGTGTAGTGTGTACATGTGTGTGAAGGCCAGAGGACAAACCTTAGGGGCTATTTCTTCCCCCAACCCCTCCAGCTTCTTCTTCTTCTTTTTTTGGGGGGGTGGGGATAGGACCTCTCACTGTCCTGGAGCTAATCACATAGGTCAGGCCTGATGGCTGGCAAGCACCCGGGCACTCCACAGTCTCTGTTCCCAGCACTGGGACTACGATTGTGCACTACCATACTGGGCTTTTCCCACGGTTCTGGGGATCAACTTCTGGTCCATGTGCTGTCAGGGGAGCTATCACCACACCCTCACACCTTGTCTTTGAAAACAAATACTCTGAGCCCTGACTGTTCCTCAAGACTCAAGCTCTCAGGGGCCCATCATCCCACCCCACTGAGCCCTCTTCTCTGAAGATCTTGCAGAGAAGACAACACTGAGATCCTAAAGATCTTGCATTGACATAACAAACTGACTTCTAAACACTGTAGAAGGTGTGTCTGTCACCATTATCCAAAGAGCCTTCCTAGGCTCTCACCTGAAATCTGGTTGTATTCACTGTGGTCCCATCCTCCATGAGGGGAAAAGAACTAAGGCTGGACATGGTTCTGAGGTCTTCTTGGAAGATCACTGGCACAGTGAGAGGACATGTCCCAGTTGTGATCTTCTAGCCCCAACCTCCACGTAACATGCCAATGTCACCAGGCAGGCCGTGTAGTTTTCTACCAACCACTCGCCTGTCTTTTTTTGTAGCTCCACCCTCCCGTTTATGAGGCGTCACCTGCGCTCCAGCCCAAGCCCTGTCATCCTGAGGCAGTTGGAAGAGGAAGAGAAAGCTCGTGAGGCGGCCAACACCGTGGATATCACCCAGGTCATGAGCAAGCTGGACCGGAGGAGCCAACTCAAAAGGGAGCTGCCTCCTAAATGAGTCTCTGGTTCCTGGGGTGGGAGGCATGTACCTGGGGGAGGCAACACCCCCAAAAGAATTAGTGTTTAGAAGGTTCATTCTCCATCAGCAAAATGTAGGGCTCAGAGTGGACTTCTAGATCAAGAGTATTTAGCTTTGTTTTCCTACTCCAAGTCACCAAGGAGCAGGGCTGGTGTCGACAGGGGGTTGTCACATGAGTGAGTATCAGTGCCCACCCACATCGCTTTATGGTGAGAAACATAGGTAAAGGGGCCACATTGTGTGCTACCTTCTCAAGAAACCGACCCTCCAGCCTCCAAGGCTACTTCTCTGAGGAGTATTGTTTAGAATAGCTTTGCTAAAAATCTCACCCCTATCTCTCCAATTCAGATGCCACTTCCAAAGCAACTTGAGTTCCCTCCACAGGGCTCTTGTAAGACCCATCCCTGATTTCCTCTGTTATACCTGCCTAGGAAGCCATTGCCGGGACACATTTCCTAGTGAGCTTGTTCTTAGCTGTGGTTACTTCTTTCCTATTTTCCCATCCCCTTGTATATAATGCATGGATAAATAGCTTATGGGAATGAAAGACTCAGTCCAGAGAAGGCAAGGAAACATGTCCTGTTGAGGATATCTCTGTGGTTAAAGAACAAAGGCACTGATGTTTGCATCCAGGAGGAGGGATTGTGAGTATCAGATACACTTTGGGCAATAGACTTTGGCGCTGCCTTTCCCTATCACTGTAGGCTAGACTGTCTCAGTACTTAGGGGAGAGGACAGCTCCTCTCATGGCTTTGAGGCCCATGAGGTCATTCTTGAAGATAAGTAACACTGCATACCTGTGTGCAGAAGAGAAAGAGACCAGTGTAAGAGACCAGTCTTCTAAAGCAGGAGCACACACTTTCCACACATTTATTGAGCACTTTCTATGTGCAGGGCTTGGATGAACAAAAGTGACATTCTTCTTCTCTAAGAGAGCTTGTGGTCTAGGACTGACCAAAGCGACGAAACAGTCAGGTAGCCTTGGTGGCGCAGTATAGGCCACAAGCTAGAGTGACCTGCAATAGTAAGCGTTTGTTGTTCATGCACACGGCGTCATCTCGGTGGCTCTGTTGCTTTTGGCTGCATTTTCTCCTGTGTCTGGAGTTTGGCTCACAGACGCTTGGGCTGGGACACGTGGGACACGTCTGTTCTGCTTCAGGTGCCCCTTGTCTTCCAGCAGCCCTGCCCAGGCATGCTCTGAGGGTGGTGGCAGAGTTGCGAGGGGGAAAGTAGAGAGGCATATGGCCTTCCATGGCCTCATCCGTCTTCTCCTGGCCAGAGAAAGTCACAGATTCCTCCTAGATTAAAGGAGTGAAGAAACAGATCCGTGGGTAAAGTGCTTGCCTCACATGCATGAAGTCATGGGTTCAATCCCCACCACTACATTAAACCAAATGTGGTGGTGTATACCTGTAATCCCAGATCTTGGGAAGTTAAGGCAGGAGTATTGTGAGTTCAAGGTCATGCTTACAGACATAACGAATTTGAGACCAGCTTGGACTACATAAGACCCTGTGTCCACAGAGGTGGAGGGGAAGAAACAGGGAAATAGACTTTTTTCTTTTTAGTAAAAATATGTCAGAGTCCCATTGAAAACTATATGGATACAGGGAAAGGTATAGAATTGAGTTCACTTTAGTAATGGTTAACTAAAATTAGGATTAAAAACCTGTTGAATTAAGTTTTAAGGAAATGGGTATGATACCATGATAAGGAAGTTGTGTTCTGTGTAGACTTAAGTCTTTTTGAAGTAACGACAGGAATAGAAGATGAGAAAGATTTGTCATGGGATGTAGACAAGCAACGAGAACGTCCCACAGAGAGAGGACCTCTAAGGACAAAGCCCCAGAGGTGGGAAATGGTTTGAAGTGAACTGAAAAGCCAGGTAGATGGAGCCCGGTGGATGAGGAGGAAATGTAAAGACAAGGTGGGAGAGGTGGGCAGGGCCAGGTCCCTGGAGATTGTCTAAGCCAATATAAGTAGCTTGTGGTCATTGGTTTAGTGCTAGCAAGATAATCCCAGCTCCAGAGGGGAACAGACGCTTCCCAATTTTCATGAGTTACTCTGAGATGGCACCAGAGATGTGTTTTTTGCATTTTCTTTCGGAGAATTTTGGAGCCTCCAGGCAGAGGCTTCAGGTGATGAACCATTATAAATGAGTGGTATGAGGGGAAGGGCAGAATCTAGCTTCCCTCTTGGAGTCCAGTGCCCAAGACTTAGTAAGTTCTATACATGTGTGTTATGTGACTGGATAAATGAACAAATGAATTAATGAGTGAATGAATGAATGGAAAGAACTCTGGATTCTGAGGAAGACTCTTGGGCCCTGGTCCAGTTCTAACACAAGCCATGTAGTCTTGAGCAACTCACAGGCCCTCTCTGCTTAGTCATTGTGGAAAGAGAGGCTGTCACAGGATCAGGTCCAGAACTGGGATACCAATTTCACTTGACTACTTAGAATGGGAGGAGATTTAGGTAATTTTTAAAAATTTACATTAAAACAACCATAAATATATTATGAAATGGAATGCAAAATGTGCATGAATTTTTAAGGCTACCATTGGAGACATCAAAGTCATTTCATGCTCCGCTATGCAGGTTCAGGCATTGCCCTTCTAAGACTCCTGGGGGATGCGTGTTTACCAGGCTCTCCCGCTGTTTGGCCTACTTTAGTGGGAAAGTTTGAGAAGCATGAAATCAGAGAATGTTTGCTGTCCCTTCTCATCACCCCACATGAGCTGAGATCAGGCTCGCAGCTTACGTGGTGGCCAGAGCAGTAGATCCACAGGAGTTCACAGGAGTCCATCATGAGCTCTTCCAGGCACCAGAGCCTAGATCCTGTTCATCTCGGGTCTACCCATCTGCCACCCCACTCCCCAGCCTTGTGCCTCTCAAGTCTCTCATGCTCTGGAGGGCCGGTGTCCTGTTTCAGGTTCTTTCCCATGCACATGGAAATCTACTCAGTGTCTAAGCTACAAGGTCCTGCCATCAGTGAGAGTCACAGGCATTAAACAGAGTAGGTGAGCATTTGCTGTTTAGTGAGTGAAGAAATAAAGGTCTGAACATCTCCACACAAAGGAAGGTGCAGGAGAAATGGTTTCACTCTGGATAGCAGCGATGAACAATTCATGACAAATGTGTGTGTGTGTGTGTGTGCAAGTAGAGGCCAGGAAAAATATATATGTGAGGTCCATGAAGGGATAAAAATATGCAAAGTAGACTTTATTGTCACATGGTTGATGAAGATGCATGGGTGTAAATGGCTATACCATGAGAGAGCATATGATTAGGAAACTGTCTGTGTGCAGCATGTGAGAGTTGCTGAGAGTTGGAGAGAATTGTTGGGCCTGAGAGAAGCTTTTGGCATGTGTGTGATTAGAAGTGTAAGGCTTAGGCCAGGCATATCGGCACACACCTTTAAACCCTGCACTCGAGAGGTAGAGGCAGGCAGATTTCTATGAGTTTGAGGCCAAGCCTGGTCTACATGTGAATTCCAGGACAGCCAGGGCTACACAGTGAGACTGTTTCTCAACCAACAACTACAAAGAAGAGCCAGGCTTCAGGACCTTTTCCTTCTATGTGTCACAGCCACTCAGCGTTCCACAGTGACAGTCAGCCTCTGTGACATGTCAAGCAGTGTGCAGGTGCTGCAGCCAGGGCCTGGGTTAGGGGCACAAGGAAGAAGAGAGGAGGAAGGCCCCCACTGCCTGCTCACAGTTAACAGGAAAGACAAGAGTGTGGCCAGCTGAATTATAGGGAAGCCCCATGATGCTTTGGGAGGTCATAGTAGGAACCACTAGCTTATGGAAGGGTGGAGACTTTAAGGAGACTAGAGGGGTCCTGGGCTTGGTAGTTGGTGTACGTGATTAAGACCAATGGGCAACCTGGACCACCCATCCTGGAAGGCTCTGTTTATCATCCGGCTTGCAGGACTTCATATGCTTGTGCGGCATCACTGTACCTCAGCTCCAAACATCAGCTCTCTTCCTCTCTCACTCCTGCCTCGTCCCTGGTGTCAGAGTCTGACAGTGCCATCCCAAGTCCTGAGATCCACAAGGACATTCACAGGTTTGGTAGCAAAGGGGCCAGAGGGTGTTGAAAGAGCATCTGTGGTGGCTGTCGCAGCTCTAATGGGGACAAGGTCTCCTGTTAACTTGTCACTAGGAGCAAACCTAACAGCGGCCCCTTCGGGCCCATTTGTATTTCAAATGGCATCAAAATAGTGCATATTTAGATAATATTGTTGCTATATTTAAATCGTTCACAGACACAATCTTCATTTCTTAATGCTAGAATTGAACCACATAACAAGCTTCTGTGCCCGTGGAGTTTAACTATGCTAGATTAGGTTATTCTATAAGGTCTAGGATTTCCTTTGTGGAATTCTATTTTCCTGTTAGGCTTTTACAGAAATCATTGCTCTCATTATGGATGTTAAGTAAAAGATACAAGATGCAGGGGCAGGAAAATGAGAGTAAAGTACTTAGAGCCATGCCTGGTGCATCACAGATGCTCAGCAAATGCTGGCCGCTGCCGCCTCTTCACCATCACAACCATCACCTTTACCATCACTATCATCATCATCATCATCATCATCATCATCATCATCATCACTGCTATCACCACCATCATCACCAATCACCATTGTCATCATCCCCATCATCATCACATCCCAGTCACCATCATCTCATCATCTTTACCGTTACCATCAGTACCATTTCCATAATCATCATCATCACCACAAATCACCATCATCTTTACCATGAGCATCTTTATCCTCATCATCACCACCACCACTGTCATCATCATCATCACCATCACCGTCATCATCATCACCACCATCACCGTCATCATCATCATCACCACCACCACTGTCATCATCATCACCATCACCCTCATCATCATCATCATCATCACCCCCCTATCATCACCCTCACTACACAATTATAGCAATCCTTATTACCATCACCCCTCCACCATTCCCATCATACTCACCGTTGGAATAACCACCTCCATCCCCTCCACCACCACCACCATCACCATTATTTTCACCATCGCCGTGACCATCACCACCACCATTACCACTATTGCCATTACACCCCCCAGACGCTTCATGGTCTGGAAGGAAGCATTGCGTTCTTCTGTCAGAGTCGTTCAACGCAGTCGCCCACTATCCTTTCTTGTTAAGTATTACCTTGGGGATATTTAAATCATCATTGTCCCAAACCATCTCACGTCTCTACTCAGCATCCTCTGCACTCTCTAGACAGCACTAGGTTATATTTGAAGTATACAGTAGATTTCTATAGCCTCTAACTATACAACTTCTGAGAATAGACCGATAAGTAACAGTGTAGTGACCGGCAGGCCTGTGACCCCAAGTTTTATGACCAAAGTGAGGGTCAGTTCCAGCTAGGAAGGTCTTGTGCCAGACTGCGTTAGTGGCGTGACCAACCAGAGAGTGATGTCCTCACCTAAGCTGACTTTTCCTTATGGTACCAACTTCCCTTGCTTTTGGAGCAGAGGGGAAGGGCACAACGGGAGGAGACTGAAGGGGGCCTGGGTCCTTGCATGCTGAGTGTGGCCGCAGGTCTTTGATTTCTCAGCCAGTTTCTGATGCAACAGAAATGAGTAGAGACGCTGAGCCATCTGCTTTGTCTTCCATGAAACACCCTGTGATTGTGTCTCCCTGTTAATGTACCGCCTCATTTCACGCTCCTGCTCTCCCTCTCTTGGCTTCCTCGCTCAATAAAACAAGCTGCTCACAACAAATCCAAATCAGGCTCCACTCGTCTGTTTCCTGTCGCATTTCTTCGCCACGTGTCTTGCATGCCACTGCTTGTTGCTCATGTCATTGGTAGAGGGCTGGGCTACAGAGCACAAGCCCAGGTCTCCATGGGAGGAACAGAGTGAGAAAGAGCTAGAAAAACAAACAAACAAACAAACAAACAAACAAACAAACAAACAAGACTCCAAACTCGTACAGCAGCTGGGAGAGTGGCCCTTTGCCCAGAAGGGACGTCTCGGTCCAGGTAAGGGAACAAGGGAAGGCAGTGGCCACCTTCCTCCTGCTTTGTTCATCCTGAAAAGGGGAAGGTTCTGGGGAAGGAGAGATGGGGGAGAGGGGGGAGGGAAAGAGGAGGAAGTGGTAGTCAAGCCATGTGATCTTGGTTAAGTCCCTTTATCTCCAGGAGCCTCCATCTTCTTATCTCGAAAGGTGGGGTGATCTCAGGAGTTTGTGACACTTTCCAAGGCAGTTCAAGTGAACGTAGTAGGTACCTCACTGATATCCCCCCACTCGAGCTTATTTCCTCATTTAGATAATTTTATTCCACTTTCCAGGACATAGAACCCACATGGGCAATAGGCTGGTGACACGTGTTAGTAGGGAGCACCGTGGGTCACACACGTAAGCTCAGAAGCGCATTTAGTCATTGTCTTAGTTTTCTATTGCTGTGTAACAGATGAGCTCATTCCTGTCAGCGGTCCATGAGCGTACCTCACTTTACACTGGGCCTGGATCGTTTGAGGAACCTTGAGACCAGGCCTCACTCTGAGGTCAGCAGCCTCCTGCCCAGGGCTTGGGCAGCCTCCTTCAGTCTTAGGGTCTGAAGGATGAGCAGAGCCCTCTGAACAAGACATCTATGTGGTTGTTGCAGAGAGGGTTTGTTCCTCATTGTAGTCCTTTCTAGGCCTCTCTAGGAAGCAGTAGTGGTTCAGCTGTCCCTAAGACACCACCCACACCTCTCCTCAGAACTTCTGGCCATGCCCGGCTTTCATGTGGTATATGACCATAGAAGGCCTTCAGGAGGGACCCAGCAGCCCATGCCCATTGACCTTTGCAGGCCCAGCAGCCTGCAAAGGAAGAGACGACAATAAAGAGCCTGGGTGGAGCTCTCAGCTGTAATTTCCTTGCTCAACTTGGACAATGCTCCTTCAGGTTCCTTGAGCTGAGTAAATACCAGACCCTCTCCTTCTGCCCCAGCACACTGGACTCTGGGACCAGGACAATGAGACACTTCCTTTTTCTTTTCTGAATCACAGAATCACCTCTTCCTCTAGAATTGCCTTTTTCCTGCAAGCTTCTCAGGTTCTACACTCAGCCTTTTTCCTCAGCTTCCCTTGCCCAGCCTGAGGGGAGGCCTGGGCAGGTCCTAGGACTGGAGTGCCTATAGCATTATCAGGGTGGACACAGGTGGGGGTGTGGTCTCAGACATGGAGGCTCAACAGGGCATTGGTTGCAGGCCCCGCCCCCCCTGCACTGCCGTGTTAAAGTTAAATGCCTTTCAGGTGGGCGTGTGGCTCAGCAGTAAGACACTTGCCTAGCCTGGGCAAAATCATGGGTTAGATTTCCAGCAAAGTACACACACACAAACACACACACACACCAAAGAGCAACAACATGGCGTCAAATTGCCTCCAGGCCTAAAGCTGTGGTCAACAATGAAGAAGAGGTGACATGGGGTAGGAAGGACATTGGGAGACTTGAGTTGAGGGGTAACCAAGTTCAGCGTGGTTACACTCCAGCATCCCAGGACTGGAAGACCGTCACTTTGTGACAGATGAGTCCTGGCAAGAGGCCTTTGTATGGCTATACCACTCTCACAGGTACCTCCAGAAGGCGGCCAGAACCGGTCTGCACCAGTGCCATTGGAAGGAGATTGAACTAGCCCATCAGCTTGGTGGCTGGAGACGTGACTCCTCACTGAACTCTCTTTTTTCCTTCTCCACAGCCAGGTCAGCACTTGGCTCCCAGCCCCCACCTGGCCGTGTATACAGGGACCTGCGTGCCTCCCTCTCCTTCCAGCCCCTTCTCCCCATCCTGTCGCTCTCCCAGGAGGCCCTTTCCCTCACCAAGTCGCTTCATCCGGAGGCCCAGCATCGCCATCTGCCCCTCGCCCATCCGAGTGGCCTTGGAGAGTTCTTCAGGCCTGGAACCCAAGGGGGAAGCCAGCTGGTCTGGTGCCAACTGTGGGCCCTCAGTCACTGAGAGCAGCGAGAGCTCTGTTGACCACTCAAGACCACACGGCCAACCCAGGGCCCCTCCCAAGGCCCGTGTGGCTCTGTCCCTTGGAAGGTTTCTGAGGCGGGGCTGTTTGGCGTCCCCAGTTTTTGCCAGGCTCTCACCCAAGTGCCCTGCTGTTTCCCACGGGAAGGTGCAGCCTCTGGGGGACATGGGCCAACAGCTACCCAGGCTGAAGCCCAAGAAAGTAGCCAAGTAAGAAGCCAAAGGGGCTGGTGGTGTGTGCATGTGGACAGTGGGTGTGGGTGTGGCCATGGACTGTGGCTTCGTGGTGTTGATGGAGTCATGGGGCTGATAATGAGGATTGTGGAGAGCAGACACATCTCTAAGCCACCGAATGCCCCCGGAAACTCAGTCCCATCATCTCTCCCTCCTCCAGAGATGGTACAAGGGCAGCTTTCTTTTTCTACCCATTCTCCTCCACACATCTACCCTGTCCCAAGACTACTAGTCAGGTAAATTCACTACATTTGTAAGGGCCTCAGCAGTAACCACAGGCTATGACGTCCCTAAGATATGATTCCCCAGGGGCTCCTGCCCTTCTCCATCCCATCCCTTGAGTGCCATGGCCTCTTTGGTCCTCACAGACACCTGCCTGCTATCTTATAAAGGGCCTCAAAAAGATACTGTTCTTGTGGTGGCCTAAGATTATGAGTATCAACTTCCAACTGAGCAGTAGCTCCTCTAAACTCCATTTTGGGGAGCTCCAAAAGTCTGAAATCTGAGACCCCCAAGTGCCCTGAGGTAGTCACTCTGTGCAGAGCAGAGGCCCAGAGGAATCTTTCAGAGTGCCTGGATTTTCAGAGTCAAGTTGCAGCTTCATCTTTCCTGGGATTTGGAGGGAAAATCAGAGTCACCCCAAAACCAATTGATACAGTCCTATATTTGATCTTGCCTGGGCTGGGAGAAAGAAGTGTTAGGCAGAGGTCTTAGATTGCCATGGAGACCCAGAGAGTGTGACCTCTTCAGTGCAGTGAGTGTGGGGACAGCAGGGAGCACTGGCTACTGTCCCCTTCTTGCCTGTGTGGCTTGGAGGAGCAGGAGGGAGGTCAGCTGTATTGCTTTCGGAAATGATGAGGCTCTGGTACGAGCCTGTTGATTTCCCTCAGCTGGCTCTACTGAGAAAATGCTCTAGCTCTGAGGCCACTGTCCCACTTCATGTGGGAACAGAGCTTTTCAAAGGCTGCCTTTCCAGTGTCCTCAAGAGACAGTTTAAAGAGATCGAGGATTAAATACTGGTATGCCAACACGACAGGGACAGGCAGAATTCATCAAGACCCTACAAACTGAAAATTGAAAAGAAAGCACATTTGGGATCTTTCAGTTCAACAGAAAAACATAAGCCCCAGTCAAAGGAGACTCCAGAGCCACTGGCTGCACCTGTCACCCTGGGCTGGTGTTCTTGGCATGGTAGTCTTTGGGACTGTTGGGATCATGTGGGGATTACCCACACTCCCTTTCTCTTCACTTGTTTTTGTGTCTGAAGCTTTTTCCAGATCAAAATGGAAATCCCTACTGACAGTGGGCCTTTCCTGATGGACTCCGATGACACCGGGGCCGGGGAGTCTGGTGACCAGACCACGGAAAAGGAAGTCATCTGCCCTTGGGAGAGCCTGGCCGAGGGAAAGGCAGGCTGAGCAGGGCCTTGGGCCGGGAAGACAGTCCTGGCAGACACCATCAGACCTGGGGCACACTTGCTCTCAAACCCAAGTGCATTAGAATGGGATTAGAGGACTGGAATGGAGTGCAGGGACATGTGCTCTGCCTGACTCCCAGTGGCCACCTTTTCCCCTTCCCTGATTTTCCCTTGCTTGGCCAGAAAGGCATGTGGGCCAGAAGCCATCCCTTGCTGCCTTAAAACCAATAAAAGTGTCATTTGGAGATTTTCTTGGATTGAGGTACCGGCATATGCCTGGGCTTATTTTAGTGTTCATAACCTATTGCTTGTGAGTTGAACTCATGTCTTCAGTTTTGTGGGTAAGGGGACACGGAGCCACTTCAAAGAGTTCCCCTTCCGTCTGAACTGGTTTAGACATGACGATTTCATTAATCAAGGTCCACGGCAGTCCCCCAGGGTGGCATTGCACAGAAAGGGTGTAGCTTGGGCAAGGCTCACTTGGAACACAGGTTTCTCTAGGATGTTCACAAGACAGGCTTTGTTTAAGGAGGGTAAAGCAGGCATAGTAGAGCTGTTCTTCCTTCTTTACTTCCTTCCTTCCTTCCTCCCTCCCTTCCTTCCTTCCTTCCTTCCTCCCTCCCTCCCTCCCTCCCTCCCTCCCTCCCTCCCTTCCTTCCTTCCTTTCTTAAAATTATGTGTAGATGTGTGGGACTCTCTGTGAGGACATGCACATGTGAGTGCAGGTGCCCGCAGAGTCCATAAGAGGGCATTGGATCTCTTGCATCTGGAGTTGTAGGTGCTGGTGAGCTGTCTGATATGGGTGCTGGGAACCACACTTGAGTCCTCTGGAAGAGCAACGAGGCCTTTTACTGCTGAGCCATCTCCCCAGCCCGTAATTGCCACTCTTGTTATTGTGACGAAGCACCAGACAGAAGCAACTTAAGGATGGAAGGATTTAGTTTGCCTCACAGTTTGTGGACGCAGCTGGTCATAGGGGAGAGACCATGGGGGCAGGAGTTCAAGGCAGCTGGTCACATTATGTCTACAGTCAGGACACAGAGAGCAGAGAGAGCTGGACAGTAGTACTCCGCTCACATTCTTTCTTTTTTTTTTTTTTTTTTGTTTAGTCCAGGACCCCAAACTATGGGGCACCATTGCCCATGGTCATCCACGTTCAGTTAAACTCTTATTTAACATGAACTCCTCTCATGGATACACCCAGAGGTATCTTTATTTTATTTTACAATACAATTCAGTTCTATATATCAGCCACGGATTCCCTTGTTCTCCCCCCTCCCACCCCAGAGGTATCTTTTCCATCAAGTTGATATTGCAGGTTAACCATCACAGAATGGGATTTGGGGGAGAAGGGAAGGGCTACTGGTCCTGATGCAGGGACAGATCAATTCCAAGAATGTTTTGGACAAGCCATCTTAGGGCATCCTTGAGTCTGTCATTGTTAGGGAAGTCATATGGGGCCTGAGAGTGGTCCTGCATGAGTCCTCAGCTGTGCATGGCCATTGGCTGGGACTGTAGGGTTGTTGGAGAGTCCTGTGCTGCAGCAGCCAGGTCTTCAGTCACCCACTCCTTTCAGAAGGAATGAGAAACACTCCTTTTTCTCTTCTACTGCCCCAGGCCGGAGGTGAGGATCTTAGTATGTCCCACCCACCTCTTCCCCCAGGTACTCATCCAACAGGTTCTTATTAAATGAGTCCCTACTAGGTGTCTGGCACCATGACAGCTCCATGGATTTATCTAATGGTTCTCAACCAGGTCAGTTTTGTCCCTCCCCACCCCTCCATGGGATGTTGGACAGTGCCTAGAAACAGTTTCGAAGGTCAAGACTGGGGTAGGGAGTGGGCATTGCTACTGGCAGCTAATAAGCAAAGGCCAGGGATGCTGTTTGATATTCCACAATGCTCAGCACTCATAACAAAAGACTATCTGCCCAAAATATTAGAGGTACCACTACTGAGAAATCTTGGTTCTTATTGGAAGGTGGAGAAGGGCCACCAACCACAATACAATCTCTTTGTCCCTCTTCCCAATGTGTCCATATTGAATAAATCTCACTTTTCTGATTTTCACCAAAAAAAAGAAGAAGAAAAAAAAAGAAAGAAAGAAAGAAAAAAGGAAAGAAAGAAACTTGGGACTTCAGGCTATACCCTTGTCTTTGGTTTCTGTCAGCCCTGAAGTTTTGTCCCACAGAGTCCTCCAGGGATTGTGGTTGACCCAACAGTGGACAGAGAACTAAATGTGAATAGAACAGCTCTTGACCTCCCATAGAAAGTCCTTGAAGGAGAAGAAACTTCCAGTGGTTTATCAAACCACTCATTACGTTGCTCCCTTTTAACCCTCCAGTGCATCAGAATTCAGTTAGCAGATAAGCACCCCTGACTTGCTTTTAGCCTCTGACAGCTTATCATATGTAGGCCATAAATACTGGTGCTGCTCTGTAATCTCTCCATGCATGCACTTCTAAAAATGAATATTGGGCAGTCATGTGAGCAAAATTTGGGCTTGCCGATCCTGGCAGGGCAATCGTTAATGCTTTATCTCTTCAGGAGTATTGCTCACTTTAGATTCTACTAAATCTATACCACTGGGCCCACAAGGCAGTCACTCTCCATCTACTGTCATTGAAATAGTCTGGGTGTCCCTTTGAAGGTGAAGGGGGTGAGGGCTAGTTTATTTGATGCCTTTATTTGCAGGGCTTCCTTAAAATGAGATTGCAGGTGAGGCCAATCCAGACCTGTAGTCTGCCATCAGCCAGTGTGTCCAGAGACAAGGGAAATCTCAAATCTGTATTTGGATATCTGTGCTTATAGGGCAACACTTCTAAGTCTTCACAGTCCTGAAGAGAACTAAGCTCATCTGAGTTCCCAGAACTAATGGTGGAAGACTCCAGGACCCACTGATTGTACTGGTAAAGTTTAGTTTAGAGTTCAGTAATAAACAGATCCCAGAAGGTAGGAAGCAGGTCAGATACAGAGAGTTTCCATCTCAGATACGCAGCTGCTCAAAGACAGGTTGGTCCAGGGCAAGTAGAGTAGAAGGAAGAGAAGAAAGTCGGGGACCACTAGCTTGTGTCAAGGTGACAAAATTCTAACCAGCATAGCTGGTTTTTCACTAACTTGGGTTGCATAAAATCTGCCAGATGTCAAACCCCGAGTGAGGTTCTGAATTTCACCCCATTCCCTCTTGAAACTGCTGTTCTCGCTCTGGAGCCAGCTGGGGAAGCTTGGGACCTTTGAGTCTTGGAGGGAGCACAGGGTCTGACTTCTTTCCAGCTGGGGACCTTGCTTCACCTTGCTCATCTGTGAGCTGTGCTATGTCCCTGGGATTGCTTGGAAGCATATAAATGGTCTCAAACATGAGGGAGGGCAAAGCATCTCTTTCTCAGTGAATAAGTTTGTGAGTGACTTCTGGACCTCCTTTTTGTCTAGGCCTGGCCATTAGGGGACAGGTAGGTACTGCCATTAGGGGACAGGTGACTGCTGGCACCTCCTATGTGTTCTTAGTTTTTAGGTCACCGCAGCAGAGGCAGGGGCAGAGCATCCAATTCCATTTGCCAGAGCCCTAGAGATATGCTTGTTTTTGTTCTCTTGACAATTTACAAGGACAGCAAGTTTCTCCTGGGGCCCCAAAGCAATTGTTCCTTTGGCGGGGGACAATTTGGATCTTTGGATGGTCCATATAAAGCTGTGAATTCCTTGAGCTGAGTGGACGGGGTCCACTTATTTGCTAGAAATAAGAGGGGTGGAGGGAGCCTGTGGTGGCCATGTTTTGGGGTCTCTGGGTGCTGAGGGAGGGTGCTAGGGAGGCAGAGGGGAGTGGGGATCCTTTTAAATACTTCTGACTCAGAGGCTCAGTGTGCCATAGTGGTGGCTGTCTTCACTGTTCACCAGAAGAGGGAGTCTCAGGCTTACAGATCCCCCAAAGAGAGGTAGCTGGGATTTCCTCTCTCCTGTTCAGAGCTCTGTGCTGGAAATGGAGGACAAGGGATGAAGAGAGGTCTGTCCTCCTCAGAGGAGGGGCAGTGAGAGGAATGGCCTTTGCAGTGTACTCTGCCTTCTCTGGCCTCTCTTACCAGAGCCCTTGTAATTAGCAGTAGAGGGGAACCCATGTGGAGAAGGCTCTGGTTCTGCTTTGGTCCAGCCCTGGCAGGACTTCCTTACCACTGGGTCATAGAGTATCAGGGAAGAGATTCCATCCCTGGTGGCACTGGATGAAGGTTGAGAGGCTGGAAAAGCTCGAGCAGAAAGAAAAGTCCCTCCATCTTTCCCCAGTAGCAGCCCAGCCTTGGAGAGATGGGTAGCATTTCTTTGTGTTCAGCCTGAATGCCTTGGACTGAAGACCAACAGAGTCTCGTTCATGGTTGACTTCCCAGCCTGAGGGCTTTGCGAGCTCTTCTATCGAGAAGAGAAGCTGGGAGACTTGGGAGAGCCAGGGCAGCCAGGCCAACACAGGGCAGTAAGAACGGAAAAACATGTTTTTCAGCTGATGAGAGGGACTCCCTATATAAGAGAGGGTTGGGGAGCACCAGTTTATTCTGCCCTTGGGGAGGAGAATTCAGAGCCCCTGCCAAGCCCCTACACAGGGGAAGTTTCTGTACGTAGGCTCCCTTGTCTGTGTACACATGGAGTGCCGATGTGTCATATGTGTGTGAGGCTGTGGCTGTGGACCTGGCTGGGACTGCCTTCAGCAGGGACACTGCGCAAACCCCAAGGTAGCAGTAAAAGGAGAAAGATTCATATGTCTCTAGAGAGGCCAGAGTAGCCTGGAAGACAACAGTAACTTGGTGGTGAAGCTGGGGACCTAGATGCACTTGGTGAGCATGAGCTGGGAGTCTGAGACACTCACTGATGATGTGGTAGATGAGGCAGCTGAGGTGCCCTGGGATTCAGTGACCATGTCATTATGTGATCCACTCCCAGGCAGATGACGGCAGCTGTCTGCACAGAATGTGTAGGAAAGAAAGGTTGTCAGAAGTCTGCCTACTGACTTCGATTCCCTCATCTCTACCTGTAGGTAGTTAGCAAGCAGTCCTGCAGAACTTGGTCTCGGGGAGTTAGGGAGTTGGCCACACAGCTTGTAGGCTCATGGAAAGAGTCCCTCATGAATTCCTGGGAGCATGCATTTATTTCTCACTAAACTGTGAGATAACAGCATCCATCACTGCCCTTACACTGCAGACATGACATCTCTACTCATCAGTAGTAGAAATTCTCCAATGGAAGTTTATAACTGCCTGTAAGGCCAAATCTAGGGGATCCAATATCCTCTTTTGGTTTCTCAGTGTACCTGAATGCGCGCGCGCGCGCACACACACACACACACACACACACACACACACACACACACACACAAAGGGGAAAGAAATAAAAGTAAAAATCACACTTAGAATAAAATCCTTAAGCTGAGCCAGGCGGATCTCTGTGAATTTGAGGCCAGTCTGGGCTACAGAGTAAGTTCCAGGACAGGCACCAAAACTACATGGAGAAAACCTGTCTCGAAAAACCAAAACAAGCAAGCAAACAAACAAATAAATAAATAAAAACAATAAGCTGAGCATGGCAGAAAATCAGACCAGAAAGTGAGGGTAAAATTCTCACATAGAAGAAACACAATTGGAAACCCCTCCCCATCCAAGGCTGACATGTAGCAGAGCAGGGGCGGAAACAGCTGGAGCACTATACAAATGACCCATAAAGGTCACAGTCTGAGAGGCAAGGGTGCTATTGCGCTAACAAGCTCTCTTTCAGCTTTAAGCTGTTTCCTTCCTTACCAAACTGCCCCTGGATCCACCACCATGCATGGACCCCTCGTCTAGTCCCTGGAAATCTTCAGCAGGCTCCACTGAAATCTTACCTCTAACTGTGATTCATGCCTCTGTTCCTAGCCCTTGGAAAACCGACCCCATGAGTTTGAGACCAGCCTGGACTACGTAGCAAGCAACAAGCCAGCCAGAGCTATATGGGCAAGATACTATCTCAAAAAATAAAATCCATGAAAGTGATTGTAGTGAGTCATGAGTCATACTAGATTAGGGTGGTTCATCAGACCAAGGCCTGGAGCCTCATTGGGAGGGAAGAGGACAGAGATACTCAGTGGCTGGGAGGCTGTGGACAATGGCCACTTTGATTTCTCTCATCTTCCAGAATAACTTCCTGTTGTTTTATGCTACCTCCTATGTGGCACTTTCTTAGGGCACTTCTGGGAAATGAGTTCAGCATTCACATGGCATCAATTCATCGTCCTCCCAAAGGCGAACGCTGAGTTGTTTCCAAGTTTTCATGAAAACTAATAATGCTGCAGTGAATATCTCTGTGTATGCTTCTGTGTCTTCCTAGGACAGAAACTAAAAAGAAGGATCAGGAACTATCACAAGTACTGCCTGTTTTAATAAATCTACTACAATGAATTGTCTCATTGGAAATCTATACTAACATTCTCCCAATGAGGGATGTGAGGGTAATTGTTATCTTACATTGTAAACAAATGAGATTTTCTGTCCTGATTACCCAGTCTCAAATAAACACACAAAAACTTATATTAGGGCTGGAGAGATGGCTCAGAGGTTAAGAACACTGGCTGGTCTTCCAGAGGTCTTGAGTTCAAGTCCCAGCAACGGCATGGTATCTCACACCTATCTATAATGAGATCTGGTGCCCACTTCTGGTATGCAGGCATATATGCAGGCAGAACACGGTATACACAATAAACAAATAAAATCTTCAAAAAAAACCCAAAAAACTTATATTAATTACAAAATGCTTGGCAGATAGCTCATGCTTATTGCTAACTAGCTCTTATTTTTAAATAACACATTCCTATTAATCTATGTATTGACATGTGGCTCGGGGCTTTACCCGTCCTCTGGCATCTTGCTTCTTGGGTGGCTTGCTTGCATTTCTCTCTACTCCACCATTCTTTATCTTGAGTCCTTAATTGATTGTCCTGCTTAACTTTATTGTGCCTTGCTATAGGCCAAACAGCTTTATTATTAACCAATGAGAGTAATACATACTCACAACATACAGAAGGATCATCCCATAGCATCTCCCCCTCTCTGTCTAATCAAAAAGGAAGGTTTTAACTTTAACATAGTAAAATTACATACAACAAACAGTTATTAAGCAATAATTATAGTTACAATATCTAGTCTGTATTTGACAAAATCAGAGAAAACACTCAATTATCCATCTTATCTTGGTGAGTCTAAAGTTTCATATCTAATTTACCTTTTATCATAACTAAGGAAAACTATAACTATATAGTCTTCAACTCTATCAAAGACCCGAGAAGGACATAATATTACCTGAGTAAGCAGGAAGTGCAGGCAAGTGACTTCCAAAAAATGTGAGAAATGACAGAAACTGCTAGCTGTCTTAACAGTCACCCAAGATTCCTTTGTAATGTTGGGGCATCCATTTCTGGCCTACAGGCCTGGTATATCTGAAAGACTTTCCTATGAAACAGGGAATTTTGAAGGCCTGTCCTACCTTGTCTTGACAAAGTTTGACAGTCGCCTTTCTTGCATCCTGCCGGTCCAGTTTGGACAGTAACTGTCAGCAATTGAGGCAAGGGCAGTTTCTTTGCCTACACGGCTAGCTTTTGTCATAAAGAAAACAAACCCTGGAATTTATTGGTGCTGCCAGGAGCAGATGTGTCTCACTGCCATGAAAAATCTAAGTTATTAAAACATCTTAAATGACATATTCTGTAGCTCTTTGAAGTGTTTGAAGATTACCTATCTATCTAAAATATATCTTTGTATACCTAGAAAACCTGACTAACATGACTATAAGTTTGACTATTATAGATGACTATCAATCTATATTTCTTAGTTATATATTTTATTTTTAATTGAGCTACATAAACACAATACCTTAAATAAGAGTAGAAATATACAGACAGTATAACAAAATTAACTTTAAATTTGTATTAATAGACTAAAATCCATACCAATGTAAAATAGTTTGAGATTAACAGGTTTTTTTTTTGGATTAAAGTAGATTCAGTAATCTACCCTTTTTCCCCATCACAATAACCTACCTTTCCCCCATAATTTCTATATCATATACCCTTTCTTCTTTCAGAAAGAGATTGACTATGACCAATAACAATTTGAAACTAGCTCCCCTTAAATGAAAACAAACATTATAACCAACATTTTGGGAATGTGGGTGCAGTTTTCTAAACTACTTTCTGCTGATTGATGAGTGCTGGTAATCTTTGAGGGACCCTGAGAAAATCAGGATAATTGTTAAGCCTTGGCTGGAGTATTCTGTGAGACTGGATCATCTCAGTCAGCGGCCTTGAAGCTGTTTTGGATGTTGGATCATCTGGGCTGTTTTCATTGGTGCCTGGTACCCTTGTTCTGAAAAATATATAAACTTTTAAAGGTAACATACATATTTGTGTTAATACAAATATAAACTGTGCATTGTACATAAGCCAGCCAAAGATAATTTTTTTGTTTTATGTTTGAGCAGGTAAAATATACATCATGTGTCTTGTAGTTACTTTATGTTTATTTTCTTATGTCTGTAGTCAGGATTTCAGGAGGGGTCTTCCTCAATCAAACCTGATTTTCCTTAACCCAGAATGGATCCATAGCCTCTTATTTCCTGTGGAAACAAAAGCATAAATTCTCCCCCAAAGCAACATATCTTTTGACTTAAATTTTGAAGTCAAGATAATTTTAAAATATATAGGTTGGTTTAATTTAGTAGCTTTCACAATCAAATGTCTCTCAGCAGTTATCATTCACTCATTAACAGTAAAAAAATTTAAAGACTACACAATAAAATATAAAATCCAGACTCTGTGTATTTTCCATCTTTATTATCACATTTTTAAAATTACTTTAGCCCCTTTTAAGAACTTTACTATTATTTTTAAATCACTTTTTAAATCTAAGACTGTTTCTACCCTTTTTTTCCTTTCTCCCAAGCCTACACACATTTTTCAAACATACTGTGACCCGTTTAGAAGCCTCTTTGTCTGACTCTGTCCTTACTGTGTATCTTTAACCCTTTTTGTCTGTGTGAGCAAAAACTCTAAATCCACCACACAGCATGTGGCTGGGAGACACCTGTCTGTACCATGGCCCATGTGAGACTGAGGTAATCTGCCATGTTGCAGCTCAAGCCTGCATGCTGCAGCCAGGGAATGCATCTCTATACTGCAGCTCGCATGAGAGACATAAACTGTGAAGCTGCTCTTGGCTCTGATTTTGTGTGTCTAAAATGCCTTTTTAAAGCTTTCTCAGGCTTTATGTGAATGTATATGCCCCACATTGGGCCACCACAGCTTTATTATTAACCAATGAGAGTAGTACATATTCACAGCATACAGAAGGATCATCCCATAGCATTACATCTTGGCCAGAACTGCCACTCCTACATTGACAATATGCCAGCATCTGCTGTTGTAGCACGAATCTTAAATGGTCTTATGAATAAAAACATACCTGGAGCCAGGTATTGGGTGAACGCTGGAAGATCAGAGAAGCAGAACAAGCCACAGTCACCTCACCTCACCAGTTCGTCAGCTGATCCTGTTTCCTCAGACTGGAAGCCTCTGTGTCCTCATCCAAATGGATCTCAGCTGAACTGCTACTAGAAGCCTAAAGGCTTAACCAGCTCTAGTTTCTGGTCCTCATGCCTTAAATACCTTTCTGCTTCCTGCCATCACTTCCTAAGATTAAAGGCTCTTGTTACCACGCCTGGCTGTTTCCAGTGTGGCCTTGAACTCACAGAGATCCAGACAGATCTCTGCCTCTGGAATGTTAGGATTAAAGGCGTGTGTGCCACCATTTTCTGGCCTCTATATCTAGTGGCTGTTTTGTTCTCTGACCCCAGATAAGTTTATTAGGGTGCACAATATTTTGGAGAACACAATATCACCACATACTGTAGCATGCAAAAACCTGGGCATGTCCCTCTGGGAGCCAACAGTGTTAGGGTCCTGGTCCCCTGTCAATTCTTAGCTTTAGTAGGACATAGAGAGCGCAGGTGACCAGAAAGACTTTTGGCCATTTGTCTCCCTGCTCATCCTCTGGACCCTGCATTAGTTCCTTCTTTATTATGATGATAAAATACTAGCAAGAAGCAACTTAACGGGGTGGGGGTCAGGGGAGGTGTTATTTTGGTTTACAGAGAGTCCATCACGGAGGGAAGATGTGGTAACAGGCAGGTGAGGTCCGGCAGCAGAAGCAGGAAGCTGGCTGATTTTATTTCATGCCCTCACAGGGAAATGGAGTGGACAGGAAACGGGGCCAGGCTATAGAACCTCAGAGCCCACCCCCAGTGACATACTTCCTCTAGCAAGGCTCTGCCTCCTCAAGCTTACATAAGCTTCTTACACGGTGCTGCTGTCAGGGGGCCATGTGTTCAAACAGAGGAGCCTGTGGGGGGCATTTTACACCCAAGCCTCGGCAGCATCTGAGCCCACAGAGGTGACCCAGCCTTGGTGGGGCACTGGGTGTGTGGTTGGTGTCACTGTCAACATTGGTCCCAGTGTCATCGAACTCCACGGTCAGGCAGAGAATCTTTATTATTCCAGTTCCATTGTCTGTCTCCTAGAGAGAGCATGCAGTCATTGAGACCAGAGCCTGTGAAGACCCCGTGGACACAGAAGAGCCTGTCTCTGAGGGCGGAGAGGTGGGATCTCTATCATCAATCTCCTTATTGGGATCCTGCCTCTGAGGCTGCTGGTGCCCCCTGTATCATCCTTAGTAATGGCGTGTCTCTGGAGAGACCCCTCCCCTCTTCAGTCAGGCCTCAGATGTCAGCCACAAGGTGAGCCGGCCTGCCCTCAGAAAATACCTCAGATGCCTGGGGCCCACCCTGTCCCTTGTTGCGGGGAGTCCCACCTGGAGAGGCTGGCTTTAAGGGCTGCTGAGATAGAAGAGACTTGTTCTGTTGGTGACTGCTTAAAATTCAGGTTGCTATAGCAGCATGGCATTAGGCCACGGTGATCCAGCAGTACAAAGCTTTGATCTCAGGAAAGGCGGGATTTCTTTTGCTCTTTGGCTGGTTCTGAGGGGACACTGCCTTGGGACCAAGCTTTGCCTTTGCTCCAGGGTCTGAGGATCGTCCCAGAAGCAGAAAGCTGAGGACAGGCAGACAGAGGAGACCCTCAGAAGTAGTCTCAGCCCTGAGATTCTAATCTGAAGGAGTCAGCTAGAAAACCCTTGAGGGCAAGTGAATCAGGGTTGAAGAAAGAGAGGTCAGATGGCTCCGTAATGAGGAGCCGTGCACACACAGACTGACGAGAGACAAGCTCAGATGAGATGTCTGTGTGGGTTGTGAGGAGCAGAGCAAAGGAAGAGACAGGTTTATAAATACATGTGGGGTGGCTCAGCAAGTCTCAGAATTACTAATCATTCACCCATGGTGGAGAGATGGCTCAGCCAGAAAGTTCTGAGTCCCAGCACCAAGGTAAGAAGCTGGCGGTGATGGCATCTGTAGTACAGACTCCGAGGAGGCAGAGGCAGATATGTCCCTGGAGCTTGCTGGCCTGCCACTCTGGAAGAATCACTGAATTACATGTTGAATAAGAGAGGTGAAGGGTGACTGGGTAGACTGAGGAAGACAGCCAATGCCAATCTCTAGTCTCCACATAACAAACACATGCATACACAAGTACACACGTCACACCTGGACACACACACACACTGATTCATCCATTCATTAAGGACATGTCATGTGATCAGATGGGGCATGCAAATGGCTCCCGTGACTCCGACCCCAACCCTCAAGGGCTTTCCCAGGAGCCAAGGGAATTAAAGTGTATTCTGGAATGATACAATGCAGAATGTGATCATTTGCTGGAAAAAATAGCAACTCAGAGTAGGGAACCAAGGCCCTGGTGTGGCTGCTGAGTTTTCACAGGCAAATTTGGGTTGAAACCTAAATGGCATCGAGAAGAGAGGGAGGCCTTCCGGTTACCCTGAACAAGTAGGCGTGGTTTGGTTGCGGTCAACTACAGAGGGGAGTGTGTCCAAGACCACGAGGAAGCCCGTGCATTACAGGGATGGTGGGAGAGAATGCAGACATTGAGGAGATCTAGGGTTGAAGAGGCTGGGCTGGATTTGACAGATGACAAGGTGCCCCAAAAGGGCTCTGGAGCCAGACTGGTCCGAGCCAGACTTTAAAGCAACGAAGCGGCAGCAGAATGAGCGATAGGCTGAAATGTGAAGGGGCAGTCAACTTGAAACCCCCCTAGAACCAAAGATGGAAGGGACTGGTGACATGAGAACTCTGGTACTGGAAAGGAAAGAGGCAAGGTGAACAGGCACCGCAGTGTGGGCTCTGAGAACGGGGCTCACGGGAAAGAGTGACGTCAGTGGTAGGTAAGACTGAGGTCTGGTCCGTTAGGGAGTGTGCTGCTGCCCTTCCAAGGGATCAAGAAAATGAAGAGGAGAAAGAAGTTAGGGGGACACATTGGTGGCCTCGTGCTGGAAAACGCTGAGTTTGTTTCCAGGAAGGAACCCTGGGATGGAGATGACAGGGCCTTGAGGGACACTGAAGGATACAAGGAACAGAGGAGGCTCATTGGACGGTTGTGGGGGAGCCGAGTAATAGGAAAGAGGAGAAGATGCACAGAAATCAGATCTGGAGGAAGCTGATGGGGAAGGCCATGGTGGAGAAGGCAGGAGATGAACAGCAGAAGCTCACAAAGATTCCTCCAAGAACCACCGGCTCCTCTCCAGTGCGGAAGGGAGTCAGGAAGAGGAGAGGCGACTGGTTATGATGCCCCTCCATCTTCCTGTCACCGAACTTGCTGTCCCTCCCCCGTTGCCTTTGTACAAACTGAAAAATGGTACCCCTTCCAAGGACGCTTTCGCTCTCTCAGGTGTGGGGCACGGCAAGAGGATGACTCCTCTGTACAAGTTCCGGAGTGCCAAGTAATGAATGACGTAAAGCGAAAGTCGGAAGTGATCTGGAGAATAGAGAGGAGGGGCGTGCATTCTGAGTCTGGTTGAGTGACCTGGGAAGTGATCTCCCAGAAGACCCACTGAAGGGAAGATGTTCTGGACCCGAGGAGAGGGAAGCCATGGGGAAGTCTTTTTTTTTTTTTTTTTTTTTTTTTTTTTTTTTTTTTTTTTTGGTTTTTTCAAGACAGGGTTTCTCTGTGTAGCTTTGCGCCTTTCCTAGAGCTCACTTGGTAGCCCAGGCTGGCCTCGAACTCACAGAGATCCGCCTGCCTCTGCCTCCCAAGTGCTGGGATTAAAGGCGTGCGCCACCACGCCCGGCGGGAAGTCTTTTATGGGAAAGTCAGACTAGCTGACCTGGAGGGCTGCTGTCCTCTCCGGCTGCCATGTTGAGACCGGATTGTGAAGACAGTGTGGACACAGGGGTCAAGCTGAGAGGTTGCTAAATGTCAGAGTGAGAAATGATGGTGTGTTAGAACTGAGAGATGGCAACAAGGGGCTGTGTGTGTGTGTGTGTGTGTGTGTGTGTGTGTGTGTGTGTGTACATGAGTATGGAGGACAGAGGACAACTTCAAGAGCTATTCCCCGGTTGTCCCTTACCTTGTTCTTTAAGAGAGGGTCTCTCATAGGCCTGAAGTTTGCCAAGTAGACTAAGTTGGCTGTTGGGGGTCCCCAAGGATCTGCCCGTCTCTTCCACTGAGCACTGGGATTGCAAGCATGCACCACCACACTGGGATTTTTACACGGGTTATAGGGTATTGAACTCAAGTCATCTCGCTGGTGTAGCAGACAGTTTACCAACTGAGCTAGCCCCCCAGCTCTTTGTTTTGATGCTAAATCTAAAGGTATCCCTTGGTGAGTTGGATATGGGATGTGGGTACAAGGAAGGCTGAAGAGTAACTCCACAGTTGGGGAGGAGCAGAGAGAGAAACAAACCCGTGATGACTTGGCCCTTTGTGGCTGGTGGGGGTGTGTCGGGGAGGCTAGCTCCCACTTTTACCCACGGTACTCTGAGCATGGAGGGATGAGAAACTTTTCGATAGAAGGATGGCAGAGATTGAGACAGACAGAAGTGCAGGATAGCCTCGGGAGGATCTGGATCAATCTCCACCGGCCTCTTCCGTCTCTTCAGCTTTTTATAGAAATGCCAAGGATCGGGGCAAAAGACCTCCCCCCAGCACAGCCAAGTGCAGACCCTTCTAAAGACCCGGTAACCACACACGTGGTCAAGCCAACCCCTAATGCAGCCCTGAAGGGTAAAGCAAGCTCAGATCTCACTAGGAAACCTCTGTGGGCCTCCACATGGGGGGTGGTCAGAAAGAGAACTTACTGAGAAGACAAGATCAGGAGTTTCCTGTTACATGTAGGTCTGTAGTAGACACTCAGTAGGGAAGTTATTGTCAGTCCAGGCCTCAGAGGAGTGCTTTGCATCTGAGTTAAAAGTCTGGGAGTTTCCCATATGTAGACAGGATCACCAAGTGAGTATTGACTAGATAAGGGGTCTCCAAGGATGTCCTGAGACACTCTGTAGAGGTCAGGGGTCACCAGCAAAGAATATTGAGGAGGGACAACATTGACTGAGGAGGAGAGCCATAAGAACAGTGTGTTGGAAGCTCCTGACAAAAGTGTTTCACAGAGGAGCGAGTGTGTGTTCAATGCTCTTTTAAAATTATTTTCATTTTTTTAAGGCAGGGTCTCATGTATCCCAGGTTGGCCTCCAACTTACCATGTAATCATTGACTTTGAACTTCTGATCCTTTGGTCTCTCGTGTGTTGGGATTATAGGAGTGTACTGTCCCTGCTGGTGCTAGGGATTGAGCCAGTTTTATTTATTTATTTATTTATTTTATTCTGGGTAGGTGGTCTACCAACTGAGCTATGCCCTCCAGCCTGTCCAATGCTCTTGATAGATCAAATAAGCTATGGACCCAATTCACCATGGCTTGGTGATGTAGAGGGCATCAGTAACCTTGATAACAGCAGTTTTAGTGGCGTGAGGAACATGAAATAGCCCGGAGGACCTTTTTGGTTTAGAGGGTGAGGGAGAAATAGAAGATGGTGCATCACGAAAACTTTCAAGAAGTGTTGAGAAGAAAAATGAGACCATTGTTTACAGGACCATGCAGCTAGGAGAGGTCTCAAGGTGGGAGAAAAAAAAGCTTGCTTCTAATTTGGTGGGAAAGATCCAATAATTAGGCATGAGAAGACACGAGAGAAAAAAGAGTGGGTAGTGACGTCCTTTTGTGTGAGGAAGGGGATGAGGCCTGCTGAAAAAGGGGAAATGGGACTCAGTTGGAGCACAGAGAAACTGATTTCAGGAAGAATGAGGGGCAGAGTTCACTGGCATCTATGCAGAGAGCCACGTGATGCTGTAGCAGCATCTTGGGAGAGCTCTTTTCTGGTGGCTTCTAGTTCCTCAGAGAGGAAGCATAAAGGGAGAGTGGCTGATGGTGTGGGGAGAGAGGAGAGGTAGCAGAGCCTTGGGGTTGGGCAGGAGCCAGCGTGAACAAGGTGAGTGTGAGGGCTGCGTGGGGGCATCTGGGATTCACTTGTGGTTTGAAAACATGTATTTCTATTCTGTAGGGTGACACTACTGTACTACAAACTCTCATAGGGAAATGCCTCGGCCCAACTGCAGCAAACCCCGCTTACCAGCGGAGGATACATTTCAAGATCATAAGGAGATATTGGACATCATGGACGGTATCTACCCCCTACCCCAATCCACTGTTTTATTCTATGCATGTTCTATACACCTAACATGAAATTTCAGTGAATGGCTTCTCTTTGGCCTATGTGGATAAGCATCACTATGCTCACAGGTTGGGGTCATCGTCAAGTAAAAACAGAGATGTATTTTAATTACATGCCCTGGGAAAACCAAGACATTAGATCTGACTATTGAGATGGCTTCTAAGTGACTGACAGGCAGTGTTCTAGTTGTGTTATCATTTGCTGTGATAAAATGCCCCAACAAAAGCAGCTTATGGGGGGGGGGTTTGGGGAGGGCTTCTTTTAGCTTGAAGATAGAGGTTACAGTCCATCGTGGCAGGGAACTTAAGGTGGAAGAAACTGGAAGCAGCTAGTCACATCACAGTCCAGAGGGGAGGGAGAGTCTGCTGTCTGCTGCCTTTGGTAAGAAATCACATGACAAAACAGCGCTGTTGGTGTCTCACCTGGGTCCCCCGTGTACCTCAGAGTCTTGGTAGACACACACACACACACCCCTCCTGCCCCCGCACTATAGCAGGGATGCTCGGGGCCCTGTCTTTCCGCCTGAGCACAGTCTCTGATCACGTGTGCACATTTGGTGCTTGTGATGCCACATGCTAGGGGCCTGGACTAGATCCTTCTCAACAGAGGGTGGAGTTTGAGGAGCAATGCTTCAGCTTCCTCGCCTTCCATGAGACAATTCTGACCCATGTCCCACAGAGTCTCAGAAAGGGTCCCCGGTGAGACATCTCTGGTGGCCCCAGCCATTGAGTAGGCAACAGTACTCACTTTGCTGGCTTTCCACCCTTCTTGCCCCATCTCCTCCACTCCCTTGCTAAGCTTTAGCACATTCTGGGGGCATTCCCCACACCCGAAAGGACAAGGGACAGGCTAAGATTAGTGGTGCAGAAGGGAGGTGTCAGTGGACCACGCTTAGCTCAGTCAACTCTCTCTGCCGACTCTGCATCTGTAGATTCAACGACTCCCAAACTGGAAAACATTCAGAAAAGAACCGTACCTGTACTGAACATGTACAGAAAGTCCCTCCTTGTCAATATTTCCCAGACAGTATGGAGGGCAAGGAGTTGGGCTGTATTTATATTGTATTGGATATTAGAAGTAACCACGGTGTATGAGCCAGAGGTGTGGATGAGAACATTGTTTTCCAGATGCAACGGGGCAGGTGAACTCACAGAGACTGTGACAACATGGACAAGACCTGTATATGTACAGATAAAATAAAACCCCAGCATGCAGGAGGAAGGGGTAAGGAAATCCCACCCCTAGCCATGAAGCTATTCACAACTGATACCTGCTGGGAGAGGGGGAAAAAATCAGTTTTCTTCAATGGAGAGACAGTGGGTGTGTTGACCGTCCACCAGGGCAGGCCTCATGCTTAGGAAGAGGCAAGCAACACAAACTGGATTTTTTTTTTTTTTTTTTTTTTTTTTGAGAGAAGAGGGCAGCGAATAAATGTAAGTCGGTAGAGGAGGTAGAAGATCTGGGAGGAGCTGGGGAGGGGAATAAATATGATCAAAGTATATTTACAAAGAATAAACAAAACCGTTATTTTATAAAATAAACTAGAGGTGGGTTAGGCTTACTTAAGGTTTTGGGAGGATGTGTACAGCCTCTGGGAAAACGCGACACTACATTTAAGGGACAGAGCTCAGAACAAGTTCTTACAAATTTAAAGATTTGAAATCATATCAAGTGTATATGGGACTTGAACATTTGTAGATTTAGATACCCCAGGGATTCTAGGACCAGTTCCCTGCAGCTATTGAGAAATGACTAAGCATCAAATGCACTCTGACCTCTTTCCTTTCCCATTCCTCCTCTCCCCTCCTCTCCTCCCTCCCCCTCGCCCTCTCCTCTTCTTCCCTTCTTTCCTTCCCTAATAGAACCTCCTCATTTGTTTTTATGATTCACTCTTGGGTGAGCGTCTGTAGTTTTAAGATCACTTCCCAGATCTTGAAATGTTCGAGATCACACGGGCAATCTGAGACTGAGGCTGTTCACGGGGAGCCACAGTGAGCTGCTGAGGGCAGCCCCAGGGCTCCGAGTGGCATGGCGTGTGGGCGCCTCTGCTTCATTGAGTTTCAAACTGACACTTCTTGTCAAGGGGTTGCTTCACTGGTCTCTGCTGACCGTCTTGGCATGAAGCCCAACGGAAACAATGATGCCCTTTTCTCTGAATAGTCCTTTGGGTCACCTCAGAGAAGACCAGGGCCGGGAACTGAGGGTGGAGAGAGCAATTAGGGAGGAGGAGGAGGAGATGTGGATTTTCAAAGGTCAGCCGGAGTATGATTAGCGATTGCCTGGAGATTTATTCCAAGTGCCTTTCCTGACTAGAAAAACAACAATAAAAAGGAAAAAAAAAAAAAAACAAAAAACACCCAAGCCCATGAGTGGGGTAGAAGTTGAAGAACACTTTAATTCATAAGGAAAAGGGCTTGAATAATTGATGCCGCCGCCCTGCCAAAGATAATTTCAGCCAGCTCCCTCTATCTCACAAAGACATTTAGCATTGATTGAGATCAAAGTATCAGGAACCCCTGCTGCTAGGCTGAAAGGCAGAACTCACAGCGGCCTTTCTCCGCTCTGATAATGTCGTCTTTATGTAGTTAATAAACTGCACACTTCAGTCAAACTATATCATTACAGAAGACTTAGGGAGCTAATAATTTAAAAGCAAAGAATTGCCTCTGTTCCTCACTTTGAACTAAACAACATTCTGTTGAATGAGGGGGACATCAAAGTCTTGTCACTATTACCAGTGTGGCTCTAGCAGAAGGCCCCACAGAGTGGGTACTTCAGTCATCAAGGGGAAAAGAAAGAGAAAGAGAGGGAGAGATTAAAGACGTGGGCTCATCCACCCGAAGGCGGCACCAGGTGTTTTGATTATTATTATTTGTACTGGGCAAGCATCAGGTGGTTCTCGTATCAATGCGTGTCCTTGTCCAACTGATGCCCGTGAACCAGGTCAGACAGTTCGCTTTTCACCTTGGCCCGGCTCTGAACTTTGTCCTGATGATATCTCTGTTTGCCTCTAGCCTGCCAGCCCTGCAAGTCACCCTGGCTTCCCTGGGTCCTGTTTAGGTGGCTTGCTTGACCTCTCTTGGTGCCGGGTCATGGAGCGGCACACTCTCCCTTCAGTGTGGGCTTGCTGTGGGTCATTACATGGCTCACAAGTGGTGAGATGGATATCATATCCATCCATATCATAGCAGCTCACCCTCAAGTTACTGGGCTGTATCGCTTGATAAGAGGGATTTTTTTAACCTCACACTTCCCCAGGAGGTATTCTGAGGTGTAATCACTCAAAACAGGGATTTTCATGCAAATGGTTTGAAAGGAACTCTGGGCAAGCAATGTCCATAGACGGAAGGAAGACAGATAAACAGGAATGAAGAGAGGCCTCCATTGAAATCAAGTCTGTCCCCGGCTGCATGGGAGCTTCGCAATAAATAATGGTCCCTTTGGGGTACGGGGGTTGTCTTATGTACTCTATATCAATCATCTGATGGCTGTGGCTGTGTGTGTGTGTGACATTTCAGACATGTCCTACCTAAGTGATTTGTTAGGTCAATGACAATGTTTAGGACTGAGCCTTTTGCAGTCAATACTTAGAGCAACTGGGAGATGGTGTGTCAGCCTGCAGAGGGGATCTGGGCAGGGTGGTGCTGAGGGCAAAGTGATTGTTTACCAGATGACTAGAAATGTGCAAAGTGTAAGCCTGGACTTTTATCTCAAGGAAAACATGTATTTATAAGAAGTTCTGTTGTCACCTGGGAATGGTGGTACATTCCTGTTGTCCCAGAACGCAGCAGGTAGAGACAGTGAATAACGAAATCAATCAAAACTAGTCTCAGCTATGTGGTGAACTGAAGGCTAACCTGGGCTAATTCTGTTTCAAGAACAGAAGAAAACAAGTTCTGTTGTTTTTATTCTTCATCTCAGTCATCTCCATCATCCTGGGTCCATCATGTCTTTTCCGGACTCTTTACACATATAATCTTACTGAGTTCTTTCAAACTAAAACCCAGCGGGGTTCTGAACAGCTTGAGCAGATCATGGGCAGAGATGTTTATTGCTCTGTTGTTTACAGCCGTAGAGGTTTGGGAACAAGTATTTCCCCAATACTGAGCATGGCAAAGTAAAGGCTGCCTCTGTAGAAAGGCATGGTGTGCAGTTAATAAAGATTCTGTGATGATGCAGGGATGGATCCATAATGCATTGCTGGATAGAAAAAATAGGCCTTTGTGGCTCGGTGGGTAAGGTGCTTCCTGAGCAAGCATGAGGACCTGGGTTTGGCTCCCAGGCACCCACATAAATGCCAGGTGGGTGTGCAGCAACCTGTAATTCTGCTTCTTGGAGGACAGAGGAAGAGAAACCTCAGAGCAAGTGGTCTAGCTGAATAAGTCAGTATGAGTGAGGTCTGGTTCAACTGAGAGACGCTGTCTCGGTGAGTAAGGTGTAGAACCATGGAGGAAGACTCCTGATATTAACCTGGGGCCTTGAGAAACACCTGCACATATGTGTAGATGTGCCCCCATACACATGCAAATGCATTCATTCATATATACATGCCACACACATATATACTTGGTAGAAGTGTGGATGTGAGTTCTGGGGCACTTGCTGAAGTATCCAAGTGTTTGTGTCCCATAGCAAAGAATTGCGCCCGGGTCCCACGGTTACAATAGGAAGAGAGACAGTTTATTAAGAAAGGGAAAACATTCTGAGAATGGGAGTGGACTAGTGGGTAGGGAGGAAAGCCCCGAAGGCATTGGGTCACGAACGGCATGACCAGTTATAGGACATTTACATAGTATCATGTGCCTTTCTGGGCATGCTGTGTTGATTGTATGATGCTCTGTGTGGGGAAGAGCATCCAGTCTTTCTCTACCAACTGGTTTCTTTCATATATTAATGTTAATGATGCTTTTCTCCAGGCTTTATTCTCCTGCCACATACATACATGAGAGAAAAACAAAGTGGTCAGTGTGTGTGTGTGTGTGTGTGTGTGTGCAAATGTGTACACAAGCAGCCACACACATATGTGAAGGTGTAAGTGCACATATGTGTGAAGGCCTGAGGACAACCTCGGGTGCTATGCTCAGGAACATTGTCCACCTCCTTTAAAAAAAATATTTTATTTTACTTATACGTGCCTGGTGCTTGCAGAGGTCAGAAGAGGGTCTCACTTCCCTGGAATTATAGATACAGATGGTTGTGAGCTACCTTGTGGGTGCTTGAAACCAAACCGCAGTCCTTTGGAAGAGCAGCAAGTGTTTTTAATGCCTGAATCATCTCTCCAGCCCCTGTCCACCTTTTTTGAGACAAGGTCCCTCTCATCACCTGAAGCTCATCCATGTGGCTGCTGTGGCTGCCTGGTGTACTCCACAGGTCTGCCTGTCTCCTCTTCCCCAGCACTGGGGGTGGGAGTGTGCAGCACCTTACTCAGCATTTCCATGAGGTCTAGGGATTGCACTCAGACCTCTATGCTTATGAGGCAAGCACTCTATCAACTGAGTGCTCTCCTTGGCACTGGTTTCTTTTATGTGCATTTCATGTTTTTTTTTTCCTTAATTTTTTTATTCTCAGTAAAACATTAATTTTGAAGTTGGGGGGGGAAGGCTAATTTGAGATCTTTCTCCTCCTCCTACTCCATTAACAATGACAGTCACAATGCTAACTCATGCTTATTAAGGACTCTTCTGATGGGATAGGTACGGTCATTACTGTATTCTAGAGAGAAGAAATTGGAGGCTCAAAAAAGTCACACAACTGATCCAGGGTGGGGAGTCAGGAGGCCTGAGATTGAGAGTCCTGTGATCTTTCTGTTTCATCCACTGTTTATCATCGGAACTTTATCTGCGAAACACAAACCAGCGCATAGCATCTGGGGAAGGGGTTAGAGCTGGCCCTGCTGGTAAACAGCGGACTGTACACAAAGGGCTGGTCAGCGTGGGGCCGGAGGACACAGCTGTCTGTAGGGTGGGAAAGACAGACGTGCCTGATGGATGACATTGATGTCACAATGAAAGGATCGTTTTCTGAAAGAACGGAACTGTTGTTAAAAGGCAAAGGCACATGAATCACAGCGACATTGATCTGCTCGGTGTACCTTCTGAGCGGGCAGTATTTTTTAAAGGTACGTTTTCATTGAAGTTTGACATAAATAACAAAGTGCACAGAGCAACTGGGGTACAGCTTGGTGGCTTCTTCACAAAGAGAACTCTCTCTGGTAAGGGGCTCCCAGCTCTCTGGGGTCCTCAGCCAATAATATTCCTCTTAATAAAAGTAGCCACGACCCTGACATCTAATACTTTAGATTAGTTTTGTATGTTTTTGAATTTCATGTAGATGAGACTTCTTGAATGTTATGTAAATGGATCATAAGGTATGTTAGTGAGATTCATTCATAATATATATGTATATATATATATAATGTTGATTCATGCTCACTGAGCAGAGATATCTGTCTATCTATCTATCTATCTATCTATCTATCTATCTATCTATCTATCTATCTATCTGTCATCTGTCTGTTTGTCTATCATCTATCTGTCTGCACATGGTTAAACATATGCAGAGTGAATTTAATAATCCATTGAGTGGATACATGTTGCATATGGTAAGTATAGAAACTAAAATTTATGAATTCCACTATCCATACTCCTAGGGAGTATGTTGCCTAGGGAATAGAGCTGGGTATTTTTTCTGAGGAATGGAATGCTCAGTTGTGGGGTACATGTATGTTCTACATGAATAATTACCATCAAAAAGTTTTGCAAAGTGATTGGACCAAGTTATGTCCTTGCTAGTGTGTGTGGTTTCTACTTACTCTTTGTATTTTGGTTCCATGGTATTATTTTAAAGAATTTAAACACATAAATGCTTTCCCCTATGGTTATGGCCCATTTGGATATTCTCTTCTTATGAAGCCCTAATTCAAATCTTTTGTAGAAAGTACTATTAATTTATTTTGAGTCAAGGTCTCACTGTGTATCCCTGGCTGGCCTGTGACTCACAAGTAGGCCAGAGTGGTCTTGAACTCACAAGGCCTCTGCCTCCTGAGTGCTGGGATCAAAGGCGTATACCACAATATCTGGTGACAGCACTGTTTTAAACAATAGTTACCATCATTCTTTGTAAATGGGTTTTTCTTTGGGCTGTCAGCTCACCAAAAATGACATGGAGACTTATTGTTAATTATAAAGGCTCAGTCTTAGCTTTGACTTATTTCTAACTAGCTCTTAAAACTTGAACTCACCCATTTCTATTAATCTATGTGCTGTTACATGGCTCATGGCTTTTACCTCTCTTCCTGCATGTCTTGCTTCCTCTGCATCAGGCTGGTGACTCCTTTCTTCTTCCTACAGCTCTCTCTGTCCAGAAGTCCTACCTATATCTCTTGCCTAGCTATTGGCCATTTAGCATTTTATTAAACCAACCACAGTGACATGTCTTCACACAGTATAAAGGAATATTCCACAACTGATGGTAGAAACCCAGCTTCTTCTATTGACTGTTTAGATTCTGGTCAGGTGATTTCTTTCCCTTGCTCAAAGGTGCTTGTAGGGATCAGTGCTGTGTCTCAGGCAGAAGAAGTGCTCCCTGCCTGTCAGTACCAGACTGAAAACCTGAGTTTGATTGCTGGAACCTACGTAAGGTTGGAAGGTGAGAACCAACTCCACAAAGTTGTCTTTCTGACTCTCACATGTGTGCCATGGTACCTGTATTCCCATATCCCCCTCCACATAATCAAAAATTTCAAATCATTATTTTGGGTGTATGGGTCCTTTGTCTGTCTGTCTGTCTGTGCACCAGTTGCCTGTAGTACCCTCAGAAGCCAGAAGCCAGTGTTGGATCCCCTGGAAATAAAATTACAAGCCATTCGTGGGCTGTCACCTGTGTGCTGGGAATCAAGTCTGAGTCCTCCGGAAAAGCCAGTGATCTTTCGTGCTGAGCCATCTCTGCAGCCCTCCTCCTCCTCTCCCCAGTTAAAAAAGCTCAGGTACCCACTCTTCCCTAAGGCTCAATATGTCTACCCTGACTTCCTTTGCATTAGGATGTTAGCCACCTGCCGAAGCATACACGTGCTAGAAGGGAGCAGAATGAAAAGCATGACAGATCCTTTGGAGCCGTATGGAGCCGAGGCTCGCTCTGGTTACCACGGTTAAGGAAGTCTGAGAGATGGGTATAAAGGGAATCAAGAGTGACAGGAGATGTCTCAGAAGTGCTAGGCAGGTCTCAGAAGAACTGCAACATCCCCCAGCCTGCCAGAGTTTCAACAGCAGCTCCCTCATCCAGCAGAGGGTTGGCTGTATCATTGCCTCTGAGAGGAGGCATCGGGCCCAGCTGGGAGTCACCTGCCCCTGTGACCGGGTGCTGCTTTCTACCCGCTGGCTGAAGGCTGCCACACAGAAGCTCCCATGGTCTCTGGGAAAAATCTTCTCATTGTGTGTCTTTCCATGGCAGCCCCTACCCCATCAGCCACACATTTCTATTTCTCTCTTAAGACTTGGTTTCAGCAAGAGTTATGTATGTGTTTATCCAATTTCCCAGCACATTTTTTCTCACTGTATGTTCTTGGTAAACTTGTCAAAAATCAATTGAGAGGATGAGGAAGAAGTATTATCATGAGTTCAAGGGCAGCCTGGGCTACATAGCTCCAGATTGGCCTGACCTGCAGTGTAAGACCCTGTTCCAAAAAGAAAACAACAAGGACTGTGGCGGCGCACGCCTTTAATCCTAAGCATTTGGGAGGCAGAGGCAGGTGGATCTCTGTGAGTTCGAAGTCAGCCTGATCTACTTACTGGTCTACAAAGTGAGTTCCAGGAAGGGTAATCAGACTACAATCCTCAGCCTCAGAAGCTAGGTAACAAGAAGGACCCTAAGAGGGACGCATGGATCTCCCTGGGAAGGGGAAATAGATGAGATGTCCCGGGTAAACTGGGAATGGGTGGGGGCAGGGTAGAGGAGAGGAGATGGGGGAATGGGAAAATGAGGGATCAGGATGGTTGAGTTGGGGGTGGTACGGAGCAGGAGAGTAATGAAAGAGTTATTTTGATAGAGGGGGCCATTACGGGGTTAGGGAGAAACCTGGTGCCAGCGAAACTCCCAGGAATCCACAAGGATGACCCCAGCTGAGACTCCTAGCAACAGTGGAGAGGGTGCCTGAACTGGCCTTCTCCTGTAATTAGATTGGTGACTACCCTAATTGTCATCCTAGAACCTTCATCCAGTAACTGATGGAAACAGATGCAGAGATCCACAGCCAAGCACTGGGCTGAGCTCCAGGAGAAAAGTTGAAGAAAGGGTGGAGGGATTATTTGAGCAAGGGAGAGTCAAGATCATGGTGGGGAAACCACAGAGACCCACAGAGACAGCTGACCTGGGTCATGGGAGCTCATGGACTCTAGACTGACAGCTAGGGAGCCTGCATGGGACCGACCTAGGCCCTCTGCATCTGGGTGACAGTTGTGTAGCTTGGTCTTTTGTGGGACCCCAGCAGTGGGACAGGACCTGTCCCTGATGCATGAGATGGCTCTTTGGAACCTATTCCCTATGATGGGAAGCCTTGTTCAGCCTTGATGCAGGGGAAGGAGCTTGATCCTGCTGCAGCTTGATATGCCATGTTTTGTGGATTCCCAAGGGAGGCCTTACCCTTCCTCAATGGAGAGGGAGAAGGAGTGGATGGGGGAATAGAAGGGAGGTGGGGGGGAGGGAATGGGAGGAGAGGGGGGGGAACTGTGATCCATATGTAAACTAAAATAAAGAAAAACAGATAAGATAAAAAATAAAGTATCTTCATATATATGTATCTATATGTATGTATATGTATATATAAAGAAAACAACAAAATACAGAACCCATGAAGAAAAAAAATCAATTAACCATATATGTGTGAATTGGTTCCTGTGTCCTGGTTTTGTTCCATTAGTTCATGCATCTTTTTCTATGACAATATTGTGGTGCTTTGTTTAAAGATTGCTTCTTATTTAGTCTCTGACAATTTCCTTCATGTGTCTTGCTCATACCCACTCCCAAGTCCCTTTCCCCTCATATAGATGCCCCAACAAGCCTCCCGCCTTCATGTTCTCTTTTGCTTTTCTTTTTATTAACCCACTGAATCCAGTTAGTCCTGTCTGCACACACACGGGCTTGGGACTATCTTCTAAGGGTGGGCAACCTACCAGGGATATTCTAAGAAAACCTAACTCACGGTTATTCTCTCTTCCTCAGGAGCCACCAGCTGCAGATATCTCCTCGGGGTAGAGGTCGGCCTCGGGAGCTCCTCCTCCACTGGTGAGCTTGTGTGTGCATCAGCCATATCGTGTTTAAAAGAGCGCATTGCACAGCACCCCTCCCCATCCCTCCCCATCCTCCGGCTCTTACACTCTTTCTGTCCCCTCTTCTAAGATGGTCCCTGAGCATCAGGGATGAATAGGGGCATTGACGTGTTTCATTCAGGACTGAGCACTCAGTGGTCCCTTATTCTCAGAATGTTGGCCATGTAGAAGTTTGCTTTAACTGCTGTTGATGGCAAAAAGAAGTTCCTCTAACCAGATTGAGAGCAGCACTAATACATTGGTGAAAACATACATGTCTACTTACTTAAGTTTTTTTTAAAGACTTATTTTTATTCATGTGTTTATGTGCATGAATTTATGCCATATATGTGTGGGTGCCTGTGGAGGCCAGAGGAGGGAACTAAAGTTATAGGTGTTTGTGACCTGATCAATGTGGATACTGGAAAGACACCCTCTTCTGACCTCTGTAAACACCAGGCACATAAAATAATTTGTAGCTGGAGCTTTCCTGGTCCTGAGAAGGATAAAAAACAGTTGTCAATTTGGATGGTATTTTCTTCCATCCATCCATCCATCCACCCATCCATCCATCCATCCATTCATCCATCCATCCATCCATCCATCCATCTATCCATCCATCCATTCATCTATCCATTCAAATGCTCATTAGTTAAATATTTATTGGGTTTAAGGGCTAAACATAAGGTTTCATGAGAGAGAAGGCTGGGCTTCAAGGTCAAACTAATAGGGTTCTTTTCCTTCTAGAGGATGGGGGTCCATTCAGGTGCCCCCTTTATCACTGGCAAAGTGATGAAATCCAGCTGAGCTATTGAAGCACATTTCTTCATTTCTTTGAGCACTATTACTTGATGATTCAAACCGTTTTCAAAATGGGTAACACCCCAGAGGGTTGTCTGGTTCTATTTTCTCCTAGAAATCCAAACTTAGGGATTTTCTTAAAGACTCGCTGTGCTCTTCACTCCTGTGGCGACTGTACCACCAATGCTGTGATGGATGATGGTCCTGGACCAAGGAAGATCGTGGGCAGAACCTCCAGGTATATGCAGCTGGTCCAATTGAGACCAGAGGACATCATGTGGTAATGAGTGCTCTGGGTGCCCACCCAGGCATGGGGAGAGGTGAAAGGGCACAGAACAGCGGCCCGTGTGTGTTTTCCTACCTCAACAGCTCATCTTCAACGACTTGAGTGGATTTGGAGTTACCTGGGAGACACACCTGGGGGTGGGCCCATAAGAGCATTTCCAGAGAGGCTTAACTGAAGGGAAGATGGAGCCTGAATGTGTGCTGCATACCTTTGTAGGCTGGGGTCTATGAGGAGAAAGCTAACGGAGCATCAGCATTCATCTCTCGCTGTTTCCTGACTACAGAGACAGAGTGACCAGCTGCCAAACGCTCCTGTGGCCATGCTTTCCCTCCAGGATGGACAGAATCCCCTCATCCTTTGAGCCCACACACTCTTCCTTCAAGCTGATTTTTGTCAGGAATGTGACATGATGATAAAGTGTCCAATCTCTCCCCCTCACTCTCCCCCTCTCTCACTTCCTCCCCAGCCTCTGTCTTTCCTCTCCTCTCCCCCCTTCTCCCTCTTCCCATTTCTTTCTTCTCTCTCTCCCCCTCTCCTCTCTTCCGTTCCCCAGCGGTTGAAAGAGAACACAGCTCTGTGTGGACTTCCAAAGGAACTGGGTCCAGCTGCCTGGCAGAATGTGGTTTCCAAGCAATGGCCTCTGAGCTTGTGAAACAGAGCCTCTCAGAGGGCTCCAGGCTGCTCTACCCAGTAGCTGTTTCCCTGACTTCTCCGTTCCAGAGAGGAAATCTCAGGCATGTTTCTGTTCTGCTCAGGACCAGGGATTATGGATCTTAAACTCTCTCCTCCAAGCCATGTTCAAGTTTTTGACTTAAAAGGGAAATGTTTCATTTTCGGCCAAATGTATCCCCCTCCTTCCCCCTTGCTGGAAGGAGAACAAAGCAATTCAAATCAGAAAACACAGGGAACTCCCCGCACACTGTCCACAGGGACCAGGCTCCCAACCAGATCCCACGGCATTTGATTGAAGTACCACTGAACCCCTCTGCGTTTGTTCAAATGTCATTTAAATAGAAATGTTTCAAATCTCTGCCAAGGAACTGCCCAGGGGGTGACGTGGGATGGAGTCGGCCCTCTCTGCTCTGCAGGCGGCTGTAGCCCCAGACTGCGGGGGCGGGACCCAGGCCAGGTGGACTGGGGGTTCACAGGGAAAACAAGTGGTGGGAAAAGAGGGGAGAGAAGAACGGGGGTGAAGGAAAGGAGGCAGAGGAGAAGAACCTTGGCAATTTTTACCTGAAGATGGCCGCTACAAATGAGGTTAATGAGATGCTTGCATCCTGGCACCTCTGTCTCTCTCTGTCTCTCTGTCTCTCTCTCTCTCTCTCTTCCTCTCTCTCTCTCTGTGTCTTTTCACACCACCCCCAATCCCTTTCCTTTCTTTCTTAAAAACATACAACACACAGACATGCAAAGCCAGGTTTGTTGACCAAACTCACTAAGGTTCATTCAAATCATGAGCCATTCAAGGCTGATGCACCTGCTCAGCTATTTTATTGTTATTATTGTTGTTACCAGCTGCCTTGCCAGGGCTTTACCAGGGAAGATGTATAGGATTTGGTTTGCAACTGGGGCTGAAGGTACGTACGTGTATTGGTTTTCTGATTTCATATGATCACAGTGGCTATGGGGTCTGGGATCTGAGACATTGCTGGTACTCATCCCTGGGAATCATCAGCCGGCCCTGGCAGAGTGTACCCTCCAGATGTCCAGCAGGAAGGTGTCAGGTAACTCACCCATTGCTCCCTAAGTCGCAGTCACCGATCATTTTCTTGTTTCGTAGTTCTGATGGAAAGTTTGTGGTAAAGGGCTGGGTAAGCGGCTCAGTGGTTAAAGTGCTTATTGGAAAAGCACAGGACAGGAGTTCAGATCCCCAGAACTCACATAATGCCAAGTGGGCCTGGTGCCCTACCTATAATCCCAACACTCAGGAGTTGGAGACAGGGATCCCCAGAGCAAATGGGCTAGCCAGATTAGCTGATTAGTGAGCTCCAGCCTCAACTGAAAGACCTTGCCTCAATGAATGAAGTGGGGAGCAGTCTATGAAGAAACCTATTATCAACCTCTGGCCTCCACACACATGTTCACATGTACACACACACACACACACACACACACACACACACACACACACGAGCTTCCACATAGGCAAACATGTATACACACATACTACTTTTTTTTTTTTTTTCTTTTTTTGGTTTTTCGAGACAGGGTTTCTCTGTGCAGCTTTGTGCCTTTCCTGGAACTCACTTGGTAGCCCAGGCTGGCCTCGAACTCACAGAGATCCACCTGCCTCTGCATCCCGACATACTACTTAAACATGAGAAAAAATAGAAATATTAATAAAAGTATTTTTTAAACTTTATGGCAAAATAATTGCTACTAATACTATCGCTGTAGTAGATATTTTGAAGGATTAATAGTTCTGTCTTTCTATATGATTACAATTTGAAAGAGGCTGGAGTTATGATGGTTAGTTTTGATGGTCAGTATAACTGTCTAGAATCACCTGGAAAGAAATTCTCAATGAAGGATTGTATAGGTCATTTTGGTCTGCCGACATGTCTTTGGGGGATTATCTTGTTTATATTTATTGGGATGGGAAGATCCACCCACTGTGGGTGGCACATTCCCTAGGCAAGTATCCTGAGCTGTATGAAAATGGAGAAAGTCAGGTGAGCACAAGTAAACATGCCTGACTTCATTGCACTCTGCTACTGACTGTGGATGTCACGTGACTAGTCCCTTCAAGTTCCTGCTGCCTGGCCTTCCTGCAATGACGGACTGTAACCTGGGGTTGTTAGCCAAATAAACCTTACCTCCTTTAATCTGCTTTTGTTTGAGTCGTTTATCACACTAGAAGGAAAATTAAGATAAAAGTGGAGGTTGTCCCTTCGTTTCTGGGGATCCATGAGCATGGATTAGGGTAAATCTGCTGCATTAGGACGTTCCCAAGACAGCTGCAGTAGGTCTACCTGGTGGCAGAAGAGCTGAATGCCAGCCAGTAGGAAGCATAGAGAACCTCTGTCTGCAGGCTTCATTCATGTCAAAACAGTGTTGCCTGCAGGCTTCATTCATGTCAAAACAGTGTTGCATGATTATATTAAATACCTTTCTTTCTCTCCCAGCCTTTTCCCATGGGGAGACTCTGAAGCAGTGGTCATCCTCCAGATGAGAACAAGCTGTGAAATACCAGGAGGTTCTTGTGGAATCTTACAGATTGGTAGTTGGACTTACCTCCTCTATGGATTAAGATAATATTTTAAAAAATCCACTCTGAATTTAATAATTCTTCAAAGCAAGCTGCATTTTATTACTATATCTGCTTGTGCTTGAAAACCATTGTGTGCTTATGTAATAAAGACAGACAGGTACAAAATGCCCCCCTGCTGTGCTGGCTCACACAGAGGCACTGATGCCATTCACCTGTCACTGTGAGTCAGAGCCCTGTTGGCTTTCATTAGCCTCTGTGAGACCATTGCCTTGAAGGACAATGGAATTTCAAATACCCACCAACTGATGAATTAAAAGATGTAGTAACAGCTGTAATGAAATATTTCTAAGTCATAAAAAAAGAAAGGAGGACTGAGGAGATGGCTCAGTGGGTAATGTACTTGCCATTCAAACATGAGGTCCTGGGTATAGATCCCTAGAACTTACATAAAGCTGCATGTGCTCCCATGGGGAGAGTGGGGGAGGAGCCAGCAGAACCCCTCAAAGTTCATGAGCCTGTAAGCTAGACTGGCGTCAACAGTGGTAAACCAGAGACCCCGTGTCAAAAAGGCAAAGGCTGATACAATACTGGAGGTTGTCCTCTGCTCCATGGAATGTGTATGCCTGCACACACCACACACACACACACACACACACACACACACACACACACAGAGAGAGAGACAGAGAGAGAGACAGAGAGACAGAGAGACAGAGAGACAGAGAGAGAGTACTTTTGAATGCTACCACTTGGGTGAACCTTGGAAACATTATAAAAAATTAAAAAACATCAGACACGACTGACTACATTTATAGGGAAGGTCAAGAGTAGGCACATCCCTAGGAACTTCAAGGATATTGGTTGTTTCCAAAGGCTGTGAGGTTGGGGATGAGGTAGGGTGATAGCTAATAGATGTGGGCTGCCTTTGGGGAGCAATAAAAAGGTTCTGTCATTATCGGAAGTTTCACAACTTACTGGATACACTCCAACCTGGGGACTGTACACTTTCAACAGCTGAATTCAATGGATTGGTTTTAAGAAGCCATGGATGAATTTTGGGCAGTGGATTTAAACCATTAGCAGGACCTAAGAAAAGTTTAAGAAGCATCAAGACTCATTCTTGGTCACTCTAGGATTTTCCTTAATCATCCCATTTAAGTGGAACCTGTCCAGCTCATCTGTCAATAGTGTCAGACCAGACTCATGCTTTGCCATCCCTCTTTCCTGGCTGGGTGACTTTCATGTTTCTAAACATCTTGCAGAGAAATGGTCCCCCCACCCTTGTTGGAGCCCACTAGGTTTCCTAGTGGCTGTACCCAGCAGGACTGCATGGGAGGTTGATTGGACCATGGACCTGGGTACCAGGTGACTGTAAGGGTCTAACTAGCAGGGGCGTGTCTTTTGTTCCACCCCTTGGCATTGTTATAAATAGACCTTTGGAATAAAGTTCTGGGCCGGTGGATAAGGATCCAGGCCCACTCGAGTCTGTCCTGTGTTTTCTCTGTTTCTCTCCCTCTCTATTTCTAACTAAGTCTCTTATCCCTCACTCCTCAGAGTTCCTGGGGTAAATAAGTGTGGGGGCTGGTCCTCCATAGATGGCACCCGAACAGGGACCGGGAACTTGGCGAAAGGATTGTAGGGGGCGTTGTGAGTGTAGGCATGCTGATAAGGAATTGAAAAATGAAGGCAACAGTGTTTTCTTCTCAGATGTATAGGTTAGGAGGTGAAGGACACACCTCAAGGCTGCAGTGTTAGAATTCTCTTTATAGATCTCTCTCTCTCCTCTCTTTCTTTTCTATATTTGCTAAGGTAATACAAGAAGTATATTTACTAAAGTAGGCCTATAAAATGTAACTAAAACTTAGGTAAGGTTTAGGCTTAAGTGAGACTTAGGTAAGATTTATAAATATAGGTAGCCCTATAGAGAGTTTGTTAAGAGATTCTTCCTAGTGTAAGTTAGTTAAGAGTAAGAAGTAATATATTTCTTTTAGGTGTTTGCTAAGTTAGACATTTGAAAAAGTACTAAAATAGTCCTATAGAATATAAGTTTATTATGTAGACTTGAATAATAGAATGTAGGTTTAAATAGGTCATATATTTAGTATAAAGTGAGTCAGAGAAATGTAGGTTTAGAATATATAGGCCTTTAAAGATATGGTTTAAAAAAGTAATTTAGAGTAGGTTTTCCCAACCTGGGACTCGGAGAGCAATATCCACGGCGGACTGTGGACTTGGTAGTTCCAGAAAGGCACCAATAACAACAAGAAACAGCTTCAGAGACTGCTAACTTCAGAAAACAGCAGCCAGAGGGTCTCGGAAGCTGAAGCCCTCAAGGCATCAACACAGTGCAGGTGGCAGATGCATGAGGGTCTACAAGCTTTCTACTGAAAGAAAGCCGCTGTGAAAAATGAACATGCTAAACCACGAGAGTGGCTAACGACAAGCAGCAGCTTGGAAAGCCCTGCAGAGATGCCACGCTGCAGGAAAGGTGAACAGCAAGGTTCTGCAACCTTTGAGATGCTATGTACCGCGAGAAAGGCAAAGGGCAGAAAAGCCCAGTGGTTTGCGTCGCCTGGTGGGGGAGGGGATAAATAGCGAGCAGAACCGTGGAGACAGCTGAGACCAGACTGCTTCCAGGACCGGAGAGTGATGTCAGGGCTGGACGAGCAGCTAAGACAGGGAACTGCTGAGCGCTCCGGGCTGAACAGCCAGACCAGGGATCTGCGGCGGGGACCAGGCTTGCTGAGTACTTGGACTATCAGCGGTGCAGGTAATGGGTTTTCCTTCCAAAGACGGGGGTGCCGTGGGAAGGCCACCGTTTCAGCTCATGGCAGCTGAAGGAGCCCTGAGCCGGTGTGGCTATGAGGTGAAGCTCTCTAGCCTGGTCCGGGACTGGTTACGGAAGGCTTCAGACTGCAAAGTGCAGCGGTAGCTGAAAACGAAGGTTTTAGAGAGACTTGCTGAAACTGAAAAGTTTGGTTGTGGGACTTCTATTTGGAACTGTTTGCTTCAGAGTCATTACGATTCTGACATCTATACACAGGCTTAAGGGCAGCTGACAAGCCAGGCCCTGACTATGAGCGCTCAAAGGAACTTTTAGGAATGGTACCGAAACTCTTTTTGAACTTTTGAACTTAAAAAATAAAATGGACAGTAATGATTTCATTACAATGGGACAGTTTGAATTTATGTATACATATAGACTCTATCAATAGTGATGACTTATGAACTGCTTATGGGACTGTTTATGTAAAAATAAAACTGTTTAAATAGAGAAGTTTTTTTTTAAAGAAAAGGGAGAGTATTAATATTCCTCAGTATATTTAATTTAAAAATATTTTCGTGTTACTTCAGTGAATTAATGTTGTGTTTTGTATAGTTCTAAATTGTAGGTTGAGAAGTAGGCTTGTAGAAATTATTATGTTAACTTATTGATATTAATGCATCACAGTTTGGTAAAGTTAAGAAAGTATTTAAGTTTAAGATGTATACATCAGAAGTTTATCCTATGTTTTGTTAGCAAGAAATATTAGGAGTTTGCTTTAAGATGTAAGATTGAGAAAATTGTAACTATGCATAACAATATTTATATTAGAATTATGTTAACCTGTTTGCCTTTAAGCTTGATGTGGTTGCATCAAGAGTTTTTTCTTTTAAAATACAAAGAAGAGGGACCTGTTGGAGCCCACTAGGTTTCCTGGTGGCTGTACCCAGCAGGACTGCATGGGAGGTTGATTGGACCATGGACCTGGGTACCAGATGTTTGTAAGGGTCTAACTAGCAAGGGGGAGGCCTTTTGCTCCACCCCTTGGCATCGTTATAAATAGACCTTTGGAATAAAGTTCTGGGCCGGTGGATAAGGATGCAGGTCCACCTGAGTCTATTCTGTGTTTTCTCTCTCCCTCTCTATTTCTAACTAAGTCTCTTATCTCTCAATCTTCAAGAGTTCTGGGGTAAATCAGTGTGGGGGCTGGTCCTCCCCCCTCTCTGTCTCTCTGTCGCCCCCCCCCCCCCACCGTGTGCACGTTTGTGTTTGAGTGCACACACACCATGACCCGGAGGACAACGTCCAGCATCAGCCCTTGCCTTCCACTTTGCCCAGCACAGGGTCTCCTGTTCCCTGCCAAGCCAGGAGTGCCAGGCTAGGTTCCACGCTCACGAACTGCCTCCCATTTCTTCCCCTCATCTTGCCAGAAGAAAGCGTTCTGGGTTTTTTTTTTTTTTTTTTCTGTGAAAAGAGAAAAAAAAGTGAGTTCCAGAAGCTCTGTGCTGGATTTAGGTTCTTCTCTCTGCTCACCAGAGGCCTTTGCTCACCTGAGCTCCCAGATCCACCTCTGTGACTGCAGGGGTGGGAGGACTCAGTGCCAAGTTCCAGGCAGGTGGCACCTGTGCCCTTTTCTTCAGGGTGGTGAGAGCTTGCTGTCCATGAGTGAACATGGGCCCTGGGGGAAAGCTGGTTGAGGACAGAGCCCATATCTCCTCTCCACTCCCTCACTCAGCGTGTGGTCACAGCCAAATCCCTCAGGTCTAGATTTTGTCTGATGACCGTTCCCTGTGGGTCTTCCAGTAATGCTGTTGAACCGGAAGCTGCAGAGCTGGGTGAACTTCTGAAGCCAGCTGTTCTAGTTTTCTATTCTGGTGCTGTGGTAAAACAGAGGAAAGGCCGCCTAGGAGAGAGAAGTGCTTATCAGGTGTCTTAGTTAAGGCTTCTATTGCTGTGACGAGACACCATGATCCTGGCAACTCTTATGAAGGAAAACATGTAATTGGGGTGGCTTGCTTACAGTTCAGAGGTTCAGTTCACTATCATCACCACGTTGGGATATGGCGGTATGCAGGCAGATGTGGCGCTGGAGCTGAGAGTCCTACATCTTGGGGGCAACAGGAAAGGGTCTGGAAGTCACACTGAGGGAAGCTTGAGCAAAAGGAGACCTCAAAGCCCGCCCCCCGCCCAGTGACACACTTCTTCTAATAAGGCCACACCTACTTCAACAAGGCCACACCTACTTCAACAAGGCCACACCTCCTGCTAGCGTCATTCCCTATGAGCTTATAGGGACCGATTACATCCAAACTACCATATCTGGCTAAGAATTCCAGGTTATTGTCCATCACGGCGGAGAAGTCAGCGGCAGGAGCTGCAAGTAGCTGGTTGCATCACATCAACAGCCAGAAGCGAAGGTAATAAATATGTGAAGGCCTTCTGCTTGCTTTCTCCTCCCTTGCATAGTTCAAGACCCCTACCTAGGGAATGGTGTGCCTACAGTGGGCTGAGTCTTCCCACACCGATTAAAAATCAAGACAATCCCCTACTGACATGCCCATAGGCCAACATGACCTAGAAAGTTTCTCAATTATGACTTTTTTTCCAATGGCTTCTAGGTTGAGTCAAGTTGACACTTAAAAACTAAGCCTCACAGCAGATAGTGACAAGTGTCCAGGCACTCGCCATCCTGCTGCCCTTCTGCTTTCTTTGAAATGAGAACTGCCTGCAGGGCTCCTGGGCACCTTTAACATTGTGTAGTGTCACCTGAATTCTCTAGGGGCCTCTCTACCACTCCTTCCTTGGAGAGAGAGAGAGAGAGAGAGAGAGAGAGAGAGAGAGAGAGAGAGAGAGAGAGAGAGAGAGAGAGAGCTCAGCAGAGGCAGAAACCAAGTGAGACTTCCAGAAGTAAGCCTTGTCTCCTCTCCTTGCTCTAACCTACAAGCTGACTTTCATTTTTTTCTGCCTCTCAAAATGCAGAGTGACCCTTCCTAACACTTGTCAAAAGTTAAAGTGGGACCTCCCTTCAAACATTCTGCCTGCCTTTGCCAAGAAGGCAAATCTGTCACCAAAGAGTTTGCATTAATATTCCAAATATGCACTGCTCAGAGACGAAATAATGTCTTCTGCTTTCAAGTTGGGTTCGGGTGACCTCTGGGTTTTAATATTTTCAACGAAGTGTCGCGTAACAATTCAACGGTATTGGGAAAGAGGAGAAAGTGAATGTCCCTTCATGGATGTGCTGACTCTATTGCAAATGGATGAGAAGATGTAGCTCAGGGCCAGATTCTTACCCATTGCATTTGTGATTTCTGCTTTGCTTGAGCAGATCAAAATGAAGCTCTCTCTCTCTCTCTCTCTCTCTCTCTCTCTCTCTCTCTCTCTCTCTCTCTCTCTCTGTGTGTGTGTGTGAATGTGGGCACGTACATACCACCATACAAGCGTGGAGAGGTCAGAGGATAATTTTGGGTTCAGTCCACTTTGAGACAGGGTCTCTCTTTTGACTGTCACTGTGTACGACAGCCTAGGGGGCTTATATGCTTCTGGAGAGTCCCCTAACACTTGTCCCCATCTTACCATAGAAGTATAGAAGTTGTAGTTGCATGGCATCACACCCAGCTTTATGGGTTCTGGAGGTCCACACCAGCTTTAAGTGGGTTCTTGGGACTTGAACTCAGCTTCTCACGGTTGCACAGCAAACTTTTTATTCAAAATCATTTCTCTCTCTAACATGGAGGACACTCATACACACAGAATGAAGACTGAGGAGGCTTCATTTCCTAACACAAAGCATCTCCAAGAGGGGCTCTTCTTGTCTCTCTCCGTCTCTCACATCCAACTTAGTAGCCCATCATTACCTCACTCTGGCTCCCACTGGACGGGAATCTCATTACAGCCAGACCCCATTATTAGCCTTGCAACAATGAGGAGTCTCTGCTCTTAGCTACAAAGCAGGGGTGAACAATTAGGACCCATGGATCCTGTCTGGCCTGGGTCATACTACCTACCTAGAGCCAGGGAGCTCGGAAGCTGCTGCCTAGGACGCAGTCCCTCCTGACGCCAGCAGGGGGGTGTCTTGTGCTGCACAAGTCCCTGCAGAACAGGCAGCTTGTTCTACTTAGCCGCTATCCGTCTTCTCTTGGCTGGAAAGGCTCCATTCGGACAAATGTATGGCATTTGCTCCATGACAGCCTACAGATCAGCTTGCCACAACAATCAACTCTGCCCTAGGCTGCGCCACCCAGGTCTTTTTTACTTAGAAGTCAGCCGAACTGTGAGATTTCTTGTAATGGCCTCACTCATCACCCTGGCAGGCCTGCGGGCATAGGATGGGGGCAAGTTTACACAGATGCCTGAGTCTTGGCACTCTAAGCAGGTGTCCACTAACCCCACTCAGACCACCCTCCCGGTCAAGAGCCCCCCCTTGGTTTTGAGGGATGACAGGTCAGTCTTTGGAGTGGCCTGCAGGGAAATCCACTACCTGCCTGTCATCTACTAGCTAGCTGGTACGGGAGGCTTTGAGCAGATGCTGGGGGACAGACGCTGGCTTTGGCTGACACTGGGAACTTTATACCACACTGCCCTGACTTGTCATGACAACCCTGAGTTACTTCAGTACTGCTCAGTTACATCTAGGAAACAGGCTCAGATCGATGACAGGCTTTGCCAAAGGTCACCAAAGCAGCAGGTGGCAGAACAGTGGTCTGCTTGGAGGCCCTCTGAGCCCTGGCCCATGCTGGTGAATCTGCCCCACCTGCACAAACAGATGGGCCCTTGGAGGCTGGAGAAATGTCCAGCCCCCATCAATGCTTTAATTTTTTTCTTAAAAAAGGGACTTTTCCGATGTACTTTTACTACATTGTCTTTTGGTTTCTCCCAACAGATCCCTACGGGTATGAATGGGAGGGACATCAGACCTGAATGTTAACCATGTTAGACAGCTCACTTCAGGGGGCCTCTTCTTCAGCAACCCCTGTCCTCCCCCCACTGGGCTTCATGACTTTTATTTAAACCCTGAAGGGAGGGAACTCGCCTATAACAAACAGGAATGTGATTAAGTGATCCCCCTTAGAACACATAGAAAGGCTGCCTCTTGACACTTGGTTTTAAAGTCTTGGTGCTTCTAGAAGCTTCCATCTGTATGTTTTTCATACAGAGGTGAGGGATGATATCCGAAGATTCCTTGATATGTGATATTTTACTGTTAAAAGTTTGTGGAGGATCAGCAAGATGGTTCAGCAGGTAAAGGTAATTGTCACCAAGGCTGATAGCTTGAGTCCAGTCCCCAGGTCCCACTTGGTCAAAGGAGAGAACACACTATGAAAGTTATCCTCTGACCACAGCAAATGTGCCACAGTTCACATGTATGCAGCACAGAATCAATAACTAAATAAAATGCCATTTAAAAAATTGTGGAAAATTACATTCTGTATCACATATCTTCTCTTCCTTTTTAATTGTAGTAAAATATGCATCGTATAACATTTACCATTGTAATCATTCATGACTGCATAATTCCACAGCATTAAGTACATACACATCGTTATACACACATCTCCACCATCTACCCACAGAATTCTCCTCACCCTGCATAACAGAAACTCTGTGCTCATTAAACACTATCACCTGCTTTCTCCTCACCTCTTTCTCAGTCCCTGATAGCCACCACTCTACCTTCCATCTATAAGAATCAGACTTGGGCTGGAAAGATGGCTCAGAGGTTAAGAGCACTGACTGTTCTTCCAGAGGTCCTGAGTTCAATTCCCAGCAACCACATGGTGGCTTACAACCATCTGTAATGAGATCTGGTGTCCTCTTCTGGCCTGCAGGTATACATGCAGGCAGAATGCTGTATACATAATAAATAAACAACATAATAAATAAATATTAAAAAAAAAAAAAGAATCAGACTAAGCCGGGCAGTGGTGGTGCACGCCTTTAATCCCAGCACTCAGGAGGCAGAGGCAGGTGGATCTTTGTGAGTTCTAGGCCAGCTTGGTTTACAGAGTGAGATCCAGGGAAGCGCAAAGCTACACAGAGAAACCCTGTCTCGAAAGACAAAAAAAAAAAAAAAAAAAAAAAAATCAGACTATACATGCCTTGTGTGCATGGAGTCAGACCAGTACCTATCTTTTTTGTGACTGGCTTATTTCATTCAGTAGAATGTCCTCAAGATTCTGTCCCTGTTGTAGCCTGTGGTGGGATTTCCTTTCTGTTCAAGGCTGAGTAGTATTCCACTGTGTATCTGTATCATATTTTGTTAGCCTCTCAACTCTTTCTTCCTTTATTTTTCTGAGAGAGTTCTACTCCATAACTAGCTCAGACTGACCTTAAACTCACTATATATCCCAAGCTGATCTCAAACTCACAGCAATCCTCCTGCCTAAGGTCCAAAAAGAGCTTGGATGTGCATGCCTTTAATCCCAGCACTTGGGAGGCAGAGCCAGGTGGATCTCTGAGTTTGAGGCCAGCCTGGTCTACAGAGCGAGATCCAGGACAGGCACCAAAACTACACAGAGAAACCCTGTCTTGAAAAAAGAAACAAACAAATAAAAACAACAATGAAACGACAAACAAACAAAACCCAAAGTGCTTGGACTATAGGAATGAGCTACCATGCCTGACTTATCTTTTTAAAATAAAATATATTGTTGCTTACTTAATTAATGGTTTATTAACATTACAATATAGGGTTGGAATCAGTAATCTTATCTTTAAGGACCGGATAGTAAATACTTTAGGTTTCATAGACTGTTTGGCTTCTGTGTAGTCAAACAAGTGAGTACTAGTGTTACCAATGAATGGGTAGGGCTACACACCAATAAAAATTTATTTACCAAAAATGACAGTGGGCTGGAGTCAGCCCAAGGCCAGTGATCTTCAGAGCCTGTCTAGGAGATGAAAACAGTGTATAAAACACAAGCTTTAGTGTTGGGGGGGAGGTGAGTTTTTTTTCAGTTCACTAAAAATATTTCTAGCTGGGTTGTGATATACATACGTAATCATAGTACTCAGGAAGCTGAGATAAGAATAATGTAAGTTTGAGGCTAGTTTAGGCTAAATGGTAAGGATCCCCCTACACACCTCAAAACACCAAGCAAGCAAGGAAGTAAGCAAGCAAACATCCTCCTCCTCAGTGGCTATGTATTAGCTGGGATTCTGGAGTGGCATATTCTATCCAGGACCACTCACCTCTGGTCTTCAGCACCCAGAGCTGAGTCTGAATCCTCTGTCAGAACTCTTTCAACAAAACTGATTAAGTCTTCAGGGGCCCAGCCCCTCCATTCCCAGTTGACCCTTAGTTGAGGGCCTTAGTTCTTGTATCATTCCATATGGAGTCACATGGGGAGAGAGGTCACTGGATGTCCAGATGGGTGAGTATCTGAAGCCCACTGTCACTCTGCCCCAGAACAGTCTTTGCATTTGCTTACAACTATGCATTTCCACATTTCCTTCTTGGAAGGTAGTTTTACTCAAGACCCTTGACATTTACCTCTCACAGAGAAACTTTAGACCTATGCATTTGATGCCTGATATCTCGGAGTAGGAAATATGAATTTGGGCACCAGATAAATGGTATGACCTCCAAGACAAGGTTCCAAGTGGTGACTTCCTTTTCTCATTCTATCTAGAGTCTTAAGACATTTTAAAAACAATTTTATTGAGGAATAATTTATATACAATAAACAATTAGACAAATTTTGACTATGCCTTATATGAGTGTAGTCATGCCATAAAACTCAACATTTTAACTCTGTCTGTCCAACTATCTATCTATCTATCTATCTATCTATCTATCTATCTATCTATCTATCTATCTATCATCACTGATCAATATCTATCCATCATCTATCACTGATTAGTATCTATCATCTATCTATCACTTATCTATCTATCATCTATCTATCTATCTATCTATCATCACTGATCAATATCTATCCATCATCTATCACTGATTAGTATCTATCATCTATCTATCACTTATCTATCTATCATCTATCTATCTATCTATCTATCTATCTATCTATCTACCCACCCATATTTGAGAACTCAGCACACTAGTCAGGATAGTCAAGAATTTATCTTGTAAAGCTTCCAAGTTGCACAACCCATGGAATCCCAGTTTTCCTGTGTGTATCAGTCATTTCTTCACTTCCTTTGCATCTGAGTCAGGTTTCCAGAATGCAGTGCCTACATTCTGGAGTCTCTGTTGAGAGCCAGACTTTATCTCTACAGTTTTACACACAGTTCATCCAGGAGCTCCATGCAGAGAAATGGACCCTGACATGCATTACCTGGCCTTAGTGGCTTTCTGAAACCCTGACACGTCTTCTTGCTCTTTGTGTGGTTCCAAAGCCGGTACCTTGTAGATGCCATCAAGTTCTGCTGCCACCTTGAGATGTCCCTTGGTTGGTCCTTGGGAAGACAGTTGCAGCAGCCTCTGAGAGCCTTCCTGGGAGAACCCAAGAAAACATTCCCTGCTTGAGCAAGATAAACTGAAGGCGTTTTCTCTTTAGGTCTTCTCTTTTCAAATGAAGATTTTTCAAGTGGGGTTGCATTCTTATACCTGGAGCTTTCAACGGATGAAGTCTTTCTTTTTCCTATTATCCCAGTGCAGATGTGAGATGAGAAATTAATTGTACTAATTTCTAACAATTACGCTGCATTGTTTGAACCAGCATTGTGCCTGCAACTTTCACCTTGCTCACACATCTTTCCTCACCACACTGCCCAGTTTCCACATCTCTCTGCTCTACTTTCTGATTTGAATTCTCACTCTAAGTAAACTTCATTAAATGCAGTGAGCAGTAACCCTGCCACTGCCTGGATGTTATGCTGTGTTGGAACTTCTTCTGCCAAATGATTTGTCCCATTACTTTTTATTTCAGCTTATCCAGACTTTAAGGACATGGGCAGAACATGGCCAGATTTTTCTTTCCCAGAATGCAGCATAAATGACCAGTAATCCAACTCCCGACAGAGTCTTTGTTCCCCCTTGAAACCTCATGAGCTTGGCCTTTGCTTCCTGCCTTTCTCTTGACATTCTGGTCCTCCACACTCCCACCAGAATGGCTCACCAAGCTCTGCTTACTGCTCTCTAGGACTTCACTCACCTTCCTCTCCAAACTCTTCCACGTTCTTCCCCCAAACCAGTTCCAAAGGCCTATGAACCACATGGCCAGGTGTATCCTAGCAACTACCTCAGTTCTTAGTATCATTTTGGGGATATTAGTTTCCTGTCATGAAGACCAAATGCATAACAAAAATAATACATGGGGCGAAGGATTTACAGAATACGTTCCATCATGGTGGGAGGAGTGGTGGTGGGTGGTTTTGTGGTGTTGCGAACATGTAGCAGCTGGTTGCATGAAGCTAGCAGTTGGAAAAGCAGGGAACTGGGGCTGGACCATAATTCACATGGCTTACTTCATAGCCACCGCTTCTTCCAGCTAGACCCCACTTCCAAAAGGTTCCATAATCTCCCCAATAGCTCAACCAGCTGGGAATTAAGGGCTCTAATACATAAGTCTGTGGGAGACATTTTGCATTTAAACCATAACTATAATTGATCAATATTTGAAAAAGAGGTAGTGGATTTCTGAGTACAATGATGATTTGTCCATTTCTTCTTACAGTTCTGTTAGAATTTGTTTCATGTATTTTGAATCTCTCTTCTTAGGAGAAAAAACATTCTGAATTGTTATATCTCCTTGAGATAGTAGTTGATCCCTTTATCATTAAAAAAAATGGTCATGTTTATTCCTGGTTTATGGCTTACAAAACAACATTCTTGTTGCCGAAGTATACTTTGACCCATTGAGATGATGTGTGAGCCAGATGGTTCTGAGTCATTATGCAAGGTTGAATTACAGTGGTACCCAGTCTACTCTGATGGAGTATACCACCTACAGTGTGCTTTCCTGTGCTTTCCCCAAGGAGGGAATTAGCAGAGCTAGGTAGAGTGAGAGTTAGGGGTCCAGGATCTGAAATATCATGGTTTATCACTGGGCACATGCCCCAACATGGTGAAGACCCAGGGTGGCAAAGAAATCATGGTGACCTTGTCTAGACTCTAAATATATATTTTAAGAGACAAATTTGGAAGCATGGCCCAGACTGTTCAGTGTGTTCTAAGATGGTGTTAAAAAGAATCTACTGTACGGGGCAATGTCCTGGGTTTACAGTTTCCTGACTAATTCCATCATAAAGTTAATTGCCTTTGCTTTGGCTTTGAAGCCCAAAGACTCCCTTGGCACAAGACTCCCTCCTACACACACACCCAGACTCCTGGCAGGAAGTAATGACTCAATATCCAAGTACCAGGGCTCCTTGACTCATTCTCCAAACGGTTACCTCTGCCTGGCCAGGAGCTGGACCCTCCCTCTTCAGCGGGTGATGTCAGGAGGAGCCGTTCTGCCAACTCCGCACTGGTGCCTTCGGAAGCCCATGCCCAGGCCTCGTTACTTCCGACCCTTCTTCTGACAGCACTGGGGGTTCCAGCTTGCTGCCTCCTCCCTCAAATCCACCCTCTGCAGAGTAGGAGCGCTGCCAACTCTTCCGAGTGGCTTAACCTGTGTTGTTGCTACCTTTGGACTTCATCTCCTTCTTCCTACGGTGCAGAGGCCCAGGCAATGGCACACTCTATTCCTCTACAGAGGAAGACACTCGGGATTGGTGAGGATAAGGGAGCTGTGTAGGGACCCACACCTAGGAAGTCTATGGCCAGGCTACAATTGAGTCATTTGGTTCTAAGTACAGGGCTGGTTCCATTACTCTATACAAGTTTGTATTTGTTTCCTAGGCCCGCCATGACAAATCACCACAAGGCTACCGGCTTAAAACAAGAATTTATTCTCTCAGCCCTCTGGAGGCCAGACACTCAAAAATCAAAGCACTGGCAAATTAAACCAAGGAGACTCTGTTCCATACATCTCTCCAAGCTTCTGGCAACCACTGGTCTTTGCTCATTGGCTTGTAGATGCTTCTTGGTAACCTCTCTGTCTAAACATGAGCCTTCTCCTGGCCTTTTTTTGATGATAATGAAAGAAGCTGGTCAGCTGGCTACATGATGGGAAAATGATCTAAAGTGGAAGGAAGACTTTGAGTCAAGAGCCTCTGGGTGGGGGCCCTGGCCAGTTAATCCTGCTTGTTACATTTATGCTTCCCTATGTGTGAAAGGAAGATGGCAGAGGCCTGCACCTGTAAGAGTTAAGTCTACGTGAAGCACTTCATCCGACACCGGCAAGAACCCAGTTAACACTGTTTATCAACAGCTGTGATTGGTCATAGGCCAAGCATCTCACCAAACACAAAGCCCAAAGCTCTTTCTATGGTAACAACACCTTCTTCCTGTGACCCACAGTCTTCTAATGTCAGATTTTACCTCTGGCCCATCTGTTCTTCAGTTTCAGCTGCCCTGGTTTCTTGGCAGTACCTGTGCCCAAGGACTTTCAAATATGGTTTTCTTCACTTGGCTGCTCTCCTGAGCATCTCTGTGTGCCCTACCACTCAGTTTATTCTCTTCTCTTTTGAAAGGTTGCTTGATTTGAGATTTCCCATGTTGTTCCTATTTAACAGGCCACCTTTGTCCTTTCATGTATCTCTTTCAGCTCCATGAATCATCTTTATCTTACTGCTCATCATCGGCAAATATATATCTATATATCTGATTGTTTGTATATGTCTCCTTCCATTAGGATACAAGCTCAGTGGGACTTTGGCTCATCACCCAATCATTTCAAGCCTGTAATAGTGACTATCAGAGAGTAGTTATTTTGATAACTATTTGTTGAATGAGTGAATGAATGAATGCAATCTTATTGATCTAGTCCAGTTGGTGGTGAGGCCCATATCTACAATGATGTTTTATCACTCTCTCTCTCTCTCTCTCTCTCTCTCTCTCTCTCTCTCTCTCTCTCTCTCTCCTCTCTCTCTCTCTCTCTCTCTCTCTCTCTCTCTCTCTCTCTCTCTCTCTCTGTGTGTGTGTGTGTGTGTGTGTGTGTGTGTGTGTGTATGCATAGTTATGTATGTGCAGGTGCACATAAGTGAGAGGTCAACCTTGAATGTCATCCTCAGGTGCCATCTACCTTTGTTGTTGTTGGTTTTTTTTTTATTTTGCACAGATTTCTCATTTACATGGAGCTCACCCACTAGACTAAACTGGTTGTCTAGTGAGCCTCAGAATCCACCTGCCTCCACCTTTCCAATGCTAGGATTCAACACATGCCACCATGCCAATGTGGGTTCGAGGTATTGAACTCAGGTCCTTGTCCAAAGACAAGTATGTTGCTGGAGAGCTTCTCTCCAGGTCCCACCAAGCCCCCCCAGTCCCACAACTCACGTTTAAAATAATCACTCAGACGCGTATATTACTTATAAACTGTATGGCCGTGGCAGGCTTTTTGCTAACCGTTCTTATATCTTAAATTAACCCATTTCTATAAATCTATGCCTTGCCACGTGGCTCGTGGCTTACCGGCATCTTTACATGCTGCTTGTCCTGGCGGTGCCTGGCAATGTCTCCCCCTCCTTCTTCCTGTTCCCCCAATTCTCCTCTCTCCTTGTCCCACCTATATTTCCTGCCTGGTCACTGGCCAATCAGTGTTTTATTTATATAGAGCGATATCCACAGCACAAGTACTTGACATCTCCCTGGTCCTTTTTTTGAGGAAGTGATTCAACAGGTGTTCAGCAAAGCAAATCCATGCAGTGGGCTTGCCAGAGGCCCTGCCAGCAGAGACTATGTGGGAGGCAACATTGGGCATCCATTACACATGCCTCACACTGCACAGTACCTGAGTCTCTCTCCATATCCACTTTTACAGGTGAAGAGGTGGGCTCAGAGACAGTTGCCCATGACCACATGATTTATGATGGGGAGCTAGAGTCTAGTTTTCACCACTCCAAGCTGGAGTGTCCTTGAACTTGGATTTCCAGGAGAGGAAAATACGGGTAAAGATGGAATTTGTCACCATCAAGGGACTCCATGAGAATTCCTCCAACCTTGGCTCCCAGAAGGGGGTCTTGCCCTCTGGAATTCTTGGCAAGAGTCATGAGATGTGCCCGGACCCTCCTGTCACTGACCTTGAAGAAGTGTCTTCAGAAATCCTTTTAATCTAAAATCCCCTGCAGCTTGCAACCACCCACATCTTAAATCCTGTCTGCAGAGCCCTCTCATGTCTGACATCCTCTCTCCAAGTTCCCGACCCCAGCCTTCTGCAGCAAAGCTCTCTCCTGCGTTCCCACCTCTGTGTTTAGGGAGAGCTGGGGAGGGATAGCAGGAGTACCACAGACAGGGAAACTTCAACTATTCCACTGGAGACTGGAGCAGAGGTTCTTCTGCAGCTTGCTGAAGAAAGTACATCTTTAGGAACATTCTAGAAGTTTCCATGAGATGTTAGTGGGGGTCCTTAGAGATGTCTTCAGTAAGAAGACACAAGACTGTAGCTCAGTATATTCTTCTAGTCCGACCTCAGAGGCAATTGGCTCACATCCTAGGCCTGCAGTCACTTTCTCATCATGGGTGGGTCTGTGCTCAGACATCAGGACCCCCATCCTGGGTTTCTGAGTCCATCCAGTGCAGCCTGCCACTGCACCAGAGAAAGGAAGAATTCAGGACTAGTGGACAACTTGCCCCTTTATGCCCAGCTGGAATGTCTATCCCACTTTCTCTGTACCTCTGTGGCCAGACCCTAGTTCGGATCTCACCTTTACCCTGAAGTCTTCTCAGGTTAGCCAGCCTCCGAGAGGCAGCGAGGGTCTCCCTAAGGCATCGGTGCTCAGGACAAAGAAGCCATGGTTCTGAATCTCTCAGTGACCAGTCATGTTTCCTCTCCAGCCACACATTTGTTGCTTCTGGCCTCTCTGACGCCATCTTTGGCCTAGCGCTTTGTCCATGCCATTCCTCCCGTGTCTTGGGTTGAGTGGTACCCCCTTGAAACTCATGTCATTTCTGGAGACTTGGGCTGGGGCACCTAAGTGGAAATAGGATCCCTGCAGGTGGAATGCGTTGAGCTCGTATTGCAGTAGGGTGAGCCTTTGCTCCACTAGGACGAGAGTCCTTAGGGCATGCAGGGCAGCAGGCGGTGGAAGGAGGTGGCTGCATGAGGGTGGAGGAGGAGAAAGTAAGGGCACGAGGAGCACCAAGGCCTGTCTGCAACCACAAGAAGCTTGGATGAGGTGGAGACATCCCCTCCCTTGGAGGTGTCATGAGACATCTTGACTTCATACGTCCAGCCTCCAACCCGAGAAGGGGAAATTTACTGCTGCTGTAGGCCAACCAGTGTGAGCTGCTTGGTGATGGCATCCCTCAGAGACACATATCAAATAAATGAACAGAAATGAGTCCTCCTATTGCAGGAACCTCCCCATCCCATAATCCCATATTCATACCATCTTCTCTTGCCTGTTCCCTCCCGCTGACCCTACAGCTTCATACAAGATAGTCCCTCTTGGCCGATCTTCCTACATCTTAGTTTGGTTTCTGTTCCTGTAGTAAACATCATGGCCAAAACCAACATGGGGCTGAGAGGGTGGTTATTTGGCTTCTCCTTCCCAGTTGCAGTCCATTACTGAGGGAAATCAGAGCAGAAACTCAAGGGGGAGTTGGGGCAGGAATGACAGACGGATGCTGCTTCTGGCTTGCTTCCCTCTGCCTTGCTCGGCTACACTTTGTATATAGCCCAGGTCCATCTGCCTAGGGATGGCACTGCCTACAGTGGGCTGGACCCTTCTTCATCAACTAGCAATAAAGAAAATGCCCGACAGACACGTCCATTGGCCAATATGATGGAGGAAATTCCTCAGCTGAGGTTTCCTATTCCCACATGTCTGACAACCGAGAATAGCTAGTACATCCCACCAAACCCTGTCTAGATTCCCCAGAGTTCATCATATCTTCCATGTGATAATGGTGTTCTGTTTGCTCCACATGGGTCCTCATACCTCCACCCCTCGCTGTGACAGGACATGTGGCTCTCAAGAGTTTCACCAGACCTGAGCATGTGTGCAGGGCACCGACTGAGAGATTTCCCTAAGCGGTGTCTGGTTGTATTAGTTTCTTCTTGGCCTTCCTTATCCATCTTTTATCTCCCTCTGACCTAATGGACCAGTTCTCATCTTCCAGTGTGTGTGTGTGTGTGTGTGTGTGTGTGTGTGTGACAGAGACAGAGAGAGGTGTATTGTGATGTATGTTCCTCTCTCTTACACACACACACACACACACACACACACACACACACACACACACACCCCCCAATACTTGGCTTTTTGTACGAGTGCTAGGGATTTGAACTCAGGTCCTCACACTTATACAGCAGCATTCTTACCCACTGAGACAT